>NC_139686.1:65036658-65449158 GCF_964106915.1 Podarcis gaigeae | reverse complement strand
GGTCTATCCCATCCTTCTCTCCCCCGCCCCCTTTTTTGAAGAGTTACAAAGAGAGCACCTGCAAAATCTGCTTTCATGGTGAGTTTTGGCACCTCTTTTTTTAAATAGAAAAATAGCACTGACAATCAGGTTGATTGGAATGAGTCTACCCCCTGCCCATATTGGAAAGTATTTTTCCCTGAGATCCACTTCCTTGTTTATCTCATATACCAGTAACTTGCAACCTATTAAGAAGACAGTACAAGAGCTCTGGCCCTCACACAGCCTTCCCAAAGTTGCGTTAGCAGCCCTCCATCTTATGGATGGGGGTGGTGGTGGTTCTGGGGGTTCCTGACTTTGCGCATTTTTGCTTATACGCACGATGACCTGTAACATTACCACTGCATAAGAAGTAAGTTACACACACACATATACACATGCTGCCTCTGCGATCTGATGTTTGTCTCTTGTTTATCATCTGAAGGGTTTTGTTTAATTGTTTTCCTTCTCACCTTTCCCTCATTCATGTGTATATCACACAAGGCAAGAAAGTACAACACCCCCCTCTTTCTGTTCTTTCCATCTCACACTGAAATATGTGCTAGTCTAAATGTACCTTGAGTCCATTGTATAATCAGTGGTGTAGCACAGGGGTAGTTGCCCCGGGCACAAAATTGTTCTCCATGCAAAACAAGAAGTCACCTCTTCAGACAACAGAACAACTCTTCTTCTTTTAAATCTCTGCAGCTACAATTTCCTGGGTGACCCATATGCCGTTGAATGTGCATGTGTACACTGACCGTTTTCCTCCCTCTCACCCAACAAAATTGGGCCAGTTATATGCAATTCCTCTATCAATACTATTTGCAACTGCAAAGGTTTTAGGGGCTGGCATATTGCTTTGTTTTCTACAGTGCAGGTCCTGTAACTTCCTTTTGAAAACCTTATAAGTATCTATGCCACAAATATGCCTATGGTTTTTGTTGGTTGGTTGGTTTATGGGTCATGTTTTTGTTGTACTATAGTGCAGGACTGCCCCTCCGGATGGCAACAATGTGATAACATTGGGGGACGCATCCGATAACAGCTAATGAAGTGGAATGATATGCAGGTTGCCCAGTATAAATCCATTAATCAAAGCACTATCATTGCTTAATTTTATACAGAGAGACTCAGAAACGAAATCACAGTGGTACCTCGGGTTACGTACACTTCAGGTTATATGCTTCAGGTTACAGACTCCGCTAACCCAGAAATAGTGGGTTATCTGAAGAAGTGTGCATGCACACGAAAGCTCATACCAAGAACTGACTTAGTTGGTCTTTAAGGTGCTACTGGAAGGAATTTTTTTTGTTTTGACTATGGCAGACCAACACGGCTACCTATCTGTAACCAGAAATAGTGCTTCAGGTTAAGAACTTTGCTGCAGGATGAGAACAAAAATCATGTTCTGGCAGTGCGGCGGCAGCAGGAGGTCCCATTAGCTAAAGTGGTGCTTCAGGTTAAGAACAGTTTCAGGTTAAGAACAGACCTCCGGAACGAATTAAGTACTTAACCTGAGGTACCACTGTATATATTTCAGCAGATAGAGTGACTCAGAAACAAATAGGATAATTCCTCCCACTTCCAAATGCAGAGATACAGATTCATGGCGATTTTTGAGGCCTCTAGGTACTGACTTTATACAGGGCTGTCTTAAGCACATCCGGTGCTGTGGTGCAAAGATCCCTCCGGTGCCACCCCCCTTTCCCAGAGTTGTTGTTGACCTTTTTTTAGGGCTAGAGGAAGTAAACAGCGGCTGGAGGGTGGCTCCTCTGGCAGGGGTGGACGCGGCGCTTCCTGGCTCTCAGCTGGCTGCTTCATGCCGCGGTGGCCACGGCAGACAGCATACTGAGCAAGCGGGTCTGCACTGAGCGAGGGCATGTGCGCCACTCCCGCCAAGCTTCGGCTCGGTTTTTTCCCCTTTTAGCCTTCTGGCACCCCTCAGAATTCAGCACCTGCAGGCTAAAAGGGAAAAACCTGAGCCGACGCTCAGCGGGAGCGGTGCACGCACCCTCGCTCACTCAGGGTGCTTGTTCAGTGTTCCCCGGACTCTCGCCTGGCACCCTCCAGAACTTGGCGCCCTGGCACCCCATGCCACTAGCCTCTATGGGTAAGATGGGCCTGACTTCATAGTTGATTGTGTAGGATTACCACCTTAGCGCTGGCTAACTTTAGTTGAATCAGGGGCTAATAATGCCTGTCCTGTCTCCTGCAATCGTGGAGAGCAGCAGTTGCAGCCTGACATGGCTTCAGTGGGGCGGAGCATCCTTACCTGTCTGTGGAGCATTGGGAAGGGGCACTGCTTCTCTTCTTGCTGGATTGCCGACTGGGACACACCCACAGGGCTCTACAACCAATCATGAATGTGGGCGGGTGGGTGTGGCCTAGGAGCAGACCAGAGGGGGAACTTCTTCCCTCTGCTCTTCTCACTGGCCATAGAAGGCTGGCCCCACTGAGCTCAGGCTTCAGTTGTCACAGGATTTCCCACACACCCTCTCTCTTTGTTGTTGGTTTTCGGGCTGCCTGGATGTAAGCAGGCATGCATGTCATCATGGACCTTTTATATCAGTTGCTGTATTCAGCAGGGAGGAATTTCTCTTGCAGATTAATTGATCCCATCACCACGTTTTGTCTACCTCATAGCAATCATCGCAACTTGTTGGCGGATAAGACATTGGGTTGGATCCTTAGTCTATGTGGTTTTGGGGTGGTATGGTTTTGAGGGAGACCAGGGGAGGTTGCTTATATCCAGATACCCAGCTCGGGAGCTGGCAGGCCTCAGCGCCCCCTACTGGTGGCCATGGGGGCTGCCTGGATGCAGTGCATGTCTCAGGGTGACCCTTAACCTTGGTCAACGCCTACCAACCATCAACCAGGAGATAAGCTGGTTGATTTATGGATACACACTCAATGCCTATGCCTAAACCTTCTTGCCTCTGCAATCAATAAAGTTGTGGCCTGATTTAATACAAAATTATTGCTGTCCTGAGTCTCATTTGTATGTAGGTATATGCCCCCACCTGGGCTTCACTGGGCTTGGGTTCACAACTGTACTACTCTTCACCATTTACAATTTTAAGGCCATGTTTAACATAATATAAAGATATTTTTAACTTTCTACACAAAGCTCAAAATGAATTTTGAGATTAAGTACTAAATATCTCAGCATTCTCCTCAAGCTGGTCATCTATTGCTATTAACTAACTCATGGAGTTTTATTAAGGTGTTAATCATATCAGGCAGCTCACAATGCCCGTCTCCTGTTGAAAGCAAATGTAATGTTACTCTCTTTCACACAGAGAGTCCAAAACTCCAGCTGCCAGAACAGAAGTGCAATTTTTTTCAGCTAGTCACCAGATAGCAGAGCTTGTTTAAAATGAATAGAACTAGACATCTGTGGGATGCGGGTGGTGCTGTGGGTTAAACCACAGAGCCTAGGACTTGCGAATCGAAAGGTCGGCAGTTCGAATCCCCGCGACGGGGTGAGCTCCCGTTGCTTGGTCCCTGTTCCTGCCAACCTAGCAGTTCGAAAGCACCTCAAAGTGCAAGTAGATAAATAGGTACTGCTCCGGTGGGAAGGTAAACAGCATTTCCGTGCGCTGCTCTGGTTCGCCAGAAGCGGCTTAGTGATGCTGGCCACATGACCCGGAAGCTGTACGCTGATTCCCTTGGCCAATAAAGCGAGATGAGCGCCGCAACCCTAGAGTCAGCCATGACTGGACCTAATGGTCAGGGGTCCCTTTACCTTTACCTTTAGACATCTGTAGTCCTAGTTATGTCTACACAAGGACAAACTTTCCCCAATATGCCACCCTCCAAAAGTTTGGGGGTCCAGCTCCCATGAGCTGCAGTGAGCCAGCAGGTGCCACTTGAGGATGCAAGCAGGAGATGTCTGCATTGAGTGTTCCTCCATGCAAAAGATTCCCCCAAATTTACAAAACAAAAAAAGCCAGCACTCTGGGGAGAAAGAAATGATCATAGCCCACTTATTGATGCCCTACTTTTCACCTTTCAGGGAATTTTTATGTGAGGAAACATTCAAACATGTGGTTCTCGCTTGAGGGCTGGAGTGGCACAGTTCATTCTACCACCTCAGAATCCTGGCACCTCATTTCCATTCAGAAAGCCCCATGTGCCATGTGGAACATCTTCAGGAAGGGATGAGAGCTGCTAACAATCGGTGTGGACAATACTGAACTACATGCCTTAGTGGACTGATTCAGTATATGGCAGCTTTCTTTGTTCTGCTCCATATGCAGATCAGAGCTTGTAGTCACGTGTTTTCTTAATTATGTGGGCCTACGTAATATCATAGGGATGCGGGTAGTGTGGTCTAAACCACAGAGCCTAGGGCTTGCTGATCAGAAGGTCGGCGGTTCGAATCCCCTCAATGGGGTGAGCTCCCTTTGTTTGGTCCCAGCACCTGCCTACCTAGCAGTTCAAAAGCACACAAAGTGCAAGTAGATAAATAGGTACCACTCCAGCGGGAAGGTAAAAGGCATTTCTGTGTGCTGCTCTGGTTCTCCAGAAGCAGCTTTGTCATGCCGGCTACATGACCTGGAAGCTGTACACCGGCTCCCTCAGTCAATAAAGCGAGGTGAGCGCCGCAACCCCAGAGTAGGTCACGACTGGACCTAATGGTCAGGGTGTCGGAAATCTTCTAGCCTTGTCAGAAGAATGTGCCACTCTCCAGGCACCCGGCTTGATTTCTTTGTTGACCTCCCCGTCTGCGACTCCTGGCAGGATACAGGCGAGGTCTCTATCGGCGATCCTCCTCAGCGTGAGAAGAACACACCACTCTTCCCTCCTCCCTCCTTTCCCAGGGAGGGGAAAGAGACAGACAGAAAAGTATTTACATGCCTTTATTTCTGTCTTTGCAGCAGTACAGAGAAACACGTCTGCACTCTCCAAACACCAACAGCAGAGAGAGAGACTCCACCCCTGTACTTCCAGTACAGGTCAGATGACACTCTGAGCTAACATCCGGTGCTCAGTACAGTGAATAGACTGTCCCTTTGTTCCCACGGTACAGTCCCAAACATCAACATCCTGTTTGGCTTTCTAGCCAGCTGCAGCTCGCTGCTACATTGCTCCTTTTTCGTAACATACTCCCCCAAAAGAATCAATGCGTGTTGCGAGCAAAGCTTGATCCAAAGAGGAAAACAAACAGTTGTTATACATATAACACTCCCCTGTTGTTTCAGTTCCACCCTGGGGAAACTACCCGCCACTGGTTTCCCCAGTGTACCTCTCTGGTTGTGTGACTTCCAAGGAATGAGTGCATCTGCATTACCTTGGCTAGCTACTCTTTGTTGTGTCTTTGTCTCTGACTTAGACACAGTTTCAACCTGTCCTTGGTTGTGTACAACAGCAACACATGCAACAGCTAAGTTGGCAAACTCTTTTGAATACCTCTTGGGTGGTACGCCCTTTGTAACTCTCTCAGACCTATGTATGAGGTGCTGATCCTCTCTGCTTACTGGTTCAGTCTCCGGACTCTTTGGAGAACCAGTTCCAATGGTAAACAGTGGTTCGTCCTCCGCCTGTGAGGGTCTAGCCATTATGTGAGATTTCCTCTCAATGACTGTGTCAACTGAGCTCCTTGAGCTACTACTGTCACTCTCAGTACCACTGTAATCAGTAAAATCATCATCATCATCTGAATTGTTCTCTGTGGGAAGTGTGTGAACAACTACTCTCTCCTGTTCAGGAGCACTCTCTAGAAATTTTGTGAGAATCACCTGACCAGATTCAGACAAAATTACTCTGTAGAGACCCTTTTCATATCCCACAAAATTGCCTCTGGCGTTCTTTACTCCACCTGGAGCTTCTGTCCTCACATGAGACCCAAAAACCTTGAAATGGGCAACAGAAGGTTTTCTATGGAACAGTTTCTCAAAAGGAGAACTTCCCAACTCTTTTGAAACCTTTCTCAACCACTTTACCTTTACTTAATATCATATCCATGGATGCTACTCAGAGGCAGTATCCCTCTGAATACCAGTTGCTGGAAACTGCAGTTGCTAGAAACTGGCCTCAAGTCCTGCTTGCAAAGTTTTCCAAGCATCTGGTCAATGTAAGAACAGGATGCTGGCTTAGATGGGCCATCGGCCTGATCCAGCAAACTCTTATGTTCTTACACTATTTTCTAGTAAAGGTGATTTACACAGTGTTGGGGTAATTTGAGATAATTTACTGTGTGAAGGTAATTTACACAGTTGATGGTTCCCTGGCTTGATAGGCCCAGATCATAGGGATCTGTAATGGTTATAGGGGTTGCTCGTGCGTAAGTTGCCGCCACTCCTGGCTAGGTTGCCTGGTTAAACCTTTTCTGTCTGGACAGCCCTTCACTTCGTGGCTGTCTCAGTCGCTGGCAGAATCCGTCAGTGGGCGTTTCTTGAACCTCTTCCAGCAAAGAAGTTCTTTGACGCCAAGTCTCCTCCTACTCTCCCTGCGTGGAAGTCTTCTGCGCAGGGTGGGTGTGGGCAGCGGAGGACCCGTGCTCTCCCCGCTGGTCTCCGGCGAGGCCCCTCGCCGATTCCCCCATCTGCCCCCCTTTATCCCTGGTGTTACGCTGATTTCCTTCCCCAGCCGATGAGCTGCCTCGCTCCCTGCTGGGCCCTTCTCCAGCATCGCTTAGGAGCCTTGCCTCCACCTTTAGCTCCAATGGCAGTTCCCTGACAGGATCATAGGTCATAGGGATCATAGAATTGTAGAGCTCGAAGAGACCATGAGGATCATTTAGACCTTAGATGCAGGAACATGCAGCAGTACCATGCACGGATCAAATCTGCTACCTGCTACCTTGACATTATCAGCACCATGCTCTAACCAGCTGAGGTATCTAGGCCAATCCGGCCCACGGACAGTCCGGGAATCAGCGTGTTTTTACATTAGAATGTGTCATTTTATTTAAAATGCATCTCTGGGTTATTTGTGGGGCCTGCCTGGTGTTTTCACATGAGTAGAATGTGTGCTTTTATTTAAAATGCAACTCTGGGTTATTTGTGGGGCATAGGAATTCGTTCATCCCCCCCCAATAGAGTCCAGCCCACCACATGGTCCGAGAGACGGTGAACCAGCCCACGGCTCAAAAAGGTTGCTGACCCCTGATCTAGGGAAACACATTTTAAGCACCTATACGCCCCCCCCCCAAGAATACACATTTATAACAAACACTAAAATAGGAATCAGATCTCTTTTTTGCATCCTGAGAGTTGGGAGAAAAAGTTGGTAAAATTCAGATTTAAAGAGAGAAATATCAAAAGAAAAACTTCCACATAGCCAGTGTGCCATGGTTGAAGATCAAGTTGTGTACACCAGGCACTGGTTCATTTACATTAAAGATGAGAGCCCCTGGGAAATAAATGGTTTTTGCCAACCATCAAATGAATGAAGCAGGGGCTGAGTCATTTTTTAAAAGCGCTTTGTTCATTTGTTTTCAACAATCGTAACTCAATCACAATTATTAATCAAAGTATATGCAAGTCTCTTAAGTGGCGGCTGTGCGTTTGATACCAAATGGAACAAAATAAATAAAGACAGCTCTACTCTGAGGAGGATACAGCAAAAGAGATGCTAACATGAAATGAAGGATTTAAAGGTAAAACCTATACAGAGGAATAACTTCATAAATGTGTGAATAGGGTAATGTGTGTAGCAATAAGCTGAGGTATTAACATACATTGTTTTGTAATTTGAGGGGCTTTTTTGGAAAATGACAGCTGCATGTTCCCTTCAGTGGGAAAGAAAATGGGTTAGTTATTTTGTGGGGTTTTTTTCAATAGGAAGATAGTAGCAACATGTCCATAAAATGGTGGAAATTAGGATTGTCATGTATAGCAGACCCACCACTTAATACCACCCAATTAATAATGCGGCGGATCCACTCTTACTAACTGTCCCCAATTAAATTTGGTGCATCCACCTCATGGTTAAATCTTAAACTTCTGTTACTAAAAAAAATCAGTTGTTACACTTCAGGTGTTAGATGTTCGGCTTTCTAGAACAGGTGATAGAATGCTTAGCTCACTTTCTGTCACTTAGTTATTGCATTTAAATACTTTCAATGCCATACAGTTTCCTTCACAGCTTAATACTTTGGTTCAGGAGTGAGGGGCCCGTCTCCTCAGTTTCCTCTTAACAATCCCATACCTGAGGTATTCTAAATGGTGTAACAGACCCAGGGAATCACCTCACTCCTTGTTACTGGTTTGGGAGTTTTCTGTACCTCCCCTCCTGGCTATTCTGAGACCCAGGTAGCCTGAATTATATCTCTCCCAGTTCAGTCACGTTGGGACGCGGGTGGCGCCGTGGGTAAAACCTCAGTGCCTAGGACTTGCTGATTGCATGGTCGGTGGTTCGAATCCCCGTGGCGGGGTGAGCTCCCGTCGTTCGGTCCCAGCTCCTGCCCACCTAGCAGTTCGAAAGCACTCTTAAGTGCAAGTAGATAAATAGGTACCGCTTTATAGCGGGAAGGTAAATGGAGTTTCTGTGTGCTGCGCTGGTGCTGGCTCTCCAGCTGCAGCTTTGTCACGCTGGGCATGTGACCCGGAAGTGTCTTCGGACGGCGCTGGCTCACGGCCTATAGAGTGAGATGAGCACGCAACCCTAGAGTCGGACACAACTGGCCCGTACGGGCAGGGGTACCTTTACCTTTACAGTTCAGTAACAGAACATTCCTGGCTGTATACCTTTCCCAGACCCTCAACCCTCCCTATCCAAGCTGCGAGGCTCTGTCTTTTCGCTATGGATACTCTCCACAGTGTATATATTTAACTTCACTCAGAACTAGTTCTCCTTATCTCACTCCCTAATGCCCAACTCCAGTCAAACCATAACTCTTAACCCGGACCTTAGCCCTACCTCAAAACCAAACCCGATCTCTCATCTTCCAGCCCGATCTAACTCTCTCCCTCAAAAACTGCTCCTTTTATTATTCCCCCCCAAAGTGCTGTCCTTCCCCCTCTGTGGCAAGCTGGCTCCATAGCAAATTAGCAAAGGATTCCAGCACTCTGGTAGAATCACCAGACTCTGGTCTGGATCTGCTGTCCATCACAGCATGTTGGCCAAATGACAGGTCACATTGTCAATTGGATGATGAAGTTCCTGGTCAATGAGCAGGCGAAATATTGCACATAGATGGCTGGTTGATCATCTTTTGTTTGACCACAGTCAAATGCTGTCAAACATTCCAAGAATATTCTCTGTGTGCTTTGTCAAAGAGAACTGCAGAGGGTGGCAACTCCAAAATTCAGCTAAAGGAATTGGACAAAGCGACTTGCCAAAGTGTGCAACATGATTATACAAGATAAAGTATCTGAGAAACTGTAGAACACAGGATGTTCAGGTGAATAAATAACCTTGGTCTAGATATATATCAATGCTTTATTTCCTCCTGCATACTTCCTTTTTACAGCGGCAAAGGAATCTAGGTTGGTATAATTTAGGTCCACAAATTGGATCCTGGCCAAGATACCCCTTTGCAAATACTTCTGGAGGAGATTTTGTATTTAATGAGCACAGTGCTGAAGACCTTGATTTAATGTCTCATCCCCAAAGTGGCAACATGATGCCCTCCAACACTGCCTTCAATAAAGAGAGAAATGCTCTGCCTGTTGCTCATTAGCAATACATCTTATGTTCCACTGCTCCCTTGGGTTTTCTCCAAAGTCGCTTTCTTCAGGTACTGATTCCCCTAACCCTGCTGTGCTTGTAGAATCTGACAATGTCACGGCTTAATGTGGCTGGTGGCAGTGTCATATTTTGTGCCAGGTCACAAAAGGCCTTTTATCCCTGCGGCTGATTTCATTCTTCCTAACATGAACAAAGTTCCTTGTCACGTAATTGCATCGTTGTGAGTTTTGTATTACCCCAAAAAGGGCCTTCCTTCAATTTTAAAGATGGAAGGTTCTTGAACATATAAAGGTGTATGAAATAATCTTTATTTGGAGTAAGTAAAGCAGGACTCTCCCTTTCCCTCTCCCTCTCCCAACCCACATTAGTAAAAAGCAGAGGTAAGAGCTTGAGCTTAGAAGAATGGAGGATTTTATGCAGTGGTTTTCCACTGAAGTAGCTAGCCCTAGACTTCTATGAACTTCACAAAGGCTGGCAGAACTGGAGCTCATGGCAGTTGCTCCTCAACTCTAGGAAGTGATAGGTTTTGGCTGGAAGAAGCTTTCGCTAATGTATTCCACAAACTGACACCTTTAAGTTGTGTCACTTCACTCTGTGGGTTTGAATAGGTCAATTTGAATGCAGATGTCTATTTGCTTCAAGACATGCTAGAAATTGATGGACTTTTGACCCCTTATATCTCTTGAATGATTTCCCCAGGCTCTCTGCAAGAGTCCCCAGAAGTTCTTGGTTCTATTATTGATTGCCATGTCTCCTACATCTGAGCCACAGCATCACCCCAAGGAGGATTCAGAATCAGATAAATCACTACAGTCATGAGGAAGCCCTGGGAGCCCCTCTTCACACCTTCCTAGTTTGAGGACGTGGCTCTTCCATCATCCACAGACTCCAGGAAAGCCCCCCCCCCCGTAGCTTCTCCTGCTCCACAGCCACATAAAAGAACACAACTGCAGATTTCTTTGCAGATTCTTTAAGCTGGTAGAGTTCTTCTGATGGAGTGGGAGCAGTGGTGGATTAGGGGAGTGTGACTGGTTCACCTGCACTGGGCACTTCAGGATGCATTACAACAATGAAAACAACAGAAGGTTCTGAGAGATGGCATGCAAAATTTTGGTGTCACACAGAGTGCTGCTGAATTTTTTGTCAGTCACTGGAAGGCACTGAAGCCCTTTTGAGGCCTCAAATGCCTCTAGTCCAGCCTTTCTCAACCTGTGGGTCACCAGATGTTGTTGGACTACAAGTCCCATCACCCCTAGCTAGCAAGACCAGAGCTCAGGGATGATGGGAGTTGCAGTCTAACAACATCTGGGGACCCACAGGTTGAGAAAGGCTGGTCTGGTCACTAACGGAGCAAACATAAAGTGAAAACTAGTGGAGCTGTCCAAGGTTCTGATTGCTGAAAACAAGAACCTTATGTGACTAAGCCAGTAGTGACGCCATACCATCTTGGACTTCTGCATCCTCCTAGTGGTGCAGTAATAAAACTGCTGGTACATTTGCAAAGCTAAGCAGGGGCCAATATGGTTTCAGATTGAATGGAGGATTCCTGCATTGCAGCAGGGTGGAGTAGATGTCCCTTGGGGGTACCTTTCAACTTTACAATTCTATCATTCTATGACTTATTCCAACCCAAGAATGGGCAGCTAGACTGGTGACTGGGAGCGGCCGCCGAGACCATATAACACCAGTCCTGAAAGATCATCATTGGCTCCCAGTACGTTTCCGAGCACAATTCAAAGTGTTGATGCTGACCTTTAAAGCCGTAAATGGCCTTGGCCCAGTATACCTGAAGGAGTGTCTCCACCCCTATCATCCACCCTGGACACTGAGGTCCAGTGCCGAGGGCCTTCTGGCAGTTCCCTCACTGCGAGAAGTGAGGTTACAGGGAACCAGGCAGAGGGCCTTTTTGGTAGCGGTGCCTGCCCTGCCCCTCCCAGCAGATGTCAAGGAAATAAACAACTATTTTACTTTTAGAAGACAACTGAAGGCAGCCCTGTTTAGGGAAGTTTTTAATGCCTGATGCTGTATTGTTTTTAATATTCAGTTGGAAGCCGCCCAGAGTGGCTGGGTAAAGCCAGTCAGACGGGCAGGGTATAAATAATAAATTATTATTATTATTTTTATTATTATTATTAGTAGTAGTAGTAGTACCTGACTTCAACCAGACCTAGTTGAGTGGACCTGCTTAGTGTAACCTGACATTCCTGGCCTGCCTTGGTATAATCTGATTAACAACATTAACAACAACACAGCACACGTGACTTGGCCTGATTCTGATTGATTAGGCCTGCTTTGACTTGCAGGCTGACAAAAACAAGATATTGCTCACTTGCATATTCCCCAATTTTATCCATAACTGGTCCAATATGGGCCAGTACTCAACATATTGTCCAGAAACTGGGCTGGGGGCGGGCTCTCTCTCCTAACCTTGTGTCATTCATCATTAGCCCACAGCACAAGGCTGTCTAGTTTTCCTTCATGCTAGCTGTTCCTGAATAGTACTAATTCAGTATCCAGGCAGCTCTGGAGAAGGAAAATCCATTTCATCTGCTACTGCAAAAGTCGCTCTGTTAGCCTAGATCATTTCATAGCTACTGCTGCCCCCTTTTAATGGGCTGAGGCTTGACCTGAAATGGAACAACATCTTTGTTAGGAAATAATGCACGCTCCGAAAAATGTTTGGTGACTTTGACCCCAAATTAAATCAATTAGCCTAATAAGAATAAAACAGTTCATTTCTTCTGAGGATGAGTTCTGTCCTTTTACAGTGCGTTAGTCTTTATCTGCTCTGTGTGTGACTTTAGACCTGTTAGTATGAGAAATTTGACAGTGTGCCACTCATCATAAAGCAGCTTGAAAGCTATAATTATGCAGCAGTCTAACAGCATGGAGTCCACAGCCAAAATAACACATGTTATAACCCTGCTAACATTCTCAAATAGATAAAATAGTAGCATGAGTATATTGATGCTAGTCATATTCTATTGATTATAATTGTTCTCTGCTCTGGCTCGCCATCTTTTCCATATTCACTTACTTACACAAGTCTTTCTTGCCCTGTAATGTTGCTTGCCAATATGGTGCACTGGACCTTTCAAGGACCTGGGAGACCTGAGTCTGTATCTATACTCATGAAATGAAGTTCACTCAGTAGTCCTAAGATACTCACTCCATTGTGAATGGATGGATAATATCAATATAGAAGTTGCCCAGAATTCCTTAGAAGAAGGACAGGAAATCAAGACAATTAAAATAAAATAAAATCTGTTTGTATTATCTGCCTGGAGAAAGGGTTCTCCTTCGGATCTTAGGATTCACATCCTGATATTCTCTGTTCCTGATGGAACACTTTTTGATTCATAGGTTTCCCTATAATACCGGTCCTGAAAGACCTTCATTGGCTCCCAGTACGTTTCTGAGCACAATTCAAAATGTTGGTGCTGACCTCCTAAAGTCCTAAACAGCCTCAGCCCAGTATACCTGAAGGAGCATCTCCACCCCCATCGTTCAGCCTGGACACTGAGGTCCAGCTCCGAGGGCCTTCTGGCAGTTCCCTCATTGCAAGAAGTGAGGTTACAGGGAACCAGGCAGAGGGCCTTCTCGGTTGTGGCACCCGCCCTGTGGAATGCCCTCCCACCAGATGTCAAGGAAATAAACAACTACCTGACTTTTAGAAAACATCTGAAGGCAGCCCTGTTTAGGGAAGTTTTTAATGTTTGATATTTTATCGTGTTTTTAATATTCTATTGGGAGCAACCCAGAGTGGCTGGGGAAAGCCAGCCTGATGGGCGGAGTATAAATAATAATAATAATAATAATAATAATAATAATAATAATAATAATAATTATTATTATTATTATTATTATTATTATTATTAACAACCATGGTATCAAAGCCCAATAAAGGATTTTTACCCCCTGCATCGACAATTCTGCACCCCTACTGTATTTCCCTTTGCTCTGTTGTATATTTAAAAATATATATCCTACTAGGAAACCTCATTACTGGTTTCCTCAGTGTCTGATAATAGGATAAAACCTATTAAAGCAATTAGTTTATTTAAGAGGTTTCTGGCTCACCTCTTAGGAGTCCCAGGGCAGCTTCTGATATCTAAAGCACAAATCATCATTAACATCAGAACACATCAAATATTATGATACCCCATAAAACAGGAGAGTTTGACAACAATAAAATTATCAGCGAGCATCATAATAACCTTAAAAATGATTTAAAATATTGCCAGCTGATGTAAAACCAATTCAACACAAAAGCACCCAATAGCTGTCTAAAATGAAATGAAACAAATGTGTCCCTAGAGCCTGTTTGAAGGCTTGAATTAATGGGTTGATATGCAGATTTTCACAAATATGGGGTCGAACCCCACAGTAAATGTTAAATGAATGCTCAAAGTGATAAAATCCAATAAGCAATAGACCCAACAAATAAAACACCAGCCAATAAAACATGTCTGAAATTTGAAAAATAAATAAATCAGATATTTGAAAATTCTGGTGAAGTGGATAAATGGGTATCTCTCACCAGGGTAATCAACAGGTCAGGTACCACAACTGCTCCTGTTCTACATCACAAATAAATTATAGGAAGCTGTCATATACCAAAACCAGGTGAGACCACAAGTCCCTTTGGCTCTGTATTGTCTAAGCAGGCAAGGGCTCCCAAAGATAAGACTGTTCCCCAGACTTTCCTGAGTTCTTGGGGACTGAACCTGGAACCTTTTGTAGGTAACACATTTATTTAAGGTATTTTATTACCTATAGGTGGAATTCAGTATCACATTCTTTCCATTGTTCCATCTGCACAAGCGTTCCACCTTGATGGATGGAACGATACCCCCTTCCTTCCTCATGTGCTGTTCTGCCCCGCCCCCCCGACCTCCCAATAGCCAATTTTAGGTCGTGCAGGGGGAGAGTTTAGAAACAACAAAATTGGTTGGTTTATAGCAGAGCTACTACCTTGGAAGCTGGATCTACTCAGCCCCTTCACAACCTGTTTTGTCTCACTAAAGGTAAAGGGACCCCTGACTGTTAGGTCCAGTCACGGATGACTCTGGGGTTGTGCGCTCATCTCACTCTCTAGGCTGACGGAGCCGGCGTACAGCTTCTGCGTCATGTGGCCAGCATGACTAAGCTGCTTCTGGCGAACCAGAGCAGCGCATGGAAGCATCGTTTACCTTCCTGCCAGAGCGGTACCTATTTATCTACTTGCACTTTGACGTGCTTTCGAACTAGTGGGTTGGCAGAAGCTGGGACCGATCAACAGGAGCTCACCCTGTCGCTGGGATTCAAACCGCCGACCTTCTGCTCAACAAGCCCTAGGCTCTGTGGCTTAGACCACAGCGCTACCCACGTCCCCTTTTGTCTGACTAGCATTGCTTAAAAGGAGTAAATAAAACACACGGAGGTCCCATTGCTAGAGGGAAACAAGTTACAATCACAGTTTCTTCCTATTTACAAGGATGGTTTGGATTCTAAACCTACATGGTGGAAGCTTTTTCATGGCTGCCTTGTGCATAAGAGACACATAGAGACAAAGATACATAACGCCCAAAAAAGGAGTGGATCTTGGAGATTTAGTGGGAAACCATAATATGTAATTTCCCCAAACATTAGTCTCCTTCTGCCAACCTAGCAGTTCGAAAGCACGTCAAAGTGCAAGTAGATAAATAGGTACCGCTCTGGCGGGAAGGTAAACGGTGTTTCCGTGCACTGCTCTGGTTCACCAGAAGCGGCTTAGTCATGCTGGTCACATGACCCCGAAGGTGTACGCTGGCTCCCTCGGCCAATAAAGCGAGATGAGCGCTGCAACCCCAGAGTCGGCCATGACTGGACCTAATGGTCAGGGGTTCCATTAGTCTCAACCCTACCCTCTATTAACTGGGAGCATGAAGGTTTGCTTATACCCAGAGGAGGGCTGGGGAAAGCCCCATTGTGCAAGTGGAAGTTCTTGCACAGGGCTTCAGCTTATGGGGCGGGTTAGGTGAATCATGCCCCATGTCTCTAAGCATGTGCTGTATTACTGAGCTATGGCTTTCAATTATGTTCTCTCTCTCTCTCTCTCTCTCTCTCTCTCTCTCTCTCTCTCCAGTACCATTACTTTGCCCTTCTTTGATCCAATCTGCACTTCTGCTGAATTTCAAGTGTTCAGCTGATTTGCATGATCTGCACGGCAGATGGGTGCATTTGGTTGAATAATCATAGCATTGCTGTCCGTGGTGGTGTGCCAAGCCCAGTGTTGATGCTTGGATCAAACTAAGGGAAACAGATCCTCTTTAAACTGGCATAACTTGTCCTTGTTCATTCTATAAGAGACCTGGCACATGTTATGACCCTTCAGGGGCCCTGCTCAGCAAATGCTTTGACAATGCTTCAAAAGTCTACAAAGGCCTATTGGCCACACCCTGATTTGACTTTGTTCTTAGTGATGTCACCACAGAACCAAATGCCTGAATTTTCTTGATTGCTCTTCAACAATATGCTACAGGAAATTCAGTTTAGCCTATCCCTTGGCCTAGACAAACCAACTTGATACATGATCACGTGTGCTGGACCCAGGGGTAAACCCGAGCAATGCGGTCCAGGTCCAGTCCCAAATCTAAGGGTTCTGCGAAGAGTCAGTCTGACAGGGTCAAGGCAGGAAACCAGGCTAGGTCAGGCACAAGGTCACAGGCAGGTTCTAGCAAACAGCAATGTTGCTCCCGCAACCTGGTGCGGGGTCTGACCAGCGTAACGGCCGGTCCTGATTCCCTGGTGACTCGCCTCCCTGTCTTGCCCGAAGGCAAGCACTACTCCTGCAAGTACTCAGGTCTCTCCTTCTCTCAGACCTAAGCCTCTGCAGCTCGGGAGATGTCAGTGGGTTACTAGACCCTGAGGCCACCTCAGCCTCTCCTGACCCAACTGGTAGTGGAGCAGCTGTAAGTGATTGCTCAGCTGAAGGCAACAAGGTAATCCCCGCATCTGGAGCCAGGGCAGGCTCAGGCCCCTGACTCGGCCCAGCTGATGCTTGTTGCAGGGGAACCTATGCAGACTGGGGCTCTTCAGAATCAGGCCCCAGACTTGGTTCTGATGCTGCCTGAGGCAGAGGATCCAGTGAGGACTGAGACTCCTCTGGTTCTGAGTCTGAGCTCGAGTCCCAGGCCATCACATTACAGTCCCCAGCCTTTAAACTGCTTGCTGGTCAAGTCCACCCTCCCAGTATAGCACCAATGCTTCCCAGTTCCTAGGCTCTTTGTGATGCCCCTAGTCCTACATATCTTCCTTCAGCTCCTCAATTTGCTCCTTCTCCTTCTGCCAAGTGGTCATCAGCACAAAGTGCTCATCAGATCCTCTGTGAGGTCCAACGCACCCAGGCAAACTGATATTTCATTACTCTTCTCAAAGACACACTATTTGCCCCCCTGCTTCACATTTTGTCATACTGTCTGTTTGCATGTAAACTTTGACACTTCAGGGACACACATTGAGATCCTGGCTTACTGGAAACCGCCTCAAATGTTGGCTGTCAGGAGATGACAGCCAGCCTCATGGAGATTGTCAAGCCAACTTCCAACCAGAACTCTGCTCCCCATCAATCAGACCTTTATGATGAGACACCACCTCTACAGGTTTCCGGATTCATCAAACTGAATTCCTGGAATAGCATCAGCAAGGAAGTCTCCATTGTTTGACCTGCCGAAATGCAGCCATGCCCGTAGTAATATTGTAGCAACTGCTAATTAGACTGCCTAGTTGGAGCATGACAGGAGAGGAGGCATAATGTATTGCTGCTAATCAGTAAACATTATGGTGCTAATATAATCTCTCTTCAAGTATTCTCAGTGCAACATATGCTGCATTAGTAGCAGATGTCACCATTTCTGAAATGGATGTTACATAACACAAGGGGGCAAGGACTGAGTAGCTACGGTACTTGAAGATATCCCCTAAAGACTGGATCCTTTCCATCGCTACACCGGAAAGCTACAACCAGCATAACAAACTATATCTGAGTACCTAATCTAAGGTGACGCAGGGTATGATTTCTAAGGGAGATTGGCTCATACGGCCGAGACTACATTGACAAGCGCTTGTTGTTCAGATCACTTTTCAAACTGATCCTCAGTGCACTCTTGTACTGATGTGGTCTAATTAGGATTGAATTTGGTTTGCCATAGAAGTTTGGATGGTTCCATTTCCCACACTTTCGATTTGTGACGTGCTGGGACTCAAAACTATTCAAAGGTCAACATTTCACAACAAGCCTGGTGAAGACTAGAGGGGGGTGAAAATGGGAGAAAAACTGTGATTCCTCCAAGTCCAATAGGGACGCGGGTGGCGCTGTGGGTAAAAGCCTCAGTGCCTAGGGCTTGCCGATCGAAAGGTCGGCGTTCGAATCCCCGCAGCGGGGTGCGCTCCCGTTGCTCGGTCCCAGCGCCTGCCAACCTAGCAGTTCGAAAGCACCCCCGGGTGCAAGTAGATAAATAGGGACCGCTTACCAGCGGGAAGGTAAACGGCGTTTCCGTGTGCGGCTCTGGCTCGCCAGAGCAGCGATGTCACGCTGGCCACGTGACCCGGAAGTGTCTCCGGACAGTGCTGGCCCCTGGCCTCTTAAGTGAGATGGGCGCACAACCCCAGAGTCTGTCAAGACTGGCCCGTACGGGCAGGGGTACCTTTACCTTTACCTTTACCTTTTACCAAGTCCAATGGTCAGGGCCGGTGTCAGTGATGAAACACAAACAATTGCATGCAAAATAATTTCAGATTGCAGGATTCAGCCCATCTTTCGAGGACTTGGAGAACTACCGCTGGTTGGAGTACACAGACAGGCCAGATGAACCAAAGGTCTGATGATAACAAAATAGCTTCATATACAAAATGATGCCATTTGCCCTACATTCAGGTCCAGGACACAGACTTTGATGACTCATATGGCATCCCATTTCCAGAAGATTGGGGAGGACCAGGGACCCTGAACACTTTCTTCTACACTGCCCGACCCAAGCACGCTTGTCTTCAGGCTCTGAGGAAGACTCCTCTGTAGTTTCTCCTGCCCCACAGCCAAGTAGGAACATTGAACTTCAGAATCGGCTGTGGGCCCTTTTTAAGGATTGCAGACAGCTCTTTGAGGGAATTACCAGTTATATTAAGCTTTCAGATGACTCCAGTCCTTTGCTGAAGCAACATCTTTCATAGTTCAGCCAGCAAGGCCCAGAGTCTTTCCTTTCCTGGTTTTGACCTGACTGCACCCTGACTGGGAGAAGCTCTGATACTTGCTATCACTTTCCCTGAGAGTCCCAAAGCCTTGCAAAGTTGGACTGAAGGTGGACAACTTCCACCATTGCTAAGAAGTGGGCCAGATTGTTCATTTTCAAGGGAGAACTTTATATGGTTCAAAGAAAAAGGGTCACATAAAGGTTTTGTGGTTCGGTTAATAGGGCAATTGCCTGCCACCCAATAAAGGAGCTACTGTAACATAAACATTTGTACTGGGACATTAAATGGGAAGCGAAGAAGTAATAAAGGCCAGCAAAATATTAGCAGGAATAAGGAGGAGAGATCTGCTAGGAAACAATTTAATAGTATGAACTGCTATAATCCTTTAATTTTCAGGAAAGAACATTTTCTTCATGGGCAACACAACCCATGACAGTCTGACCTATATTTGGATTAGAAAATCAGGACTTCTAGTTCAGGAGATGTATCTTGCAGGGAGTCCTGGCCTCAGTGTTTTTCTGTGCAGAAATCAGCCACCAGATCCGTGCTATTTATTTTAGGGGGCAAAATATTTGATCCCTACTGTGTGCCACTGCTGCTGTCCTCGAAATCAACAGTGCTTGTAATTGTGAAATACACAAGGGAGTAAAGACAAGATGGATGGGTAGCTTCTACATCAAGGATTCGACTATTTTTAAATACCTGGTCTCAAAAGTATTACAAGGATTGAGTAATACAAGTCCCACAATTAATTTGTAACCTGCTTCAAATTTCTGTTTTGAAAGAAAAGTGGGGTACACATTTCTAAAGTAACTTACCACCTCCGTGAAATCATCTCCTTCTAGGGCAGATTTGATTGTGCAGATCTCACACGAAACCATGGTTTGTTTTCTTTTACTGTGGCTAAGCATTACCTCTGAATATCTATATGATGTTTAAGGATCGGCTATGGATCAGAATATGAACCCAGGTTAAAGGGTGGTGACAAACTCCTCATTCTCTGATTTCAAGCTGACAAGCCTATCTAGCAGTATCCTTTTGTACAAATTCTTCCAAATTTCATGAATAAGTTTTCCAGACCCTCTTCCCAAGAGCCTCTCCTCTACCTGAAATATACTGATAACGTCTTTAGCATGGGAAGGAGGCCACTGAGAAATTCAACCAGGTAAACAACTTCCACTCCATCATCAAGTTGAGCCTAGACTAGTCCACAGAGCAGGCTCATTCCTAGACATTACTCTGCAATTACACAATAGAGATAGAAGCACCACCTTACATTGAAAGCTTATCGACCACTACTGGTATCTGAAGGCTGCTAGCTTCCACCCAGAATACACTACAAAACCAATTGTCTACAGAAAAGCCTTATGATGCATTGCAACTGTTCCAGCTTGTTGGGCACCAGGATTACTTAAGAATTTGCACCAAACATGTCTTAGTTTACAACACTAATCCAATTGAGTGAAAAAGTATATTAGCAAGGCCAGACTCGTAGCCAGGAATAATCCACTACAGGACAGAATCAGAAAGTGACAGAACACCACTTGCCATCACCTATAGCTCTCAGATTGATCAGATCTGAATTTAGTGGTTCTTGTGCTATATTGCTTATTGCAGTTTTGCAGTGTTCAGTTATTATTGTGAATATAGTCATACCTCAGAAGTCAAATGGAATCCGTTCTGGAAGTCCATTCAACTTCTGAAATATTCTGAAACCGAGATGTGGCTTCCAATTGGTTTCCAGGCACCCTGGAAACAATTGTGGAAGCCGCGCCAGACGTTCAGCTTCCAAAATAAGTTCGGAAACCAGAACACTCATTTCCTGTTTTCAATCATTCGGGAGCTATAACGTTTTACTCCCAAGGTGTTCAGGAGCCTAGGTACGACTGTAGTGGTATTTTCACTGAGTTGTAAATTGCCCCAGAATCTTTATAAAGGAAGGGTGTTATTTAAACATAAGCAATCAATAACTGAAAATAAATAAGGATCTGCAGCCCACCCTCAGCAATGAGAATTCCCTCCCACAGAACCTGAATGCTAATATTTTCATTGCATGCTACCCACCAGGAAAATGAGGCTACATCTCTTTCTTTGGTGATCACTTGTAGCAGAGTAAGATTGACACCCATAAACATGGTTTTAACAATGAGTCCATAAGTGAATGTGGAGGCCAATTCTGGATCCACACATCCTTCCACAGTGGGGACATTGGTTTCCAGGCGGGAGTTGATCACAGTGTGGATTTGCCAAGCATGCCATCCTCTTAGTACGTTTCTCCCTTTTGTCCTGAGTTCAAGCATCTTCAAAGCCCATGACACCTTTGGTGAATGCTGTTCTCCAACTGGAGCGCTCGCAGGCCAGTGTTTTCCAGTTGTCAGTGTTTATACTACATTTTTTTAGATTTGCCTTGAGACAGTCTTTAAGCCTCTTTTGTTGACCGCCAGCATTACGCTTTCCATTTTTAAGTTCGGAATAGTTGCTTTGGAAGACGAAAATCAGGCACCCACACAACACGACCAGTCCAACGAAGTTGATGTTGAAGTATCATTGCTTCGACACTGATGATCTTTGCTTCTTCCAGGACACTGGCATTAGTTCGCCTGTCTTCCCAAGTGATGTGTAAAATACCAACAGGCATTTTAGACCTTGCAACAAACCAATTCTGCCCTCCTATGTCCTCAGGCAGCACGATTAGAGGACCTAATGATGTCAGCCACAACATCAAGGGTTCCTACATCTACTCATTTCCCAAGGTGATCTACAGCAATGCCCTTCCACATTCCACATAGGAGAAACAAGCCAGCCTCTATACACAAGAATAAATGGGCAGAAAGGGCGATATTCAGAAACCAGCGGGAGAACATTTCAACCTCCCAGGAGACACTCCTGCTGACCTTAAAGTAGAGAGTTTGAACAAAAGAACTTCAAAGAAAGTCTCCAGCATGAAACTGATGAATTATAAGTTAAGAAGTTTAGTTCTATTGCCTGTGGCCTGAATTGAAATAATGGGTTGGGGGTTTTTTTTGCCACTCCAGGGGTTAATTAGCACACCAATCCCAGGGTGCATCTAGAGTGCTTTGTGGATGGTCACTATAATTATTTTATATGCATTTGAGCTTTAATGTCATTGTTTGTCCTTTTGCATTCCATTTTCCAAAAGGGTAGAAGCCCAAATCCTTAAAGATATTTCAAAATGTGGCATCCTTTCTGCTTTGGATTTTCCCTTAATTTGATTGGCATCAAGTAATACTCCCCCCCCCCATTTTAAATTGTGAAGTGTCCCTTCTCTTTTAATTTCCCAATCAGCTATAATTTGTGGATGTTATTAAACCACTTCAATATTCTGATTAAAGAATTTATTAATATATAATTTCCCTTTTTTGTAAATAAAAGGAGAGTATACATATTTATGTGGCTTCTACAGGAAAAAAAATGTTGTGGGTGATACTAACTTAATAATTGTAATTATTTCAAGAAAACAGCCCAAGCCTTTCTGTGGCTGCACAGAATTTTTAAAGCACGCTTGAAGCACTTTCTGTCCCTCGAAAAATTCTGGACACTTCACAAAGTTACAGTTCACAGGTATCCTTAACAAACTTCAGTGCCCAGAATTATTTGAGGAGAAAACTGTGCTTTGAATGTGCTTTAAAGGTACAGTGGCACTTTGGTTTTAGAACAGCTTAGTTTATGAACAACTTGGAAATAGAACGCTGCAAACCCAGAAGGAGGTGTTTTGCTTTGTGAACTTTGCCTTGGAAGCTGAACATGTTCCGCTTCCTGTTGAGTGTGTTCCGTTTGTAAACTGAGTCCCCCACTGCCAATCAGAGGCTTTCTGTTGGGTCTGTCAGCATTTGAGACACGAGCACCCACACAACACAGAGGTGATATTTGGAGCTTTTGTTTTTGCTATTATTATTTTTTGCATTTTTGTTTGTGTTGCTTTTTTGTTTTTTTGACTGTGACTTCTTCTTCGTTTCATGGGACTGACTTGTGGCTGTGGTGTGTGACTTTGTTTTTGTGACTCTGGCTTGTGACTTCATTTTTGTGACTTGTTTTTGTGACTGTGTGGAACCCAGTTCAGCTACTGGGTGACTGTGTGACTGGATGACTGCAGAAATGGATAAAAGCCCCCCATCCAAACAATGACTACCATCAGTGCACGTAAGAAATTTCTTTTTCTTTTTTACTTTTTCTCATCTATAATACTGTCTTATTTATTTTATAGAACAGTACATTGATTATTAGGGACGTGGGTGGTGCTGTGGTCTAAACTACAGAGCCTAGGGCTTGCCAGTCAGAAGGTCAGCGGTTCAAATCCCCATGATGGGGTGAGCTCCCGTTGCTCGGTCCCAGCTCCTGCCAACCTAGCAGTTCGAAAGCACGTCAAAGTGCAAGTAGATAAATAGGTACTGCTCCAATGGGAAGGTAAACGGTGCTTCCATGCGCTGCTCTGGTTTGCCAGAAGTGGCTTAGTCATGCTGGCCACATGACCTGGAAAAACTGTCTGCAGACAAACGCTGGCTCCCTTGGCCTATGGAGCGAGATGAGCGCGCAACCCCAGAGTCGTCTGCGACTGGACTTAACGGTCAGGGGTACCTTTACCTTTACCTTAATTTTTGCTTTCGTTTTATGGATCAATGGCCTCATTAGATAGTAAAATTCATGTTAAATTGCTGTTTTAGGGGTTGTTTTTTAAAGTCTGGAATGGATTAATCCATTTTGCATTACTTTCTATGGGAAAGCGCGCCTTGGTTTTACAACACTTTGGTTTAGGAACAGACTTCAGGAACTGATTCGTTTGAGACCAAGGTACCACTGTATAGCATTTTGCAAACTACCTGTCCACATGTTAAAGCAGAGATGAGGAGCCTGTGGCTCTCAGATAGGAACATAGGAAGCTGCTTTGCACTGAATTGGACCATTGATCCATCCATAGCTGTCAGCTTACAGATTTGAAAATAAGGGACCAGAAGCCTTGAAAATAAGAGATCAGCAGCCAAAATAAGGGATTTTCCAGACACAGGTATGTTCAGCTTCTGAGCCCCTCCAAGCCAAAGGCAGAAAGCCCAGCCAGCAGCCAAACAAAGCCTCAAGTGGTGGTTCCCAGAGCACAGCAACCCGGCAAAGCAGATGCAGCAAGGAAAACCACCGACACCTCTCCGCTGGGAAGCGCTGAGCAAAGGTAAATCCCCAGGCAACGCGGCTGATTTGATCAGCACAAGGATTGGAAGCTCCACCCCCCAGTCATTCTTAGACTCCTTATTGGGTGGGCAATGCAGCCAAGCAACACTCTTGGAGCCTCGCTCCTCCCTGGCCGGCAGGGAGGGAGGGAGAGGAGCTGCTTCCTGTGAAACCCGGGAAATTTAAGGGACATCATCAATAAGGGACAGCAGCGGGACACGGCAATGGGATAAAGGACTTTCCTGCCAAATAAGGGATGGTTGACAGCTATTGATCTATCTAGTTCAGTATTGTTGACAACCTCTCCAGGGTTTCAGACAAGAGACATTGCCAGCCAGTGATTAAACCTGGGATCTTCTATATGCAGAGCAGATACCCTACCCATTGAGCTACAGCCCTGGAATTGCACTTCACCAATCCTGACCACTGGCCATCCTGTCTAGGGTTGGCCAGAGTTATATCCCAGCAAAGCATGGAAGACCACTAGTTCCCCTGTTTTTTTAAGCACAGAAGCATCTAGCTCTTGCCGAAATAGCTTCCAACTCTATTATACAGTAGAAGCAGATTAATCTGCACAAGTCTAGTTGAGTTTATTTCTAGAATATATCTTGGGACATTGGCACAAAAGGTGTTATATTGGCATCTCCTCCTGCAGTTTTATTGTGGTAATTTCAGCTTTGAGTAGTCAGGCGGAGGAACTCCATAAAAAAAATAAAATCCTAGGTTCATAATGCAGTTCTGAAATTCCTGCATTGCTTTCTGCATAAAGTCGAACTGAAATTTCAATAAGATAACCTGGGAGCATTTAATTTTCTGCTTTTCTGCCTCTGCTACCTTGACATAGCTATTCAGTTAGCTAATAAATGTCCAGCCTTGTAAACAGTCACATAATGTTCATAGCATATGAAGTCTCTGAGATATACAGAAGTGAAGAAAAGCATGCTGGGTGGACCTCTACGGTCCTATCAATGTTTTGTTGTCAATAGGATGTCAAATTCCCTCCTTTTATTATACTAGAGCTGCAGCTTTTTTGAGTGGGTGGGAGGGGCTGAAGTGAGAAACCAGTTGAAGTGTGCAACTGTTTATCTTTCCGAAAATTTAGCATTGAATAAGCAGTAACTCCTTTTCAGATACATGGAGAGAAATCCTTCATTGTTCTGGGATGTGAAACTGGTAACTTGCGAAAACCAGAAATGAGATAAAAAATAATATATTGATTCCCAAGATCTAAGTGCTAACTCCAATGTCAGAATTAAACTAGATGTGAAATTAAACACATCTTTGGGTCCCTTTCTTCTTTTAACTATTAGTAGCCGTGCAGAAGACAATCCTGATCTCTGAGACGGCGTGTAATTCTTGTACCACTTCCCCACACAAAATCAAACCCTCATGGAACCTGCTGAAAATCAGAAAACATCAAGGGGGGATTATTAAACCATGCCCTCCCCCCAACACCACTGCCCTGATCCAGGTCAGATCCCATTGCAGCTGCTTCTAGTTTTATTTATTTTTTAATACCAAAGGGGAGGGAGCTCTGAAGCTTTGCAACTTTTACTCTGTAATAATGGAAGTGTGACTTTGGCTTGGGGGGGGGGGGCTTCCCGTGGTTGCAATGGTATTTTCTAATCCCTCCACCCTTCATTTCTTCCTTTGTGCCGAATTCTTCTGCGAAGAGCAGGCACGACACAATTTTGCCGTGTTTCACTTGTATAATTGACAGTTGCATAGCTCGAGCGTTGAGACGATCAAAGAAAACAGTTTAGGCTTCTGGAAATAAATGCAAATTGCATTGTGTCAAAAACAGAAGATGTGTGTTTGGAAAGAAAGACTTTGGAGTTGGTTAACACAGTATCAGCATATATGGAAAATACAGAAGTGAAATGCAATGGAAACAAAAGGCAGAAGGCACTTCACCAAAGATGTTTGCGACAGTCATGATTTCTAGAGTTTTGCTTTTGCTCGACAAATTTCAAAAATGTTTTTCTTTAATCCTACAATAGGTAAGCTGTCCCTAGTGGATTAACTGAGAACAGTTATTACCCATTCTTTCTCTCTCTCACACACACACCTATAGAATAACAGGAAAAATTAAAGGGATAATCAATAGACATAGAACCCAGTTTGAATGCCTAGAGCACATTTGCTTCCTCCAGTCTAATGTGTCAAAAACCTTCCCTATCTTAAATTTTGATAGGGGGAAAATGTATTTCCAGTACTAGCCTTCAAATATATTATTTCCTTTGTTCAATGCTTGTTCTCTTTTCTATGTAGAAAAATTCTATTACCTACAATTGTGACCACCATGTGTACCAAAACTGAGAGGAACAGTGTGTATCTGAAGAAGTGTGCATGCACACGAAAGCTCATACCAAGAACTGACTTAGTTGGTCTTTAAGGTGCTACTGGAAGGAATTTTTTTTGTTTTGAGAGGAACAGTCTCTTTCTTGTGGAGTCAGGACATCTGTCTATTAAAAATGTGAATATACCTTTAACCCATATGCCTAATAAAGAACTTGGCACACCAGGAAGTAGAAAAAAAGATTGGTTTATTACACAGAAATGAAAAGGGACAGAAGATATGGGTGCTGCTTTGGAAATCGAGTTTACAAATATACAGGCATCAAATAATCATTCACTTAACATACACTCCTTAATAATATATAGTAAAAGAGTCCTTAACTACCCAACACCAAGAGAAGAAGAGTCACAATACTCACACTAAAAAAAGAAAAATAAGGGAATATAGTGGTATGCCTGATGAGATCTGTCCCAACTGCAAGGGTTAAGCTCTCGCATTCAAAATCCTATGCCAAAGGCAATAGAGTCTTTCACCCTTTCTTTGGGTCCATGGTCCAGTGAAGTGTAGAGATGATACTTTAAATCTTCAAGGAGCAAAGAGGGGGTCCCATTGGAACTAACTAACCACTGAAAACCTGGGCTTTAAGTATACTTTGATTCTTTCTATTACGAAGGAAGGGGACTTCCTTAGTGAGTGAATAATAGGACCCTGAATCCTTTGAAATGTGGTTTGTTCCTTTTAGTATTTTGTGAGATAGGTTTGAAGTGAAGAGGACAAGACCTTCTCAATTTTGGAAAGACCTCATCTTTGTCTCTTTATTTCCTGAAACCATAAAGGAAGAACACAATGGAAAAGCAGGAGACTTGTAGTTGCCGTTATCAGTTCTCACCAGGACAACAAACTGAACAGGCACACAGCTCACCGGGTCACATTCTTCCTCCACTGCGATGAGATGTGTTGTAATTCTAGTGGCTATACTGTATCTAAGTGGGCACCTATACATATGAATTAGCAGATGCATTTTATGCAAATGTGTGCTCCCTTTTCTGATGATGCACTTCCATTTCATTGGTCAATAGCCAGACCATCCTTCAAATCTGATGGTGCCTACAGAGCAAACAACACCAGTACATCTGTGTGTTTACAGAGTGCTACTCATGCACTTTAAGGGGACGCAGGTGGCACTGTGGGTTAAACCACTGTGCCGTTTGGGCTTGCTGATTGAAAGGTCGGCAGTTCGAATCCCTGCAACGGGGTGAGCTCCCGTTGCTCTGTCCCAGCTCCTGCCAACCTAGCAGTTTGAAAGCACACAGCGCAAGTAGATAAATAGGTACTGCTCCAGCAGGAAGGGAAACAGCATTTCCGTGCACTGCTCTGGCTTCGCCAGAAGCAGCTTAGTCATGCTGGCCACATGACCCGGAAAAAATTGTCTGCGGAATAAGAAGAAAAAGAGTTTGGATTTGATATCCCGCTTTATCACTACCCGAAGGAGTCTCAAAGCAGCTAACATTCTCCTTTCCCTTCCTCCCCCACAACAAACACTCTGTGAGGTGAGTGGGGCTGAGAGACATTAGAGAAGTGTGGCTGGCCCAAGGTCACCCAGCAGCTGCTTCTGGAGGAGCGGAGACGCGAACCCAGTTCCCCAGATTACGAGACTACCTCTCTTAACCACTACACCACACTGGCAAACGCTGGCTCCCTCGGCCATTAAAGCGAGATGAGCGCCACAACCCCAGAGTCATTCGCTACTGGACTTAATTGTCAGGGGTCCCTTTACCTTTACCTTTACCTTTACCCATGTATTTATTCCTGCTGTCATTCTTAAGTTGCATCTTATGCCTACTCATAGAAGTGGCAAAGCTACTCCGAAGACGTGTGTATCTATCCAAATCCTGCTATACAAAGTTCTTCATAAACAAGAACAATATACTTAATCCACCCTGTATGTTCTCCCGCTTTTCATATTTCTCACTCTTACAGCTCCTCACAAGCCTAACTTGATCTGAACTAATCCACTCGTACCTTAAGGCTTTGATTGAAGCCTGAGCGAGTTAGCTGGGACATGTTTATGAAACTGCCATTTATTAACGTCTCTCCTCACCTCCAGCAAAACTGCAGCTTTATGAAGGGAAAATATCTCTTCTTCCTATCCAAACTCCAGAAATAATATACTGATATGAAGAGGCCATATTAATTTCTCAGTGCATAAAGTGGGCAGGTGTTCTTTATGGAAGAGTTCTACTAATTTAAACTTTATAAAAATGCATATAATAAAAAAGGTTCCCTATGTTATTGTTATATTTAAAAAACCAAAACCCACCCACTCCTTTCCCACCCAAGCATTTTTTAATGAGGATGTTTATTAGCATGAGAGTCTATTGTGGTGCTGACTGCAGGTCCAGCAACAGGGGTTGGCAATGTGGGGCAGGTGCAAATGTCCTAATATCACCATAGGGCCCACTCAGGCACAGCAGCACCAGGCAGCACAATTTGGCAGGTGACCCAGCACTGCCCCCTAGCTGCTGTCCTCTCTTGCATCTCCCCATTCGTGATGACACTTCCACCTTTTCTGCCAGTGTTATTTCCTTCTCCTCTTCTCCACAAAGGTGGGGGGTGAATCCTGCTCAGCCACCAAAAGTGGACTCCTTCAGGACTCTGGGATGGGTTGGCAATAGGGAGGAGCTAAGCCATCCCTGGGCATAGAGGAGACTCCTAGAAATATCTGTTGGGGGAGTGATGCTGAGGACTGATACAATTGGGCTAGGGATGCAAGGGGGCAGTGATTTCTATCCCACCAGCGATGCTTCTGTTCCACTGCAGTTCGGCTTCCAATATAACCTGTGCTATTCATTTTTTTGCTATCTGACACTAATGTAATTAACTTCAGTGCATTTCAGTGGAAGGAAAATGTGGGTGGGGGGAGGAACAATGCAGAAACGTCCATATTATTTATGTAATGATTGTGAACTAAAAAATGATAATGGATACTGCTTTTATTCACTTGTGTGATTTCCATTCCTGACCGCAGGTGAACATGCGAATTTCCACTCTCATGACCATTTCCAATGGAATTCTCCAACATTCCTACTCTGGAGATGAATCAGCCGCCACCATCTCTCTCTGGGCGGCTGATTCATCTCCAGAGTATAAAGGTAAAGGGACCCCTGACCATTAAATCCAGTCGTGACCGACTCTGGGGTTGTGGCGCTCATCTCATTTTACTGGCCGAGGGAGCCGGTGTACAGCTACAGCTTCCAGGTCATGTGGCCAACATGACTAAGCTGCTTCTGGCGAACCAGAGCAGCACACGGAAACACCGTTTACCTTCCCGTCGGAGCGGTACCTATTTATCTACTTGCACTTTGATATGCTTTCGAACTGCTAGGTTGGCAGGAGCAGAGACCAAGCAATGGGAGCTCACCCCATCATGGGGATTCAAACCGCCAACCTTCTGATCGGCAAGCCCTTGGCTCCGTGGTTTAACCCACAGCGCCACCCACGTCCCTAGAGTATAAAACAGACTAAAAACAAACATTGTAACGCCGCAAAATAAAAGAGCAATATAAAGCCAGCAGACAATACAAGCAAAAAATCAAGCACCTTAGAATAACAGCAACATAGAGAGGATTTAAATGGGTAGGAAGAGACAAAGGTCTTTGCCTGGCATCAAAATGACATCAAAATACCTGCCAGTTGAGCATTCTCTGGGAGAGCACCCATTGTCAGGCTTTGCCACCACCAAGTGGGCCTTTGTTTAAAGCCACTGTTATGTACTGAGTTGAATAGGATCCAAAATGCAGCCGTCTGATTGGTCCTAGAACAATAGGATTCAGAATGCAGCAGTCTGATTGCTCCACAGGAGCCACCCAATCCAGCTCCAGGTGGAAGTGAATCCGCAACCTGATTGGCCTACAGGAGCATCCCGGAATTAGCCAATCACATGGGGCCCATTGTGTAAATAATGTATATAAAGCAGACATTCTGGGGGAACTTCCATTCCTCCTCACCACTATGAGCTGAATAAAGAGCATGAAATCCACTCTCGACTCCGAGTATATTTCAGCCACTTAACACATCTCAGGTGGCAGAAGCAGGCAAAGAATGGCAGGTATATGAGGAGAAAAGCACCCCTTCTTGTATCCTCGTCCTAAGCCATGAAGGGCAGAAACAGCACTTTGAATTCAAGCAAATAATGAGCTCCAAGGACCAGTGTTGTCGGTAATGCAAAAACATAATGTGATCATAACACCCTTAGAGATGGGAGAGGAGAATCAGGGAGGAGGAGGAGAACTATAGGTTGGAACATCTAGAAAGGGATGACTGAAGGACATCTTTTTGAGCAACATCTCCTCCCACTGTCTGCCCATCAAATCTGAACATAGGTGTTTATTTTCCAAGCTAAGGAGCATTCAGGATGAAACCTTAAAGCTAAACTTCCACAACCTGTCACCAATATATGGTCAGGACACAGCAGATCAATTCACATGCTTAGCTTGATGATCGCTCCTCACCATTAGTGGAAGGTTCCAGATCGTTCTGCTTCAAATTGAATTCCTGTCTGTCACTAAATGGTCACTTTCAGGAGCGAAGTGTACATCCTGAATTCACTTCAAGACCAGTTTTAATTCAGGCTCATTTGGGTTTGACCAGAAACAATGTGTAAGCCATGGAGGTCACCTGGTGACCTGCGGCCAACCACTGCCTCAGCCAAACTTACCACATAGAGTATTTATGAGGATAAAATGGAGCGGGAGAGAATAATGTACACCACCTTGAGCTCCTGGAGGATAGGTGGGATATGAATATAATAAAATATAACAACAGCAGAAACAGCTGCCACCTTTGGGGGGAAAAAGACTCTAGGATAGAAGGACCATGGACATTTTCTTGGAAATAAAATGCCAAGGGTTCTGCTCTGCTTTGCCATATGCCCTCAGAGGGAACCATGGTTCACTCAGTGAGTACAAAAAAAATATTATTTGCTTACCAGAGGAATTCATCCAACTTTTTTACTAGCTCCTTTGTGCTGCAGCCACAGCCGAAAGGTCTGCTCATCTGTAGAAGGTGGCAAACGTAACCTATCGCCCTAACGCTTTTGAGAGCATTGACTCGATTTCTTAAATGTTGCACTGGACCTATTGTGTCTTTTGTCCAGTATATCTATCCCCACAGTGATGTGTTTCGTTTCTCTCTCATCTCACATTAATTGCTCCTTCATTATTGTTCCCTCTTGAAAAGCTGTGTTGAAAAGAACAGGGGCTAATGAAAAATGAGTAATCAATTTCTGTAATTAAAAAAGAAAATCTATACACCTCTCTGTTGAAGAAAGGCTGCTCCAGTTAAAATTATTCTTGGAGAGAGGTTGTTTACTTACTCGGGCGCCCCACTGTTTTAAATGATTTGATGTAACTATCTAATGATTAAAACCCCTGTGTGTCCTTTCATCTTTTGGAAAGGGGATTGTTCGTTTTGTACCACAAAACAATGCTTGATATTGGAATCCAGGAAGTAGATAAGCTTCTATAATTAGTACTTAAGCTGTGACTTGTACAAAATATTGAATATAGTATGGAAATGAAAAGGGGGTACATTGCACAGAAATTAACTGACCTCCAGTGCAACATGCTGGGCTCTTTTGGGGTATATGTCACACACTTCTTTTCTTTTGTTAAAAAAGAATTTGTTTATTTAATTAACTGATTGGATTTATATGCCCACTTTTATTTCATCGTTGAACCCAAGGTAATATCCATTTGGTTCTCACATCATCTCCCATCCAGGCCTAGATCTGCTTAGCTACAACCAGGTGGGAGTTTCCAGTGCCTTCAGAGTTCAGGTCATGCTCTGGGTATCAAAAGAAGGGAGCACATACATGCAGACACACCTTTGCCAAGGAAATTGTGACAGTGTCATCATGGCTAGTTAACTAATTATGGCAGAGCGTGGGTGGGAATGTGCATTTAGAGGTATATCAAAATGATCATCCTTCTGAAATTAAGGCAGAACAAAGACAGCATCCACATTTGAATGAATGAACATCAAATGCAGATGTCACCCATCTGCAATCTTTCAATGGGATGATAATTCAGATGCACAACCAATGTTCATTCCTATCCATTGCTGTAGCTAGTAATGCATAGCTATGTATATCTGGGGCTGGATCAAGGTGAAAATCTTTCTGTTCAGCTCAGGTGAATAATGGAACCAATAGTATCATACAACACATCTTGGCAAAAAGGATAGTACCGTATTTTTCACTCTATAAGACACCAGACCACAAGACGCACCTAGTTTTTGGAGGAGGAAAACAAGAAAAAAAATATTCTGAATCTCAGAAGCCAGAACAGCAAGAGGGATCGCTGCGCAGTGAAAGCAGTGATCCCTCTTGCTGTTCTGGCTTCTGTGATAGCTGCGCAGCCTGCATTCACTCCATAAGACGCAGACACATTTCCCCTTACTTTTTAGGAGGGAAAAAGTGAGTCTTATAGAGCAAAAAATATGGTATCTCTCACTGAAAAGTGAGGGTTATGTAAGGTCCTCATTAGTCCTAGCTCTGTGTTGTCACATAGCCAGATCTGATTGGCTGTATGGCACCATGACCTTATCACAGCCACAACATGATTCCATATAATCTGGCTTTGCATCAGATTATATGGAATGTGAGAAATCATATGAATTGCAGCGAAGCCACAAAAGATCAATTGATGTATGTGGCTATTCAAAAAATTCTTTCACACGCCTCAAGAGTCAAATGTTCATCTCAAAAATATTTGAATGTGGATTTTTCTTCTTCTGCCCAGCTACTTTCATGTATGGATGCCATCGACTGTGTTCTAGAAGGCATTTGACTGAGACATGAATATTTCAAATTTTGCCCCAAAATACATTACAAACAAAGCAGGGCAAACAGCAGCCTAGAAGGCCCTGATGAAATTGCACAGATTCAGAGGCCTGTTATAAAAGCAGGCATCATACTAATCAGTTCAATGAAGTTCTCAGTGTTTAGGGAAGAGAGGGGACACATTTCAAAGAGCTGAACCCACGCTGTGCTCTATGAATGCAGCTAGGACCACACATATCACATATGCTGGTGCCAAATGCTTCCTCATCTAACTGAGGATATGCAGGCAGAAGATGTTCCAGGTGTAATTCATCCCTAGATCTTGGGCAGCTAATGTGCAGCTTTCTGGTCCAGAAGTTACTAGACTACAACTTCCACCATGGACTTTTGCCATGCTTGCTTAGGGTGGTGGCAATTAGAACCCATTGATTAGCCGTTGGAGAGCCATTGATTACCCAACCCTTCCCTAGATGAGTCAGGGGAGAAGTGTTAAATTCTTTCTTTCTTTCTTTCTTTCTTTCTTTCTTTCTTTCTTTCTTATTCCAAACATGGAAATGACCGCGGTTACCCATTGGCTGATTAAGTATTTCCAACATTGACTCTCTTCGTTCAATGTCTTTGGGTACCTGGAAGGTTTATCTGCGTGCACCGTTGACCTGTTGTCCTCAGCTGTAAAGCTAAATAAAAATGGATTTTTAGAAATGGATTTATATTAACTGCGTCTCTTCAAACAGATGAACTTTTGACTGAACTGTGTTACAAAATCAGGAGACTCGGATTGCTTTCTGAGGTCCTTTAATTAGTTCAGAGAGCACGCTGCAATGGCACAAGGGTGTAAATAGCTCTTGTTTAATCCTTCTAAGCTGCTACAAAGAAATGTAAAAAAAGAGGTGCGAAATAATCAGCTGTAGAGCTTCAACGAAAAGCTTTGATGCTGCACTGCAGTAAAGCAAAAGACTGCAAAAAAGGAATGCTTTTTTGCAGTATATTTCTTTTCTCACCTCTGATATTCCATTCCATTTTTGTATGCTTAATAATTTAACCTTGATTACCTTGGTAGGAACTGATTTAAAAAATGGAATGAAAAGCGTTCAATCTCCTCACTGCAGCCATGGTAGAGAAGGAAGAGGTGGGGGAAGTATGGGATCTCAAGGCTTTCTGTTGCTTAAAGGTAAAGGGACCCCTGACCATTAGGTCCAGTCGTGACCGACTCTGGGGTTGCGGCGCTCATCTCACTTTATTGGCCAAGGGAGCTGACGTACAGCTTCCGGGTCATGTGGCCAGCATCATTCTGGCGAACCAGAGCAGAGCACGGAAACACCGTTTACCTTCCCCCCGGAGCGGTACCTATTTATCTACTTGCACTTTGATGTGCTTTTGAACTGCTAGGTTGGCAGGAGCAGGGTCCGAGCAACGGGAGCTCACCCCGTCATGGGGATTCAAACTGCCGACCTTCTGATCGGCAAGCCCTGGGCTCTGTGGTTTAACCCACAGTGCCACCCTCATCCCTCTCTGTTGCTTATTCCTGTCATAATAAACCATGGTTTACTGTGATGTCCAAACTTGACCCAGTGGAACATGCTGGCCCTGCAAGAATTTAATTTCTTTTAATTAGGTAACAGAAGTTTGCTCAGGAACCCCCTACAAAACTTCCTTGCCACTTTTACCTGGTCCTTGGCGGTGTTATTGGAACATAACGTGCACAGCTTTGAACAAACATTTAAAAGAATAAAGCCACAAAGCATATAAAGTATACCCCAAAATAGACACGTCTTACATTTCTACATTCCTAGTGTCGAAGTAACAACCTTCCTTGTCATACTCTCCAACCCATAGCCCACAGGACTGGTGGTGGTCTGCATCTAAAAGGATCATCCACACCCAGCGGCCTGTGTTTTGTAAGCCCCCAAATGGAAAACGAGTGAGGTCCCAACCAAAGAAGAATGGCAACTTGAACTGACGTAATATGCGCAGCTTGCGGATCTAACTTACAGAATAAGAGAACAAGAAGAACATTCATTTAAAGGTGATTGGAAAATATTTATTGAATATATGGGGGGGGGGAATTGTGTACACCTGAAAACGATGGCAGCATTAAGATAAATTCAACACCATTGAGATAGAGGAAGTGATATATGAAGATAAGTTAAATTTAAGAAAAGACAAATTTTTGGAAAATTTTTAAGTTATATTTAATTCTTTAAGATTTGAATAAAGGATATTAAAAATTAGAGATATAATATTGGAAAATTAGATAATAAGAATCGAAATAAGGGGATAAATTTGCTGGAAAAACCTTCTTGGCTAGGAACGCAGGAGCGGGAAACGTGAGGGAGTCCAAAGAAGTTAAGAAGATTATGTTAAAAGATATGTTATATGGTATTGTTTATTGGAATTGTAACTAAATTAAAAAATTGCTAATAAATATATATATATATTTAAAAAAAGATAAATTCAACAGTGTAAAAAAGTTTTGATGGAAGTAATAATGGAATACTGAATGGTTTTTAGTTTATATAAAATATGCAGGGATTTATGCTATGCAAAATGAACCATGGAAAGAGAAGAAGGGAAGTCATTGATATCTTAAGGTTGTCTAAATGAATATTCTAAATTGGAAAATAGAAAATTTAATACATCTCTCTATCTCTCTAATACATCTCTCTATCTCTCTAGATTTATCATCTATCTATCTATCATCTATCTATCATCTATCTATCTATATCTATCTATCTATCTATCTATCTATCTATCTATCTATCTATCATCAATCTATCATCTATCATCTATCTATATCTATCTATCATCTATCTATCATCTATCTATCTATCATCTATCTATCATCTATCATCATCTATCTATCTATCTATCTATCTATCTATCTATCTATCTATCTATCTATCATCTATCTATCTATCTATCTATCATCTATCTATCTATCTATCTATCTATCTATCTATCTATCTATCATCTATATCTCTATCTATCTATCTATCTATCTATCTATCTATCTATCTATCATCTATCTATATCTATCTAATCTATCTATCTATCTATCTATCTATCTATCTATCTATCTATCATCTATCTATCTATCTATCTATCTATCTATCTATATCTATCTATCTATCTATCTATCTATCTATCTATCTATCTATCTATCTATCTATCATCTATCTTTCTATCATCTATCATCTATCTATCTATCTATCTATCTATCTATCTATCTATCTATCATCTATCTAATCTATCTATCATCTATCTATCTATCTATCTATCTATCTATCATCATCTATCATCTATCTATCTATCTATCTATCTATCTATCTATCTATCATCTATCTATCTATCTATCTATCTATCTATCTATCTATCATCTATCTATCTATCTATCTATCTATCTGTCATCTATCATCTATCTATCATCTATCTATCATCTATATCTATCTATCTATCTATCTATCTATCTATCTATCTATCTATCTATCTATCATCTATCTATCATCTATCTATCTATCTATCTATCTATCTATCTATCATCTATCTATCTCAGCTCTTAACCGTTGGATCCCATATGAGGTGGTATAACTCAAATGCCATTGGCCCCTTGACAGTTTCCCTTACACCACATGTGATTTTGACCAACATCCCAGATGTCAAATGAATGTACCATCTATGAGTCAAATATTCTAGCCTGTCCCTAGATGTTGACATCACCTTTCTGTCTGGGTTCCATGTCTATTTAGAACAAAAGCATGTGCAGAGTGCCTCTATATCTTGCTCTGTTTGTTCCTGTTTTCCCATTCTTGCTCAAGCCTACCCGTAGTTTTCTTTCCTGGGACAGCCAGCATTTTGCTGTAAATGTGAAATAAATATAAGACCGAAGTCCCAGTGTTGTTGAAAAGCAATAAATTTGTGGGTCTAAATTTCAGCTTCAATTGGCTTACTTGGCGTAGTGATTGTTTAGAAGGGAAGAGATTGACTTTGCCTGACCTCTGTGGAGAGGACTTCATCTCTCCTCTTCTTGCTCTAACATCTTACTGCTTCCATCACTTTTGATTGATGTACGTTCTTCGATTCATTCCCTGTCTGAGGGTCTTTCTCCATTCTTTATGGAAAGTCTTTTTCTTGACTTCAGTCTTTGTATTTCACTCAAACTCTTCTGTGTGTCTTCTTCTATGATTAGCATAAAAAGGACAGGATTGCTTAAGATTTAAGATAGCTGACATTCAAGGCAGAGCAGAGTTGTTAAAAATGCTTTGCCTGTTTTTGTCTTGTAAAGAATCCCATTCTCATTTGCAAATTGCAACCTTACCCATCCATAATGACGGTGGACACGCAGAACTCACTCTTAAAGGGCCTGCCTGCTCACTTTCAGAGAGACAGAGCAAACTTCTACATTTTTCTGATGAAAATAGGGACATCCTATTCAATAGTAGTAGTAATAATAATAATAAAATAAAAGTTTATTATTTATACCCTGCTCATCTGTCTGGTTTGCCCCAGCCACTCTGTGCGGCTTCCAATATACAGTGGTACCTCGGGTTAAGAACTTAATTCATTCTGGAGGTCTGTTCTTAACCTGAAACTGTTCTTAACCTGAAGCACCACTTCAGCTAATGGGGCCTCCCACTCCTGCCGCGCCGCCAGTGCGCAATTTCTGTTCTCATACTGAAGCAAAGTTCTTAACCCAAGGTTCTATTTCTGGGTTAGTGGAGTCTGTAACCTGAAGCGTATGTAACCTGAAAAGTATGTAACCCAAGGTACCATTGTATATAAAAATAATTAAACATTAAACATTTAAAAACTTCCCTATACAGAACTGCCTTTAGGTGTCTTCTACTGGTTGCATAGTTACTTATCTACTTGGCTCAAGGGTCACATAGCTCCATACTCTCCAACATTTCTCCAATGAAAATAGGGATGTCGTAAGGGAAAGTAGGATGCGGGTGATGCTGTGGTCTAAACCACAGAGCCTAGGGCTTGCCAATCAGAAGGCTGGCAGTTCGAATCCCTGCGACGGGGTGAGCTCCCATTGTTTGGTCCCTGCTCCTGCCAACCTAGCAGTTTGAAAGCACATCAAAGTGCAAGTAGATAAATAGGTACCGCTCTGGCAGGAAGGTAAACGGTGTTTCCATGTGCTGCTCTGGTTCGCCAGAAGTGGCTTAGTCATGCTGGCCACATGACCCAGAAGCTGTACGCTGGCTCCCTCAGCCAGTAAAGCGAGATGAGCGCTGCAACCCCAGAGTCATCCTCGACTGGACCTAATGGTCAGGGGTCCCTTTACCTTTAAGGGAAAGTGGGACATTCTGGGATCAAATCAGAAATCTGGGACACTTGGATAGTTTGCAAACTTGGGCACCCAAAGGAATGAACAAAGACATCTGCTTCTTCCACTAAAGCAATAGGTGGGTTGAATAACGAGGAAGCTCTTTACTCCATTTATAATACCCTACGTTTAGCTACCAGATGCTAATCTGTAAGTTCTCAGTATATGTTGTATGCTAAGACACTTCAGATATTTGTGAGGATTCAAAAAATGCAATTTTGGCTGGCATTTCTTTATCAAAGGATTGGTGGTGTAGCAAAGATAGAAGCAAAGTCATTTGTTTTATTAAAAATATATACAGTGGTACCTCGGGTTACGTACTTAAATTGTTCTGGAGGTCTGTTCTTAACCTGAAACTGTTCTTAACCTGAGGTACCACTTTAGCTAATGGGGCCTCCTGCTGCCGCCGCACCGCCGGAGCACGATTTCTGTTCTCATCCTGAAGCAAAGTTCTTAACCTGAGATACTATTTCTGTTTTTTTTTTAAAAAGATATTTATTAAAGATTTTTATAAGAAAAAAGCATAAATAACAAACAACAATGCTTATGTCATACACAAAATTCCATAACTCATTTGGGCTTCCTCACGTCTCCCGCTCCCACTTACATTGTTAAAAAGTTTTTCCAGGCAAATTATCATCTTGTTTTCAATCTTATATCCACTCATTTAAATATGATCAAATAGTTCTCCCAAAGGATTTGTCTTTTCCTTAATCTCACTTATCATCTAATTTCAATCTAGTTTAGTGGTGGCCAATTATTTATGATCAAGCATCCTTCTTAACATTGAATCAAATTACAATATTTTTGTAAATAAGTTTTAAATTTCTTCCAATCTTCTTCCATCCTTTCTTCTCCCAGGTCTCGGATTCTGCCGGTCATCTCTGCCAGTTGCATATAGTCTATCAGCTGCATCTGCCATTCTTCCAGTGTGGGTAGATCTTGAGTCTTCCAGTTCTTGGCAATAAGTATCCTTGCTGCTGTTGTTGCATACATAAAGAATGTTCGGTCCTTCTTTAACACCCCCTGGCCGACAATACCCAAAAGGAAGGCCTCTGGTTTCTTGGTGAAGGTATACTTAAATACCTTTTTCAGCTCATTATATATCATTTCCCAGAAGGCCTTCACTTTAGGGCAGGTCCACCAGAGGTGAAAGAATGTTCCTTCATTTTCCTTACATTTCCAACATTTATTATCAGACGAATGGTATATTTTGGCGAGTTTAACTGGGGTCATGTACCATCTATATATCATTTTCATTACATTTTCCTTCAAAGCATTACATGCAGTGAAGTTCAGCCCTGTGGTCCACAACCTTTCCCAGTCCTCAAACATAATGTTATGCCCAATATCCTGTGCCCACTTTATCATAGCAGATTTAACCAGTTCGTCTTGTGTATTCCATTTTAACAGCAGGTTATACATTCTTGATAGTACCTTAGTCTTTGGTTCTAACAGTTCTGTCTCCAACTTCGATTTCTCCACCTGGAACCCTAGTTTTTTGTCATTTTTAAAAACTTCTTTAATCTGGGCGTAATGTAACCAGTCTCGCACTTTACCCTCCATTTTCTCCAAACTCTGCAATTTCCAATTGTCACCGTCTTTTTCTAATATTTCCCAATATTTTGGCCATTTGGCCTCCATATTGGGTCTTTTTCGGGCCTTGGCTTCCAGAGGGGACAGCCACCTCGGAGTTTTGTTTTCCAATAAGTCTTTGTATTTTGTCCAGACATTAAATACTGCTTTCCTGACTATATGGTTCTTAAAGGCCTTATTGATCTTAACTTTGTCATACCATAAGTATGCATGCCAGCCAAAAGCATTGCTAAAACCTTCCAAATCCAACACATCAGTGTCTTCAAGAAGTAGCCAGTCTTTTAGCCAGCAGAAAGCTGCGGCTTCATAGTACAATTTTAAGTCTGGCAGGGCAAAGCCCCCTCTTTCTTTCGCATCAGTTAATATCTTATACTTAATTCTGGGCTTTTTGCCCTGCCAGACAAATTTAGAAATATCTCTCTGCCACTTCCGGAAACACTCCATCTTGTCCACAATTTGCAATGTTTGAAACAAGAACAACATCTTTGGCAATACATTCATCTTAATAGCAGCAATTCGGCCTAACAAAGAAAGCTTCAATTTTGACCAACTGTCCAAGTCTCTCTTAATTTCAGACCAACATTTTTCATAATTATCCTTAAATAGACTCAGATTTTTTGCTGTTATGTTTACCCCTAGGTACTTTACTTTTTTAACCACAGTTAGTTCTGTTTCTCTCTGAAACCGTTCTGACTCTGTATCTGTCAAGTTTTTCCCCAACACCTTGGTTTTCTGTTTATTTAGTTTAAATCCCGCCACCCGACCAAAGTCTTGAATCAGTTGTAATACTCTTTTTGTACTAGATTCTGGCTCCTGCAAGGTCAAGACTAGGTCATCTGCAAAAGCTTTAAGTTTATATTGTTTCGCTCCGACCTGAATCCCTTGCACCAACCGGTCCCCTCTAATCCTATTCAAGAGCACCTCCAGGACCGAAATGAATAACAAAGGGGAAATCGGGCAGCCTTGTCGTGTACCTTTTTCAATTTTAAACTCTTCTGTAACCACATTGTTAACTATCAATTTAGCCTTTTGTTCTGAATATATTGCATCAATCCCATTTTCAAAACCCCGTCCCACTCCCATTTCTTTTAAATTCCCCTTCATAAATTCTGAGATACTATTTCTGGGTTAGCAGAGTCTGTAACCTGAAGCGTCTGTAACCCGAGGTACCACTGTATGACGTACCACTCCACTAATAGCAGAACAACTTAAGACAAGGAGGTGAACAGTCAGGCCTGAGGACTAAAGGCAACCCTCCAAGCTTCTCAGTTTGGCCCTTGCAATTCTCTCAAGGCTATGCCTCCTTCCTTGCTGCTCAGCTTCAAACCCTCCTTGAGTGTTTTTGCTTGGTCAGGATGTGTCCTTGAACTATGATAATGCCCTTTACTTGTCTGGATGGAGAACAGAGAGGGGTGTGTTACTGTTTGTGTATAGACTAGCCGACTGTAAAAATATGAAAAATTCCATTCCGTTCCCTGCTTGCTTTTGTAACTAGCCTAACCCATTTCCCCATCACCCAAAAAGAAATGTGACTCTTGAGATGAACTAGTTCCCCCATTCTGGCCTAAGACATTTAAAACATTTCTAAAAGGCGATAAAACACTCAAATTACAACTAATACAAAACACAGGAGGAAAAAAAACCCCTAAAATTTAATAATAAAACTTAGCAGCACGTTTCCAGTAATAGTTTTAAGACATTGTTTTAATGAGGTCTTTTGCAGCCAGGGAAATCTGAGCATTAAGTTAAAATGAGATGCTTTGCATTATGCAGGCCCTTTAAATATGCAAATTAAACCAATTTACATGCATTCAGTTGTGTTGCAGAATCTTACTTCTGTTTACAGTGGATGCTACTTCCTCTGGCATTTTCAGAGCCACTGTGCTTATGGGAAACATCCCGAGAGAAAATATAATATTCAGAACCTCTTGGTTCCTTTGAAATATGTAGTTCTATCTTGATGTGGGATGAGTTAGTACAAGAAGTTAGTGGGTTGGATCCAGGCTCAGGATATGTTGGAAGTAAACCCAATGTATCCAATATGGCTTCTGAGTAGACATAGAATCATAGAATTGTAGAATTGGAAGGGACCCCAAGTGTAAGGTTACCAGATTTGTTTCAATGAATCCGGGGACACTTTTCAACTTCAATGGATTTTGTATGGGGACTGATTTGTAAATCTGGGGACTGTCCCCGGGAAACGGGGACATCTGGTAACCTTACCCAAGCGTCATCTAGTCCAACCTGCCTGCACTGTAGGAATCTCAGCTGAAGCATCCATGACAGATGGCCGTCCAACCTCTGCTTAGAAACCTCCAAGGAAGGAGAGTCCATAACCTCCGGAAGGAGACCATTTCACTGTCGAACAGTTCTTACCGTATTGGCCTGAATATAAGCCTCACTCCCCCCCATCCAAATTCCGACTGTGAAAAATGCAGCTTAAATTCACGACCTTACAAAAATGGGCTTTTACGATATTGCTGCTGAAACAGACATACTGTAAAACGGAACAGGTGTTTTAAGGGAACGGCACTGGATTCCTACCAATCCAAATGGAAAGCTACACTGCATGAAAAGCTAAGAGGCTTGGGGTTTTCCCCACAGGCCCTGAGAGCTGTAGGTTATGAGGAAGCTAGAGCAATAATCCGCCGATGAATTTGGGATGTGGAACTGCAATGCCACATGAGCGAGATGAATAAACACCCAGAAATAAAAGATAATGGGAGAGGATTTGCCCCAGCAAATTATTTGTCAAAATTACAAATACCTAGAATCATCATAGAATCATAGAGTTGGATGTTGAATAGATGTTGAATAAGACCGGGCCCAAGACAGAACCCTGTGGCACCCCACTAGTCACTCTTCTCCAGGATGAAGAGGAACCATTGATGAGCACCCTTTGGGTTCGGTCAGTCAGCCAGTTACAAATCCACTGAGTGGTAGCATAGTCAAGACCGCATTTTACCAGCTTCTTTACAAGAATATCATGGGGCACCTTGTCAAATGCCTTGCTGAAATCAAGGTAGGCTACATCCACTGCGTTCCCTTCATCTACCAGGCTTGCAATTCTGTCAAAAAACGAGATCAGGTTAGTCTGACATGACTTATTTTTCAGAAATCCATGCTGACTATTGGTGATCACAGCATTCCTTTCTAGGTGCTCACAGACTGTTTGCTTAATGATCTGCTCCAGAATCTTCCCTGGTATTGATGTCAGACTGACTGGGCGGTAATTATTTGGGTCCTCTCTTTCCCCCTTTTTGAAAATAGGGACAACATTTGCCCTCCTCCAGTCTGCCGGGACTTCACCTGTTCTCCAGGAATTCTCAAAGATGACTGCCAGTGGTTCTGAGATCACATCTGCCAGTTCTTTTAATACTCTTGGATGCAGTTCATCTGGCCCTGGAGACTTGAATACATCTAAACTAGCCAAGTATTCTTGTACTATCTCCTTAGTTATTCTGGGCTGTGTTTCCTCTGCTGAATCATTTGCTCCAAATTCTTCAGGTCGGGCATTGTTTTCTTTATCGGAGAAGACTGAGGCAAAGAAGGCATTGAGGAGTTCAGCCCTTTCTGTGTCCCCTGTTTGCATTTCACCATCTTCTGCTCTGAGTGACCTAAATACAGACCATCATTTACCCTCGCAAGATTCAACGTGCTGCCATCTGCCTTATTGCAGGGCAGATTTGAGGGTAAACCATACGCAGAACAAGTCTGCCCCTGCGGCTTGATGGAGGTAGAAACTGTCTCTCATTCCTTGTTACACTGCCGTTTCTACGGGGATATACGCTCGGCATTTATTACCCCTGCTATGCAAAAATCTCCAAATGAATCCGAACTTCAATGTCTAAAATCCCTGGTAGAGGATAAGGATCCTGAGATCACGTTAAGGGATCAGCTTATATTCAGGTATTGCCTTTCTCTCTCTCTCTCTCTCTCTCTCTCTCTCTCTCTCTCCCTCCCTCCCTCCCTCCCTCCCTCCCTCCATGAATTTTAAAGGCGTGGCTTATATTTGGGTGCAGATTATATTTGGGCCAATACGGTATTGTCAGAAAGTTCTTCCTGATGTTTAGTTGGAATCACCTTTCTTGTAACTTGAAGACATGGTCGGGTAGGACTGCATAGTTAGGTTCATTAAAATCAACAAGGCTTAAATCTCCCCTTATTTATGGGGGAGAGTCTTGATAGCACAAGGATGGAAGAATGAGGAAATCCCAACGAAAGAACAGTGGCAAGAAAAATTGATGAGCTATGCAGAGCTGGCTAAATTGACATACAAATTGCAGGACAAGGACAACTGTGACTTCAAGGAAGAATGGGAGCTTTTTACAACTTATCTAAAAAGACAACAAAATGAACTGGACTCCTTGGCAGGTTTTGAATAAACATACACAAATTTATTGGTTGATAACATGGTAGATAGATAATGTAAGGATATGTATAATTTTATAACATGCAGAGAATAATATGTGCTGAGAAATCAGAGAAAGGAGCTGAGGGAAGTCTTGGGGGGGGGGTTGAAGGGGAGATGGGGAAAAAGGGGGGAAATAATAAATATGATATGTTTTGATAATTTGTTATGTTGAAATTGTTAATAAAAACTTTTTTTAAAAAAAATCTCCCCTTGTTTTCAATGGGTCTACTCTGAGCATGACTAGACTGGATCCAACCTAATAGATTATTCTATTATTATTATTTAGTCGTTACAACTAGAAATCTCTGCCTGTGCCATGAATTTCTAAGGTGGGATTCATTTTAAAAGCCCAACAAATGAGCCCTATTTATATCGGCTTGTATTTGTTGCCTTTAAGTCCATATAATTGTAGGCGCTTAATTCATACTTTTACCTTGTTGAACCAAAAAAAGGGACGCAGGTGGCGCTGTGGGTTAAAGCCTCAGCGCCTAGGACTTGCCGATCGAAAGGTCGGCGGTTCGAATCCCTGCGGTGGGGTGCGCTCCCGCTGCTCGGTCCCAGCGCCTGCCAACCTAGCAGTTCGAAAGCACCTCCGGGTGCAAGTAGATAAATAGGGACCGCTTACCAGCGGGAAGGTAAACGGCGTTTCCGTGTGCGGCTCTGGCTCGCCAGAGCAGCGATGTCACGCTGGCCACGTGACCCGGAAGTGTCTCCGGACAGCGCTGGCCCCTGGCCTCTTAAGTGAGATGGGCGCACAACCCCAGAGTCTGTCAAGACTGGCCCGTACGGGCAGGGGTACCTTTACCTTTACCTAATTCATACAAAAATATTCAGTCAGATGAAAGTCTCTCTCAAACCCATGTTTTATACATTTTATTATTTTTACCTTTGGGTGTTGTAATATTCATAGACTAGAGGTGCAGTACATTATTCTAACATTGTTTCCCACTTTTAAGCAATCCTCCATTTTTTTTTCTTTCAGTTTTCAGAGAAACATACTGTGCTTTTCAGTTTCATCTCTTGATGGAAGAAATGCTACAATGTCCCCCTTTTTTTGGTTCAACAAGGTAAAAGTAGGCAGTGTATAATATAAAGGTTGGAAATGCGAAAATCAAGGCAAAATCAACATTTCTAGGCCCCATTGACTTCCAGGTGCAAGTTCAGCATGTACTTAAATTTCTATATTTCAAATCAATGGCTGGATCATGCCCATTGCCTTGACTTTGGGTCAAACAGATTGCAGCTAGCTGGATGTGTAATGTCTAACTAAACTGCCACTGTTATTTATTTGGAATATTATACACATAACACTAGTCTTGAAAGGCCTACATTGGCTCCCAGTATGTTTCCGAGCACAATTCAAAGTGTTGGTGCTAACCTTTAAAGCCTTAAATGGCCTCCCATTGTTCTGCCTGGACACTGAGGTCCAGCTCCAAGGACCTTTTAGCGGTTCCCTCACTATGAGACGTGAGGTTACAGGGAACCAGGCAGAGGGCATTCTCGGTAGTGGCACTTGCTCTGTGGCACACCCTCCCATCAGATGTCAAAGAAATAAACAACTATCTGACATTCAGAAGATATCTGAAGGCAACCCTGTTTAGGGAAGTTTTTTATTCTGTTTTTAATCTCTTGTTGGAAGCTGCCCAGAGTGGCTGGGGAAACCCAGCCAGATGGGCAGGGTGTAACTCATTAATTATTATTATTATTATTATTATTATTATTATTATTATTATTATTACCACCAAATGAATGGTATATTCCTGAAGAGCTATCCTGTGGCACAGTGTAATGAGTAACCTTGTTAATTCAACATGTTCTGAGCAGCTTGAATGGCAGGAACTTGATCTTTGGTATATCTCAAAAAGTCTTGTTTTAAAAGAAAGTCTAACTGCTTTTTTGTATTTCGTATAATGGACATAATTTATATTGGTTACCAAGGATCATTCTCATAATGATCTATAGGGCACTCTATACTGCCCGGCTTGGAGCATAATAAACATCTGACAGGTTGTCCAGCAGCTGGGATTTCACTACAGGTAAAAGAAACTGTTCCGAGAGGGTACATATTCTCCTTTCTTGCAAAAAAAAACACCAAAAAACCTGGATAGGACACCATACTTTCACACCAGTGTTTCAGAAAACGGAAAAGGAAACAAATAGCCAAGCCTGTATAAACATTTGATATAGCTTCTCTGTAATTTTGTAATCTTAAATTCCCTGACAAAGCTTTTGAAAGTGTAAATTGTGTGTGGTACATTTCTAGGACATTTCTATCACTTCCTGTCCTGTCTTACTTTACAGCCATGTCATAGTGCTTATTGAGATGATGATTGTGATGTTCTTTCTTTATGACTCGGTGGTCTAACCTTTAGATAGGTCTATGGTGCTTCCACAGATTAAACAATAAATTTGACTATAACAACCTCATTTAACTCCTCTATAAAATTGATGTTTCCTGATGCTTGTTCACTGACATGTGCTATAAATATGCTGTCTATAAATTTCAGAATATGGTCCCTCGCACATCCTCCAGAACAATAATAAAAGTGAAGATAGACAGAAGGAACAATAAGAGAGGATTCATTATCTCATTAGCGACTCATATGCTAACAGGGCCTCATGTTTCAAAAGTGTTTCTGAAATTAAAATCTTCAAATGTTACTCTCTTCCTAGAAAACTTATGTGAGGCCACATTCCGTTCTCCCTTAAAACCTGCCAGGAAGTTTTAGCTTAGCCCAGGGGTGTCAAATCTGTGGCCCTGCAGATGACGCTGGAATCCAATCCCCATCAGACTCAGCCAATGGGATTATGGGAGTTGTAGTCAACAGGCTTCACACCCCTGGATTACAGTGGCACCTTGGTTCTCATACAGCCTTGTTCACGAACAACTTGGAACCCAAACGTTGCAAGCACAGAAGTGAGCATTCTGGTCCTCAGTTTATTTATTTATTGGAAGTCGAAAATGCTTTGTTTTGAGTTGCGCTACTAATTAGTGAGAGATTTTACTTTCTTGGGCTCCATGATCACTGCAGATGGTGACAACAGCCACAAAATTAAAAGACGCCTGCTTCTTGGGAGAAAAGCAATGACAAACCTAGACAGCATCTTAAAAGGTAGAGACATCACCTTGCCAACAAAGGTCCGTATAGTAAAAGCTATGGTTTTCCCAGTAGTGATGCGTGGAAGTGAAAGCTGGACCATAAAGAAGGCAGATCGCCAAAGAATTGATGCTTTTGAATTATGGTGCTGGAGGAGACTCTGGAGAGTCCCATGGACTGCAAGAAGATCAAACCGCTCCATTCTTAAGGAAATCAGCCCTGAGTGCTCACTGGAAGGACAGATCCTGAAGCTGAGGCTCCAATACTTTGGCCACCTCATGAGAAGAGAAGACTCCCTGGAAAAGACCCTGATGTTGGGAAAGATTGAGGGCACAAGGAGAAGAGGACGACAGAGGACGAGATGATTGGATAGTGTTCTCGAAGCTACCAGGATGAGTCTGAGCAAACTGCGGGAGGCAGTGGAAGACAGAAGTGCCTGGTGTGTTCTGGTCCATGGGGTCACGAAGAGTCGGTCACGACTAAACAACAACAACTAATTAGTGCTGCAGGTTAAACCACAGAACCTAGGGCTTGCTGATTGGAAGGTCGGTGGTTCGAATACCCGCGACAGGGTGAGCTTCCGTTGCTCGGTCCCTGCTCCTGCCCACCTAGCAGTTCGAAAGCACGTCAAAGTGCAAGTAGATAAATAGGGACCGCTCTGGCGGGGAGGTAAACGGCATTTCCGTGCGCTGCTCTGGTTCGCTAGAAGAGGCTTAGTCATTCTGGCCACATGACCTGGAAGCTGTATGCTGGCTCCCTCAATAAAGCGAGATGAGCGCCGCAACACCAGAGTCGGCCACGACTGGACCTAATGGTCTGGGGTCCCTTTACCTTTTACTAATTAGCATCCTACCATTTTAAACAAAGTGTTTGGCTTCCGTTTTTAGTGTTGTGCTGCTAATTAGCGCCCTACCTATCTGCAGCCCAGTGTGAGAGATCGCACTGATTTGGGAGGTGGAGAAAAGCGTCCTGGCAGCTCTGCAGCCCACCTGCTTTGACATGAGAGAGAGATCGAGATCTCAAAAGGTCTTGCTGATTGGGGCGGTGGGGAGAAGCATTTTGGGGGTAGTTTTCAACAGTCTGGAACAGATTAATCCGTTTTGCATTACTTTCTATGGGAAAGTGCGCCTTGGTTTTGGAATGTTTTGATTTTGGAGTGGACCTCTGGAACGGATTAAGTTCGAGAACCAAGGTACCACTGTAGTCATTTATGAATTTTGGAAGCTGCCTTTTACCCAAGTCGGACCATTGGTTCATTAGCAGGTGCAGCTTGGATTCAAACTGTGGCTGAAATCAAGAATTTTTTCCTTTGCAGACTAGCAAAAGAATTACAGTGGTACCTCAGGTTAAGTACATAATTCGTTCTGGAGGTCCGTACTTAACCTGAAACTGTTCTTAACCTGAAGCACCACTTTAGCTAATGGGGCCACCTGCTGCTGCTGTGCTGCCGGAGCACGATTTCTGTTCTTATCCTGAAACAAAGTTCTTAACCGGAAGCACTATTTCTGGGTTAGTGGAGTCTGTAACCTGAAGCGTATGTAACCTGAAGCATATGTAACCTGAGGCACCACTGTACTTCAAAGGGGCTTGCCTTCCACTCTGGTCAGCAAGGCCAACTCAGGGCATGCCTTATGTTCCTGATTGTTCCTTTGCAGCCAAGTCTTTACCATGTGATGTCAGGTATGGGGCTGATAAACATAGTTTGGGGAAAATGAGCAAAATTGAGCTTAATTTGACTCAGGGGAAAGAGGTTTCCCACTGGTCGTCCAGCTACTGGCAATAACTCTTTGTGGTTTCATATCAAAGCTGTTTCCAGCCCTACCTGGAGTTGCCAGGGATTAAAGCATCAACCTTCTCCATGCAAAATGTATTCTCAACCACTGAGCTGTGGCTCTTTTGTCTTCATTCCTACCTTAAACAGACCTCAAGTACCCATTCATTGCCCACTTTAATTAGGCAGTGACGGCAACTTTATTTCACTGGGCTTTCTTGGAGTTTTGACATTATTTCTGAATTAATTACTCCTGCTTCTGGCTGGATTTGCTTCTATCTGCTCTTTTAATCCATCTTTACGACTGCGTTACTGTTTTTATTGTTCTGTTTATTTTGTACTGAGACTTCATTGTTCTAGGACTGTAAACTACCCTCACAGAAAAGCAGAACATCAATATGTAATGAACCTTGGTACTAGATCAGGGGTCAGCAAACTTTTTCAGCAGGGGGCCAGTCCACTGTCCCTCAGACCTTGTTGGGGACTGGGCTATATTTTGGGGAAAAATGAATGAATTCCTATGCCCCACAAATAACCCAGAGATGCATTTTAAATAAAAGCACACATTCTACTCATGTAAAAACACCAGGCAGGCCACACAAATAACCCAGAGATGCATTTTAAATAAAAACACACATTCTACTCATGTAAAAACACACTGATTCCCGGACCAACCGCAGGCCAGATTTAGATGGGGATTGGGTCGGATCCAGCCCCCGGGCCTTAGTTTGCCTACCCATGTACTAGATCCAAGATGGACGACAATAAAAAAGAGCTGGAATGGAGTTTTTATGGGGAAGTACTCAACATTGTGATATTGCAGTTTCCCTTTTGTAAAATAAAATTTTAAAAAGAGCCAAAGGAAGTTCAAACAGGTACTTGGACAGGGGTGGTTGTGTTGTGGCATGTGTACTTATTGTCTGACTGCTTGTAATTGGCATGTCCCTGGAACTGTAAGGTTTGATCATTTAGAACTGCTACAGTCTTCTACGGCTGACCTGGTGGATAAAAATAGCCAAGTTGTTCACCGGCATGCCGGTAGCAACTAAACAACTGGCCTACATTGTACGTTTCTGCATTTTTGAAGCTATGCATTCCAACAATGCTTCCTGCTACATTGCATAAACTGGCTAAGTAGTCTTCATTAGCATTTGTCAGTTTTGACAGCACAGTTTCTTTATCATTATCTACCCAACAACAAACAAAGGAAAATAAATTGGGATTGTGTTGGATTAGGATGGGGTTGGGAGCCACAAGGCAATGTGAGAGGAAAGAAATAAAGAAATAACTCCTCTAGCTACATTTAACAGGACAACTTTGAGGAATTGTTCCCAGAACAGATACTAGCATAGATAAAAGGTAAAGGTAAAGGACCCCTGGACGGTTAAGTCCAGTCAAAGGCGACTATGGGGTTATGACGCTCATCTCACTTTCAGGCCGAGGGAGCCGGCGTTTGTCCACAGGCAGCTTTCCAAATCATGTGGCCAGCATGACTAAACTGGTTCTGGCACAACGGAACACCGTGACGGAAGCCAGAGTACACATAAATGCTGTTTACCTTCCCGCCACAGTAGTACCTGTTTATCTACTTGCACTGGTGTGCTTTCGAACTGCGAGGTTGGCAGGAACTGGGAGAGAGCAACGGGAGCTCACTCTGTTGTGGGGATTTGAACCACTGACTTTCCAATTGGCAACCCCAACAGGCTCAGTGGTTTAGACCACAACGCCACCCACGTCCTTACAGATACTAGCATAGTTTCATGGCTGTTGTATGGTGGTTGTGCAATGGACACAGCTGCACCTCCCCACATCTCAGGTACTGGAGTGATCAAGGCTAGCAGCTGAATCTTAGGGCAATTCCAAATTGTCACTATTTTGTGTGTGTGTCGGGAGGGGGTTTAAGTCAGAAATTGGCAAATTCAGGTTGTGCAATTAAGTTGCTTCAACAACAACAACAACATATAATTTATTTATATGCCACCCATCTGACTGACCCACCCTTGGTATCTTCCAACAAATTAAAACACAATACGACATCAAACATTAAAAAGTATTCTGAAGTTCCCATCAAGTCTGCTATTATCTAGTCTTCTTTGGAGTTCTTGAGCAATGACCGCTCCCCGCTTAAAATGGGGGGCGCCCTTTGCGTGGACGCGTGCAGCCCCTAGATCTGGAGCGGCTCCAACAGCATAGGCTTGGCTTTGCCTTCCCTCAGGTGGGATACCTGGAGGTCTCCGGCTACCCCAGTCAGTTGTCCAATCCCACCTGGGGGAAGCGTTGCCAAGGAGACCAGGCCAGGTAGGGGGAGGGATTACCTGCCCACACAATAGAGGGAGGATCTTACCTGGGAATTCTCACTTGGCTCCAGAGCTTCTCCCACCCTATCCACCCTCAGTTAATGTCTCATTTTGCAGGTTAATTTTTCCTCAAAGGTTTTGCAGGTTAACTTTTCTTCACAGGTATGCAGGCGCTGCTACGTTAAGGTCGCTGTTAAAGGGCCAGAAAGGAATTTCCCTGCATTGGCAGGTTTCGCCTTTCCCGTAGCAAAACATCACAACTTTGGCGGTATCAGGCCTTGGGCGGAATCCTTTTGTCCATCTTCCTCTTTGCGGCGGCGATACCAGGGTTCCCCGTTAAAGGGGTTTTCTGAAGGGAGGCTTTGACCATACGCCGAAAGGTCGTCATTGCTCTCCCCTGCGGCGTCGGCGTTATGGGGGTGGCTATCTCTGCTTGAACATATGTTCTCCAGAGCTGGCCCATCCCCCCCCCACACATACTGGATAACCCTGATGCTCCCTAGGTCCCCGGCTGGGGACTGGGGAGGGAGAACGCCCAATGCCTGAGCCAAGGTCTACCCACATTTGAAATTTAATAAAGTTGTGGCCAATTTAATCCCATAGCACGTTGTCTTGAGTCGTTATTCCACATGACGGGGGAACCGCGCGGGATCTGGGGACTCCGCCTGTCCACGCAATATAGTTGTCTCCTCCCATGGATATCTTGCTATAAGTGACAGGAAAAGTGTGAGATAATGCTTTCCATCAGATGCCTCATAATATTGGCAGTGTAGTCTTATATATTTCTACTCAGGTAAGCTCCACTGAGGCTTAGTCTTAGGCTTACTCTTAAGTAACAACCTAAAGCATTTATCAAGGTTATGCCACCTAAAGCATTTATCAAGGTTATGCATAGAGTTTTTTCCTTATTCTTATTCTTATTGTTTTTTTTAAAAAAAACACACTACTGAGGAATGCAACTCAGCAGAGTTTTGATCAAACTCTACAATTCTATGTTTCTATGGAGGGAAATATTAGTATGTCGTGAATTAAGCTGAATATATATTTTTTTACCCATGATGGATAGTATCAGACTTGGCCAGGACAAAAAAGAAATCCAGCAAAGCAAACCGTATGAAGCACAACTTGCTCTAAGGATGCAAAAACCTTTATAATCAAAAGAAAGTTGAGTCATCTTCCAGTACACTGTGTGGATATCAAAAGATCTCTATTTTTGAAAGCTTCATATTCAATGCATGATCTCCTACTGACTGATTGTGTAGGTGATACCGTTTGATGTTCTTAGGCAAGACAAAACCATCCAAGTGTGCTTTGATTTGAAAACAACAACAACAACAACAACAAATAATCTACCTAGTCACCTGTAGTGGCTTTATTAGAAGAAATATGGAACCAACATGCCCAGAATACTGCAAAAGTACTTCTGTCTTTGTTACCCAGAGAAGCAGTGCTATTCACATTGTGAGCACATGTGCTGAACCCCGTCCATGGAGCCTACCGCCCCCAAAGAATGAGACCAGAGACCGAAGTATGGGTTCAAATTGGCCAGAACTTTATTCAACTTCAGAATGTGAGAAACTTGGCATAGGCCTTGGCATGTAACCCTCTCAGCCTGTCTGGGACTGAGGATGTGCAGGGCAATGAGGTGTACTCAGAGGGGACTGTAAAGCACAAACTTACACAGCGTGCCCTTCCACCTTATGTCAGCAGGGAGTTTGACCTACATGCCGCCGCTCTAGGGCCAGGGACTCCTGCAATCAACCCTTTAATGGGCCCTGCAAACGCCACCGTGTGGGGGGTGCATGGCGATGTCAACCCCCATCTTGAAGATAGACTAAATGATACCTTGCCAAGGCCTAAAAACTACCAAAGTTGTGATAAAATTCTATGGGGAAGGCGAAACCTGCCATTGCAGGGAAAATTCCTTTCCGGTTCTGAATGCAGTGGATGCTCAGGTTGTGAACGTGATCTGTGTGGGAAGCACGTTTGCAACCCGCAGCGTTCGCAACCCACAGGGCAGCATCTGAGCATGCACAGGTCATGATTTGGTGCTTCTGCGCATGTGCAAAGCATTAATTAGTGCTTCTGCGCATGCGCAAGCGCCAAAACCCAGAAGTAACCAGTTCTGGTACTTCTGGGTTCGGCGCGGGGTACAACCCGAAATCACACAACCCGAAGCATCTGTAACCCGAGGTATGTACAGCAACCATCTTATGACCATAGCAGCACTAATTTGGGAGGGATGGGTGGGTGAACCTGGAAGAGAAGGAAACAAAGTGAGGTTTGGCCGAAGGGGTCAGCCTCTTTCCCCTGGCCCTTGCCCCCCCCTGCCGGCTGTCTATTGTCCTCCCAGGCCGGGGGCAGGACAATAGCCACCCTGACCCAGGTGGGAGGTACCGGACCAGGTAAGCCCGCTCAGTGTCACAAAGCCCGCCCACCTGTTGGGAAGGGAGAATGGAAACTCTCTCTTTCTCCATTGTTTGCAATGGAAGTGAACAACTGTTTAGGATTCCTGTCAGTTTTCAGTGATGTGTAGTCCACCAGGAAACATAGCTGTCAACTTTTTCCTTTTTTTAAGGGACATTCCCTTATTCTGAATAGGATTCCTCACAAGAAAAGGGAAAGGTTGACAGCTATGCCAGGAAATGGATCTCTGGGGGGGGGGGGATTCATCAAGTGATCTGGAAGAGGAATGCCCTAGGGCAGAAAACGTTTGCCAGAAATAATATTGTACCATGATGGATCCACTCAACATTCAAGTCATGTTTTCTCCATTTGAGTTGTTTTTCTTCCATTAGGTGAAAATAAAACCAGAAATCCTCATTAAAACATTTCAAGAGCGTAAAGGAGCATTCAGAAGACATGGCAGGAAACGGATGCTTTCCAAGGAATGTTCTGGCCAAAATAATATCAACAAAACCAGCTGCAAGACAATAATCTCAATTAACACTCTCATGTTTACCTACAAAAAATGCCATAATAGCTTGATTTAGACTGTGCACACATTAGTTTATTCTGGCTCCAGTGCATTCCCACCACTGCTGTCTGAAGTGGAGAACACATGATTTTAGTCACAGTCCATATCTATCCTGTAATTTCTTGAGAAATATTCCTGTTTGATGCATTTTTCCAAAACCAGCTTCCATCTGATAATAGAATAGAATAGAATAGAATAGAATAGAATAGAATAGAATTTATTATTTATACCCCGCCCATCTGGCTGGGTTTCTCCAGCCACTCTGAGCAGCTTCCAACAAAGTATTAAAATACAGTAGTCTGTTAAACCTTAAAAGCTTCCCTAAAGAGGGCTGCCTTCAGATGTCTTCTAAAAATCTGGTAGTTATTCTTCTCTTTGACATCTGGTGGGAGGGCATTCCACAGGGCAGGTGCCACTACCAGGAAGGCCCTCCGCCTGGCTCCCTGTAACTTGGCTTCTCGTAGCGAGGGAACCGCCAGAAGGCCCTTGGAGCTGGACCTCAGTGTCCAGGCTGAACAATGGGGGTGGAGACACTCCTTCATTTGAAAACATTTGCTTTTCTGGCAAAACGTGCCCTGCCCCTATGAGGCAGCTGTGAAGCCTGAAGGTCTCTACCTTCCCACAGCTCCCTAAGTCTCCTCCTCCACCACTTCCTACCCCACCAATCTAAGGCTCCATCATTTTCCCTGTCGTTTGCAACCCCCAGCAGAAAGAGTGCAGTGTGCTCCTTCCTCACGAGCAAAGCAGCAATTTAGATTTCCTGGCAGTCCAAAATCGTTGCATGAGCTGGCTCTTTCTGTTCTGGGGAAGCCTGGAGGGACAAAGATCTGTCATCTTCAATTAAAAATTCTATTACCTGCCCCAAGCCCTCTGGGGCAGGACAGGCAATAAACCTGGGGAAAAAATTACAGAAAGTTCTTTGACCTTCCCTAGACCCCAGTCCACTAATTTAGATAGGAGGTGTCCCTGCTGTGAAGACAGGGAGAAAAGGGATTTAAAGCTGTGTGTGCAGTTAACATCCCACACTAAACATCTTCCAGGAGGACTTGCTTATAGAATTAAGGCTAATGGCTGCAACTTGGAAAGGGCAGTCGACTGTAACACTTTTTGGAAAAGATTAATGCTGAACTAGCCCCAGGAAGCTCCGAAAGAGAGGAGGTGTGCAGAATCTTGCAAGATCAGGTGCTATCTGCCAGCCAATTATCCAAGTGTCATTAGACACAGGGCTAGCATAATAAACCTGCGCCTTCCAGTTCATAAAATCACAGCATTTACATGAGAAGAGCAAAGGTCAATGTGATGACAAGGTAAAGCACTTGTAAAAGGAAGGCAGGCGGAGAAATGCAATGCTTTTTCGAGACTTCACACCGGGAATCTTTTTCAGCTCGAAGATCACGGTCCCACATAGCTGAGCTATATTATTATTATTTTGGGGGGGGGGGGAAGGTGTGCCAGCAGTAAATGGTGCCAAAACACACATACAAAACACACTCATAGGGCCAGCCCAAGACATTTTGCTGCCTGGAGCAAGACACCTCCGAATCAAGGTGCTTGCTACCCATGACCAATCAAGCTGGCAAAGAAGAGACAGCAGTTGTTGTTGTTGTTTGTAGTAGTAGTAGTTGTAATAATAATAATACAGTGGTAAAGGTAAAGGTAAAGGGACCCCTGACCATTAGGTCCAGTCATGACCGACTCCGGGGTTGCGGCGCTCATCTCACTTTATTGGCCGAGGGAGCCGGCGTACAGCTTCCGGGTCTGTGGCCAGCATGACTAAGCTGCTTCTGGCGAAGCAGAGCAGCACATGGAAACGCCGTTTACCTTACCGCCAGAGTGGTACCTATTTATCTACTTGCACTTTGACGTGCTTTCGAACTGCTAGGTTGGCAGGAGCTGGGACCGAGCAATGGGAGCTCACCCCATCACGGGGATTCAAACCGCCGACCTTCTGCTCAGCAAGTCCTAGGCTCTGTGGTTTAACCCACAGTGCCACTCGTGTTCCTTAATACAGTGGTACCTCGGGTTAAGTACTTAATTCATTCCAGAGGTCCGTTCTTAACCTGAAACTGTTCTTAACCTGAAGCACCACTTTAGCTAATGGGGGCCTCCTGCTGCCGCCGCGCCGCCGGAGTACGATTTCTGTTCTCATTCTGAAGCAAAGTTCTTAACCTGAGGTACTATTTCTGGGTTAGCAGAGTCTGTAACCTGAAGTGTATGTAACCTGAGGTACCACTGTAATAATAATAATTTATTATTTATACCCTGCCCGTCTGGCTGGGTTTCCCCAGCCACTCTGGACAGCTTTCAACTAAATATTAAAAACAATAAAGCATCAGACATTAAAAACCTCCCTAAACTGTTGTCTTTTAAAAGTAAAATAGTTGTTTATTGCCTTGACATCTGCTGGGAGGGCGTTCTGCAGGGCAGGTGCCACTACCGAGAAGGACTTCTGCCTGGTTCCCTGTAACCTCACTTCTCACAGCGAGGGAACCGCCAGAAGGCCCTCAGCACTGGACTTCAATGTCCGGGCTGGATGATGGGGTTGGAGACGCTCCTTCACGTATACAACACCGAGGCCGTTTAGGGCTTTAAACGTCAGCACCAACACTTTGAATTGTGCTTGGAAACATACTGGGAGCCAATGAAGAACTTTCAGGACTGGTGTTACGTATTGCGTGGTCTGTGTTTGCCTGAGCTTGAGTCTGGACTAAGGATTCCGAGCCCCTGTGTTCTGATTCGACACATGATATCCAATCCCAGTACATTTCAGGATTGGGGCCGCTGCCATTGGCCTCTAAACTCTGACTTATGACTCGCAGCTTGGAAGTTTGGACAGCCAACCACGTTGAGAGTGGGAGTGGCCCAGGCCTTCAGAAATGTATATCAGCAGTTGCTTTGTGTGTCGAGGTCCCCAAATACCCCCACCCCAATAACACACACTTCACACAGAATTTTTGTTTAAGGTTTTTGGCATAATTTTGGCCACAACTTAATTAACATACATGGATGTGAGTTGTCGCTTAGGCATTGGTTAGGACTATCTGTCCCCCCACCTGGAGACAGAACTGACTTCTGGATTCCAGTGAAAGTCAGTGAGGGGAAACAATGTTGGGGAGAACTGGAGCTGCGCCACAGGCCCTCTGCTTCTCCCCGCACGCTCCCAGGAGCTTACGCAGCCCGAACCCGATTCCAGGGGTTTGGACAAAAGGATGGCAAGCCCCTGGATTCCTTTAATGGAATTCCCTTGCAGCAGCAGCATTGAAGTGGCATGCCCAGCCAATCCTTACCATTCCTCCAACCAATTTTAACCAATGCCTAACCGCAACCTTACAAGTTGTGACGATTTGCTACGCAGTAGGCAAAAACCAAATGGCACCAGCCAATCAGCCAAATGGACAAAATACCTACCGGGACCCTGCCCCCAAAGCAGACGACCCCATGACAGGCATATCAAGGTCAACGCATAAGACCCAAATTAAGGGAGGGCGGGCAGGTGATCCGGTGCACACAGTGAAAGAGAAAGCAGATCGCTGTGAGCACTGTTTAAAAAACCTCTGTTCCCACCCCCAAATTGGCAACATCAAAATTACACCAGCAACTCAGGCTACCAATCCCTGCCAGACCCATACCATCCCAAACTGCCTGGCAACAGAGGGGTGTCTTGGCTGGCCCCCACCACAACACATGCTCTCTTTTAATGAGAACACGCTTTGCCAGTATTGCCTAGTTCTGTTACTTCAATAAAGATTCTTGCTGTTATCACTGAGTCTTCCTTCGTGGGAACCCACCTACACTTCAGTGGTTACAGCTAACATGAGAAGCAAACGTGAAGCTTTTCTCTTGGGAATTAGAGAGATTGAAGTTCCAAAAAGGATGATTACACCGTTTATGCATGTAACAGCAACAGCCAGGATTCTTTATGCACACATAGAAATGGAAGGAAGGATTTCTCACCAAGGAAGAAAGGATAAGTAAAGTGCAGAATTGGCAAAGTTAACAGCTGAAATAAGAAAACCCAATGGCAATTGTTTTGTGTAAGAATGGAAGCCCTTTTTGGACTATTTAAAGAAATATTATAGTATGATGAATTCATGAGCATGATTTGAACTATGAGCAACAGAAGGATTTAGAGATTATTGTATTATTGTTATGATATAAAAGAAGATGGGGTGCAGCATGGGGGAGTAATAACAAACACCATGGAAAATGGGGTGGAAAGTCGATCAATGAAAAGAAACAATTATTATGTATTGCAATGTATATGTGATTTTTATAATAATAATGATAATAATAATAATAATAATAATAATAATAATAATAATAATAATATAACTGAAAAAGAGAGAAGCAGGGAGCCTTGGCTTAATGAACATTTCTCTCCATCCCACTCCCAGCTCCCTGTTTTGGTGCTGAAACAAAAGTTATCTGAATAGCTTTTGTCTGAGGTATTTCTGGATTCTCACGTTATCTATCATTTCTCTCTAATAGATTCTCATCTCTTCCTCTACCCAACATTGCTTTTCAGACATGGAAACGACTTGTATCCTAGGTGTGGGTTGTTGTTTTTGCTACTTCATAAAATGGAAAAGCTGCTTTGAGGATTAAAACATTGAATTTTGTTGCTTTGCAAACCAATCAGCAGCTGTCCTTCAACCTTTTATTGACCACTTTTCTCCCTGCTGTGGAATGGGGATGGCTTTTAAATCCAGCCTCTATTTGGACAAAGCCTATATTGTTGTTGTTGTAAAAGGAAATTTCAATATGGATATCTGATAGTTTGAATATTTACAGAGTTCTGTGTGTGATTTATTGGGGGGTGGGAGAATTCCTAGCCCAGTTAAAACAGACATGGAGAACCTATGTCCCTCTAGATGTTTTTGGACTACAACGTCCATCATTCCTAACCATTGGTCATGCAGACTACAGCTGATGGGAGTTGCAATCCAACACCATCTAAAGAGTCACAGGTCCCCCACACCAATTTAAGCAGATAATCCTCTACCAAAATCAATAGGAGAGCTCTATTGGAATAACTTATTCAAGTACTCTTCAGAGATTTCTAACTTAATGGCTGCAATTAAATAAATTCTCCTGTGGGGAAGGAGAGCTTCAGAGTTCATGCCATACCCTTACTGGGCAGCTGTCGTACAAATGATCCTTAATCAATAGTGACTCTCTGTTTGCATAATGGAAATATATATATATTGCTAGCATTGGTAAGCTGCATTTGTTCGAGAAGACCAAAAAAGAACAGTTTATCGGATTACCTCCTCCCCTCTGAGTTGCTTGTCCTTTGCCAGCTAAACATTTGACATTACTTTAACAACACAAGGTTCAAATGTTTCCTTGAAATATTTAGTTCCTGTGAGGATTCTGTCACATTCAGCTTCATATGCAAAAAGCTCCCTGTAGCTGTGACTCATTGACTATCAATTGCCAAGACCCAACTGCATAAGATCAGTTCTGCATTGCAATGTCAGATAATGACTTCTGAGGATTTGGGGTGGGCGAATGTGTGTGCCTTTTCCCTCTTGTCATTCTTCCAACTTTGTGAAATAAGCCTATCTTGAGAATTCATCTCTGCTACCTCTTTCTTTGCTTTTTGCACAAGGAGGAGGAATTTGTGTCTATTATTACTAGGGCTGTGCATGCCCACCTTCAATCTCATTGGGGACCAGTTCAGCAATTCAGATCAGCCCCAACCCAATTGGGAATGACCTGTTCCCTGGCACCACCTAACCCTTGGATCCAGATTGCAACTAAGAAAAAGCAATGTTCAGAAATCCCATCAACTTACATTGGGAAACCAAAACAGCCATAGCCTGTGTGTTTGTGTGTGTGTGTGTCTTCATGGATGTGCATGAAATTAGGAAACATGGTCACCCCTACAGAGTGGATTAAACTTGCCAAACTTCGGACAGGCAGCTCCAGGGATATTTGTGCTAGCCACCTTTAAGTTTTGCTTTTGTAAAAAAGGGAATATACTGTAGTTATGAAATGACAGTATGTAATAGAACAACGAAGCATTGTGATTGGAGAGGGTTCTGTGAGATTTTAGTCCTGGATTGGAACCTAGAGATCTCAATGGGTGAAGTCCGGCTCTCCTCCTCCTCCTCCTCCTCCTCTCTCTCACCATCTTGGTGTTCCCCTTATATGGTGTTTTAATAATTGAAACATTATGAAGACAGTCTATCTGGCTTTAGAGAGACTTCCTTTTTTTTAGTTCCACATTGACACAAATCACTACAATTCAGTTTGGATTCACCTGAACCACTCTGTAGCTGCCTCGACCCCAACTGGATTTGGCACAAATTGTGCTGATTTGGTTCAGGATTTGGGACAAATCATTTGCACAGCCCTGGATATTGACACAGGAAGGTGCTTTATACCAAGTTAAGACCATGGGTCCATCTAGTCCAGTTCTGCTTACACTGACTGGCAGTGGCTCTCCACCGTTTCAAACAAGGGTCTCTCCCAGTCATATCTGGAGATGCAAGAAACTCCAGCGGGTGCAGAATGCTGTGACGAGACTCCTTATGGGGTCCTCGCTGCGGGATCACATTCACCCAGTGCTATACCAGCTGCACTGGCTCCCAGTGGAGTACAGGATCAGGTTTAAGGTGCTGGTTTTAACCTTTAAAGCCCTATACTGCCTAGGACCCTCGTACCTACGGGACCGCCTCTCCTAGTATGTCCCCTGAAGGACCTTACAGTCTTCAAGCAAAAATATCTTGGATGTCCCAGGCCACAGAGAGGTTAGGCTGGCCTCAACCAGAGCCAGGGCTTTTTCGGCTGTGGCTCCAATCTGGTGGAATGCTCTGTCACAAGAGACTAGGGCCTGCAAGACAGAGCTGTTCCACCAGGCCTTTGGCCAGGGCACAGCCTGACCCCCTCCTTTGGCAATCCTCACAAAACTCTAGCCCAATGGTTGCCATTAATCTGATTTGAACTGATTTTATAATGAAATGATTTTAGAATGTTTTTTCATTTTACTGTTGTTAGCCGCTCTGAGCCCGGCTTTGGCTTGGCAGGGCGGGATATAAATTATTATTATTATTATTATTATTATTATTATTATTATTATTATTATTATTGAACCTGACACCTTCTGTATGCAAGCTGGATGCTCTACCCTGAGCTATGGCCTTATATACATTTATTTCATTTATTTGTTCATTAGATCTATATACTGCCCTTCATCATAAGATCTTAGGGCGGTTCACAGAATAAAATAGAGGATAAAACATGAAAACAAGTACCGTATTTTTCCTTCTATAACACGCAGATTTTTTCTTCTAAAAAGGAAGGGGAAATGTCTGTGCGTGTTATAGAGCGAATGTGTGGTCCCTGGAGCCGAAAAATCATGCAAAAATCAAATCGCGGCGCTGCACGCTGCACGTAGAAGCGAAACCTGAAAAGAGGAAGCGGCTGCTTTCCTGCATTCTACCTCAGGGTCTTACTGCCCAGCCTCCTCTGTTTCGTTGCTGTGTTTGCTGAAACGGAACAAAGAGCAGGGAAAGCCCCTCCCCTCCAGGCAAGCTCCGGTGCTGCTGGGGGAGAGGGAGAGAGAGGGGGGAAGGGAGAGAGAGAGGGGGGAGGGGGAGGGAGAGGGGGGAGGGAGGGAGGGAGAGAGAGGGAGGGAGGGAGGGAGGGAGGGAGAGAGAGAGAGAGAGAGAGAGAGAGAGAGAGAGAGAGAGATGGCTGGCTTGGGTGGGGGGAAACTTTTGCCTTTCTTTCCTCCCTCCCGTTAAATCCCTCTCCTGCATTCTTAGCCAGCTGCTTCTCTGCACACCCCTCTAATGTCCCTTCTTTGTTTTTCCTTCGCTCCCCACTTAAAATGTGGTTACAAAGCATGGATCCTCAGGATCTTTGCATTGGGTCACCCCAAATTCACCATCAGATCACATAGCATGTCCATGGCTACAGCCTGCACCAAAAAAATCACGCACCCACTGTTGCCTGGGGCTGCAATGGTGCAAAAATGTGGTTAAAAAGCATGGATCCACAGGAATTCTCAGGATTTTGGCATTGGGTCACCCCAAATTCACCATCAGATCACATAGCATGTCCATGGCTACAGCCTGCCCCCCAAAAATCATGCACCCACTGTTGCCTGGGGCTGCAATGGTGCAAAAACGTGGTTACAAACCATGGATGCACAGGAATTCTCAGGATTTTTGCATTGGGTCAGCCCAAATTCACCATCAGATCACATGTCTGTGGCCACAGCATGAAGCACAAAAATGATACATCCACTGTTTCATTCAGAATGTTTTTTCCCTTGTTTTCCTCCTCTAAAAACGATGTGCGTGTTATGGTCAGGTGCGTGTTATAGAGCGAAAAATACGGTAAACCAAAACAGCAAAACAATAATCCCCCATCCCACAGACACATTTAAAAGGCTGTAGAATATTAATCAGTCCAAGGCCTGGTTGAAGATGGACGTTTTTGCCTCTTATCTGAAAATATATAATGAAGGCACCATGCTGGATGGGGAGACAATTCCAGAGAAAAAAGCAATATTTCTCTTACAGTTAAAGACCAATAAGGCTTGGAGCCCCTTCAACAATAATATACCATGAAATAATTCATTTTCCTTTTTTTGGTGGAATTTAAATTACTCTTACCTGGCTTCTCTATAAAGAACAATGCATGCTGATATCCTTTTATTTCACACAGGTGAGAGAGTTGTTTGGTCGGATCAAAAGACATGTGCTGAAACATTTCCTCCCCCAATGACTTAGCCTAGTTGTTCAAAGCAAAGAGGGAATGTTTCAGAGCTCACCAGACATGCTGACTAACTTTTTTTAAAAAACCCAAAACACGCTGCTTCAGATATAAGGCTTGCAATAACCATGAATATCAGGCAGCACATTAAAGAAAAATAATCAATTTGAAGTTGCAGTACCAGACCAGCAGGGTGGCTTCACATTTATTCTTTAAAAAAAAAAAGACACTGCAACGAAATGTTAAATTCATAGCTAGAGACCTTCATCCGTTGCTGGCTTTGAAAATCTGTTGGCAGTAGCTGCTTCATTTTAAGTTGAGCAGTGCTGTGGGTTGATAAGCATCAAACCGTGCTTTTGTAAAGGTGCGAGGGAAAGTGAGAGTTCTCTGCTGCTTGCTGTAACATTAATGGTCCCCTTCCACCAGCACTCCTAAACGACAGGATCCCAGTTTGTGAATGGCGTGCCACTGGTCCATAAAGGAAGAATGTGCTTTCCCTTCCCCCCCTCTCTCTTTAAAGGAGAAGTCCATCACTGAGCCACAACGATGGATAACAGCTGGGAATTTCAATTGACCAGAGGGCAGCGAGCTATATTAAAACTTCAGTCCTACTAATAGGAAAGAGAAGGGATTGGTAAGTTACACCCGGAGCAATCATGAATTTGAGAGTGTAGTGCTAAAAAAAACCCATTCAGTCAAAGAGGTGTAGATTGTCTTCACCTAAGAGATAAATGTGTTACCTCAGCTAACAGCCAATGCTGAAAAGTATGTCACGTCGGTTTAGCGCTAATTCATCGCACGCCTAACAGGAACACTGCCAGATTGATTTCATTAGCGGTTGTACAGATATTGCCGATTCCCCGCCCCCTTGCATTAAATGTCCTTGCCACATACGGCAGACATTGCATTTGTAACTTCTCAGGTGATGGGGGAGGAAATATTCCTTCTGCAAAGGCGAGGGGTGTAAGGAGGAAGCAGGGAACAAATTAGTCATCAAAGCACAAAATTCAGGCTCCTCAAATCCAACCGATTTAGCATATGTTTGATTCTAAAGGCAGTGGTTTCACAGAGGCAGAAAGGAGCAGCATTTATCATTCACAGAAGTCAATAATTTGCATTAGGCTGTTCTGATAATGAGGGCTGGGTCCATGCATTCATCTACAGCAGCATCAACCACGGTTTGTGGGTCACACAAACTGCTTCCATTATTAGAAACAGCTTCAGTGCTTTGCTCCTATCTTGCATTAAGCCATAGGTTCCCTAATTAAAATCTCTGGCTTGATGCTGTTTAACAAAGCAGGGTGATAAGACAGGATAAGGTGAGGGAGGAATGTGTGATCACATCTTCACACCGACCCTCCAAGTCTCCCTATTTTCCAGAGATGTCCCTGATTTAGAGAAGCCGTCCTGGTTTCCGATTTGATACCTAAATGTCCTGCTTTTCCTTAGGACATCCCTATTTTCATTGGAGAAATGTTGGAGGGTATGGAATTATCCGCCCCCCCAAGTCATCTGAAGCCAGCCCTGTATAGGGAAGTTTTTTTAAAAAAAAGTTTAATGTTTTATTATGCTTTTATATATGTTGGAAGTTGCCCAGAGTGGCTGGGGCAACCCAGTAAGATGTGTGGTGTATAAATAGTAAAATTATCATTATGGAATGGAACGTTCATATTTTCATCAGAGAAATGGTGGAGGGTATACTTCATATGAGGTGATGGTGGCACTGTAGTCTAAACCACAGGGCCTAGGGCTTGCCGATCAGAAGGTCGGCGGTTCGAATCCCTGCTACGGGGTGAGTTCCCATTGTTTGGTCCCAGCTCCTGCCAACATAGCAGTTCGAAAGCACATCAAGTGCAAGTAGATAAATAGGTACCGCTCTGGCGGGAAGGTAAACAGTGTTTCCGTGCGCTGCTCTGGTTTCGCCAGAAGAGGCTTAGTCATGCTGGCCACATGACCTGTGAAAACTGTCTGCGGACAAACGTTGGCTCCCTCAGCCAGTAAAGCGAGATTAGCACCGCAACCCCAGAGTTGTCCGCAACTGGACTTAACTGCCAGGGGTCCCTTTACCTTTTATGCTTCATATACCACAATGTTTTCAATGTTGCTGTTGCTTTAAAGAAAAAAAAATGTATCACTTATTGTTTAGCTGTTTGCTATCATAGGCTCCTTGGGGAGGAAAAGCAGAATAAAAATCTAATCAATCATCATCCTCATCATCTTGGACTAACATCTGAGCATGGCATAGTTATAAACTGACAGGAAAAGTAGAAGGAGTAATGAAGTGTTTTACCTGCTGATCTATAGAGCCAGTCCAGCTGTGTAAGCAACCCCAGTAGTCTCTTTGTCATGGAATAAGAATAGATTTAGGGACGTTAATGCTGGTACCAGGTCCAGAAGTTCTCAGCATAACCTGAAGCAGTACATGGGACCCAGAGCCATTATCTGTCTGGCTGTGCAAAGCACTCATATAGTCTGCTTTAGCATATTACAATTTGTATTCCATAGAATTCAATGTAAGAAATATAAGAAATAAAAGGAGCAATTAAAAATACAATTAAAAAGTAGCAAAAATGTTTAATAAGATGGATGTGCTATCTCCCATCTCCAATCTGCAAACATGCCATGGACCACCTGCATGAAGTTTGTGCGTCACTGATGGTCCAAGGACCACAGTTTGGGAACCCCTGATCTGTATTAATTTATACATAGTTAAGCAAGAATCTTTATGGATGTCTAGATTACCTGACACTTTCATTACATATCTTTAGGTGTCAGGGTGAAAACATTTCTCTTTGAGTAGGCATTCGATCAATTAATAGTCTATGGTTTTTAAAATGTTTTTGTGTGAAGGAGGTTATTGGTTTGTTTTTGTTTTATTACAGTACGTGTTTTGAATTCTCATTTTGTATTTTTTTGTTGTGAACTACCCTGGGATATTTGGATGAAGGGTGGTATACAAATTAAACAAGCGAACAAACAAATAAAACCCCTTTGGTCAATATGATACCTTCTTCCAATGGACAGAGGACGACTGATGTCAGGAATTTTCCTAAGTTGCAGATGGTCTGAATGTTAGAATATGAGGAGAGACAGCATTAAAAATTTAATCTCGAAGGTGCTGCCACTTCAATATATCTCACCAAGCAGACCACAGGGTAGTCATATTTTATGGGGGGCAATTTATGTCCAGCCCCTCCCCACACTCATTTCAATATATCTATCCAATAACTTCAAAATAAAATGCTCCTCCACTCGGCTAACGATGTTGTGGCACTCTGCGACATGTGAAAAAGTTTTGACTAAAGAAAGATGCCAAGTTTTCAGAACAAAAGTGTACAGCTCAGGGTTTAAAGGGAGAACATTTTTAGCATGGCTGCTTCCAATGTCCCATGAGCTTCAGAACCATTCCAATTATCTGAGAAAACAGAGATGACCTTGTAACTAATGGGATTATTCTCTCCTTTCTTAGTGAGTTCTTTCGGCACCTTTTCAAATGCAGAAGCCTGAAGCAACAGGACGGAAGTAATTTGGCAGATGCAAGGGAAGTGGCCAATTTCCCTAAACCGTAAGTACAGTGGTCCCGGAAGACTTTTGAGATGGGGGATTGGAAGCACTGAAGAAGATCTTAAGAACCAAAAATCAAAGAATTCAGTCGCCACCACAATGCAGGAATTTTTCCCCAGTAAGTACTAGTCATGATGACAATGCTACCTTCAAGATCAGAGGGAACACACTGTTGAATTCCAGTTGCTGGAGAACTCAAATAATAATAATAATAATAATAATAATAATTTTTATTTATACCCCACCGTCCCCAGCCAAGGCCGGGCTCAGGGCGGCTAACAAGCAATAATAAAAACAAGTTGAATGAATACAACTTAAAAACAAAATTAAAATACAACATTAAAATATTGAAACAATAAAATATTAAAATGTAGCCTCGTCGCAGGAGGAGAAAGGAAAAGAAAAAAAGAAAGAGAGGGAGGGAATCAAATTGGCTCCAAGCCAAAGGCCAGGCGGAACAACTCTGTCTTACATGCCCTGTGGAAAGAAAGCAGATCCTGCAGGGCCCTGGTCTCATGAGGCAGAGCGTTCCACCAGGCCGGAGCCAGTGTTGAAAAGGCCCTGGCTCTCGCTGAAGCTAATCTAACTTCCTTAGGGCCCAGGACCACTAGGGTGTTGCTATTTATGGACCTTGAGGCTCTTCGTGGGGCATAATGGGAGATGCGGTCCCGTAGGTATGAGGGTCCTAGACCATGAAGGGCTTTAAAGGTCAAAACCAGCACCTTAAATCTGACCCTGTACTCCACCGGGAGCCAGTGCAGCTTGAAAAGCACTGGGTGAATATACTCCCATGGCAGAGACCCTGTGAGGAGCCCCGCTGCAGCATTCTGCACCTGCTGGAGTTTCTGGGACAGGTTCAAGGGCAGCCCCGAGTAGAGCAAATTACAGTAGTCAAGCCTGGAGGTGACCGTAGCATGGATCATTGTGGCCAGGTCAGGGCGGGAAAGGTAAGGGAAAGTAGGGAGAGTGCCCTCATGTTCCACTCCTGGGCTTCCCATAGGCACCCGATTGGCCACTGTGGAGAAAAGGGCAAAGGGCCGGATAGGCTGTTTTATGTCCTGGACTGATCAGCTTCCTAACCAATGGACCTGTATGGTAGACACCAAGGGATGTGGTAGTCTCTCACAGACCTAACCATGCTATGCTAGCGCTCAGCCATATATGCTAAAAATTAACAGTAGCAACAGTGTTCACCGTCCTTGACAAACCTATATCAGTTAAAACAGATCACAAGCATCAATAAAAATTTACCACTAGTCCAACACAGCCATGTGCACCAAAATACCATGGAAAGTGCCATGTTTGTTAAGTCAGTACCATGCACACTGACTAATTAGCTAACTAACTAGCATGCATCTTTAGGATACCGATCAATTTTGAGATGCTTTCTTTGGGGACTCACTGGAGAATTTAAATACAAAATACAAAAGCAACAGGCATGTGGTGGACAAGGTGAGTCAATTACTTTCCCCCTGAAATGAATTCCAGCCATTTGCTTGTGCTTCTGCTATTGAGATACAAGCATGAATGAAGTCAAGGACATGATCTGACATTTAAAGATGAACCAGCACATCATCATTAGCAACAAGGCCTCCACAGATAGAATTCAGGAAACTAGGTGGAGAGGGTGATAAATGATGAGGACTGACTCAAGTGTTGGTTGTCAAGGTCCCTTATTTTTTAACTGATCCACATCTTGTGCCTTTGACAGCAGTGGAAATTTAACAAGTGGGACTTTTCTGGTCTGTGGATAATAGTACAGGTAAGGGATCTGGTGAGCTCTGAGTAGAATAAATCAGAGAATTATAGAGTTGGAAGGGATCACAAGGATCCTCTAGTCCAGCCTTTCTCAACCTGTGTGTCCCCAGATGTTGTTGAACTACAACTCCCATCACCCCTAGATAACAAGGGCAGAGCTCAGGGATGATGGGAGTTGTAGTCCAACAACATTTGGGGACCCACAGGTTGAGAACCACTGTTCTAGTCCAACCCCCAGCAATGTAGAAGTCTTTTCCCAATGTGGGGCTCAAATCCATGACCTTGTAAGAGTCTCATGCTCTACCAACTGAGCTATCCCCAGGTGAAATAGTTTCGTGAACTGTTGGTGCACTTAGGGCAAGACATTGCGGACAGAAATGTGCAGAAGAATGAGCCGGCAGCCTCCCTATGGCACAATGCACTAAGGAAGGCTCAGAAAATTTTATCATCTAAAAAGCTTCCCCACCTACACCACAAGCAGACCAAAATCTACATTTTAGTTTTTCTTAGACTACCTCCAACATAACTGCAGTGTTTGTAGCCTGCCTCTTTAAGAGACATGCTTTGAGAGCCAGTGTGGTGTAGTGGTTAAGAGTGGTAGACTCGTAATCTGGTGAACCGGGTTCGCGTCTCCGCTCCTCCACATGCAGCTGCTGGGTGACCTTGAGCTAGTTTTCTAGTTTTCTGCCTTGAAGTCTCTTAGCCCCACTCACCTCACAGAGTGTTTGTTGTGGGGGAGGAAGGGAAAGGAGAATGTTAGCCACTTTGAGACTCCTTCGGGTACTGATAAAGTGGGATATCAAATCTTCTTCTTCTTCTTTGTCTGTAGCAGAAACCTCCCTCCCTGGGTGTGGGCTCCTTCCACAGCTCAGTGAGGACCAGTTGGAGTCTTAGTCTTGTCTATGTAGCATGCCCTGGCTGCTTTGAAATTTGTTTAAAAAAGGTAAAGGTACCCCTGCCCGTACGGGCCAGTCTTGACAGACTCTGGGGTTGTGCGCCCATCTCACTCAAGAGGCCAGGGGCCAGCGCTGTCCGGAGACACTTCCGGGTCACGTGGCCAGCGTGACATCGCTGCTCTGGCGAGCCAGAGCCGCACACGGAAACGCCGTTTACCTTCCCGCTGGTAAGCGGTCCCTATTTATCTACTTGCACCCAGAGGTGCTTTCGAACTGCTAGGTTGGCAGGCGCTGGGACCGAGCAGTGGGAGCGCACTCCGCCGCAGGGATTCGAACCGCCGACCTTTCGATCGGCAAGTCCTAGGCACTGAGGCTTTAACCCACAGCGCCACCTTACCAATAAATACAACTACTGAAGTTCTCCAGACACTTCCTGCTTCCTGGCAGACCCATTGTGAGACTTCCCAATGCAGTGAATATCCTTCCCAAACCCAAAGGATGCTACAATGACTGCCTACCTGTAGTCCATTCACAAGATTTTATTACCTCACTGTCAGGCAGTCATACTGCGGAGCCAACCCAGGAAAACAAAGTTGATTCCCAAGTAAATAAAAATGGCACGTCTACAATGATATTTTTTGTCCTGTTGAGCAAAATGGTTACCAACGCAGCCCCATGAATGGGATCCACTGCAATGTCAAGTTTGACAGCTTGTTCATTTACAAAATCAGTAAGTTTAACAACCTGGAGCTTTAATGTTTTTTTTTTTTTTTAGATATTTATTAAAGTTTTCAAAAAATTATATAAAATAGAGAAAAAAAACAGAAAAAGCAATAAGACATACATACAAAACACATACAATAACAAGTATAATTTCAATCCCTTATATTCATAAAACTTACTTTCCCGACCTTCTCATACCTCCCCTTTCTGTATTCCAATCTCTAATTAAATCAATTCAGCAAATCCTTCCCCTAATTTCTATTTAATTTTTGATCTTTCTTTTCTTAATTACATAATCATTACAGCTAGAAACCCCTTAATTTCTAAATCAACATCGTTCTAACATTCAATAATCTTACAATGTTTCTTAAGATAGTCCTTAAATTTCTTCCAATCTTCTTCCCTGGTCTCGGATTCTGCCGGTCATTTCTGCCAGTCCCATATAGTCTATAACCTTCATCTGCCATTCTTCCACGGTGGGTAAATCTTCTGTCTTCCAATACTTTGCGATGAGTATTCTTGCTGCTGTTGTAGCATACATAAAAAAGTTCTATCCTTCTTTAACACCAATTGGCCAACCATACCCAGGAGAAAGGCCTCTGGTTTCTTCAAAAAGGTGTATTTAAGTACCTTTTTCATTTCATTATAAATCATTTCCCAGAAAGCCTTAATCTTTGGGCATGTCCACCAAAGGTGAAAGAATGTACCTTCATTCTCTTTACATTTCCAGCACTTATTATCAGACAAGTGGTAAATTTTTGCAAGCTTGACTGGAGTCATGTACCACCTATAAATCATTTTCATAATATTTTCTTTTAGGGCATTACATGCCGTAAATTTAATACCGGTGGTCCACAACCGTTCCCAGTCCTCGAACATAATGTTATGACCAATATCTTGTGCCCACTTGATCATAGCTGATTTAACTATTTCATCCTGTGTATTCCATTCCAACAGCAAGTTATACATTTTTGACAAATTCTTAGTTTTGGGTTCTAACAGTTCTGTTTCCAATTTTGATTTTTCCACCTGGAAACCAATTTTCCTGTCTAACTTATAAATCTCCATTATTTGATAATAATGAAGCCAGTCTCGCAGTTTATCTTTCAATTTCTCATAACTCTGCAATTTCAATTTATCCCCGGAGCTTTAATGTTAACCAAAAAACACCCTTGAAGAATGGCATTCATGAAATTGTAATGATAGGGTTACTAGCATTACAGGGCCAGGGTCACCCCCCCCCCCAAGCAGGCAAGTTCTAGAAATATATAGTGCATATATGTAGTATCTTATTCCTAACGTTCCTTCTTGTTCACACATTAGAATTCATTGGATGGATGACTTTTCTCATACATAGGTACAGAATAATCCTTGACCTACTTTTTGGCCCCCTTTTCTCTTAACAATGGAGCCCCATTCTTAAGGGCAAAACACACAGAATTCTAATTGATCTACAAGGCTTGGTTAGAACTTCCATCACAGTACCATCTCAGAGACTAGAAAGTGTGTGTGCGAGGGGAGAAAACTTTGAGGAAGACTTTTGTGTTTGCAAATCCTCGATCTTCTCTTCCACTAAATCACACAGCTCGACTCCTTCATTAAGTGCAGCCCAAGATGCCAGAATACCCCTGCAGAGTTAGGTATATCACTGGCTCAGGCCTCCTACTGAGTGTGACCTGACCCCAAACACTTTCATTTGGAGCCAAGCTGGCAGGCTTATGATTTTCCGTCGTCCTTCCTCCCTCCATTTAGTTAATTTCTCATCTGCTTCTGCATTATTTATTCCACTACATTGTGGAACGACGTGAATATCCCATCATTAGAATGATAAAAAAATGAAATTAATAAAATGGGTTATTAAAACAAGCCACTTCTAATTACAAAAAGAGAAAAATGACCAGCTACAGTACCATGCAAATAAAGAAGAAGCAAAGTTCAATAAATCAAGTTCCAGTTCTAGTATTGCATGAAACTAGTTCTGGATCATTGCTGGTCTCATGGCTGGCTCATAGTATCTGGAGGCACTATAATGAATCGGATCAAATTGCTACAGCTGTGCAGTCATGGTGGAGATCTTCCACATGAAGGTATAAGTTCATCCAACTGTGGGCCCAAATTGATTATAGGCCTGGGCTCTGGGCTTCTTCCCATGTTTTATGGCATCACTGATGACATAGCCAGCCAGGAAGCAGTGCTTTTTTTCCAGCTGGAACTCCCTGGAACTCAATTCTGGCACCTCTCTGGTGGGCACCAAGAGAACAAGGGAGGCATTCATTGTGAGTTCTGGCACCTCTTTTTCTAGAAAAAGAGTACAAGCCTTAGGGTTTGGGTTCTTTGGGACCATCACCCAAAACTGGTGACACAACAGTCCTTGAAGTCTTAAGGTTTGGGTTAATTTGTCACATCATCACTCCAACACAACAGGCCTAGAAGCTGTAGGCTGGGTTATTTCACAAACTCCAAGATAGGGCATCTCCCTCAAATCAATCAATCAATCTGGCATCCAACTGGGTATGTCAAGAGTTTGGTGCCAACAGTTAAGTCAACTTCAGCTAGATTTTTCTTGGTTAAATTTCTTCTCATAGAAATCTAATTCCTGCATTTTTTTATCTTGCTCTGGCAGAATGTGTACCATGGCAAGTATATATTAACATACTGGGATATAATAACTGCATAGTAGTTACCATCACATTCTTTGATTTTGAGTTTGTCCTGTTTGATAGCTCGACTGGTGAATTTCACTGGGCTCCTTGAAGAGTCCTGACAGCACAGAAGGTGATCTCATTCTTTAGCATCACAACAGTAGATATAGTAATAGCATTTAGAAGGAAATTGGAAAGATTATATTATTGTCTTATTTTTATGATGAACAATAACCATTTTGGCCAGATCTAATACATGTATCTCCTAAGTTCTTCCTGCAGAGATTCTTCAATGCGATGAACTCTGAAATAACAATGTAAAATTGACCCTGTGACCCCAGCAGTAATTTCAATCATTGTTTGGAAAGATGAAAATAACCTTCTTGTCCTCACGATGTTTTGTGCCATCTAATATAAGCCCTTCTATATACTATTCATTTATTGGTTTCAAATGACACCATGCCTCTGATGACAAGAGCATCAGATATAATGGCATTTTGGGTCTATTTGGAGGGTATGTCTAATCAGTCATACTCGTTCCCCATTTAAACAAATAAAACAATGAGAGGAAAGATCACCTATTATTCTATAAAAGATCACAGGGGCAGAACAGCCAAGCCTTCCTTCAACCAAGAAAAGAACGAAACTAATAGGGAGATGGAGAAGGAGGAACTTCATTATATGCTCTGATAATTGCTCTGTAAGACAGAGACCTGCACAAATCCTCAGTTCACTCTGTGTATGTAAGATAGAAATAGGAACATCTTTTGAAAAATGCACGTGGATAAAGTACTTGTCAATGGACTCATCGTCTGAAGCAATATCAATTATTCTATAAAGTTTCTAACTGCAGAAAATGGAGTTTTCTTTCTTTGTTTAGCAAATTAACCGGACTAATGGAAGGAGAGGGGGAAGAAGAGAGAAAGCGTAACGTCACTTAAGGCAGCATAGGGCTTTAAAGGTCAAAAACAGCTTCAATGCCATTTTTTGCCCAAGAATTATGTGACCCATGAGAGCAGCAAAATAACCAGACTATACAACAGTGATGGGATAAAAATCAGGCCAAATATTTATTGACAGCAGCAGGCTGGGCAAAGGTTGGCATGGCATTGTGTCCCAGGATTAGTTCATCATTCCACAAGCCCAATGTTGATGGAATGGACCCACTGGGTTTGGATCGCTTCAAGCCTGTACGTCGGGAGTCGGCCAGTGTTGAACCTTGCTGTGATGCAAGCCAAGGAAGCAACTTCTCACTGGGGGACCAGGATGCAGATTCCAACCAAGCAGATACCGAACCCACGCTTGGCTTTTGCTGTGGTCAATCCTCCCCTCAGTCCTCTTATGCCCCCCATCCTATGTTGATCCGGACCAATGCCATTTCTGCCCTCATACAAGCAATGTTCTTCCAGCTACCAAAGCCATAATTTCACTGAGGGAAAGGCAGAAAAAACCCCAACCAGGTGCCAATCAGGTTGGGGGGGGGAATCATTTCTGGTCCTGTCAACCTGCAACCCAAAATTGCTCAGTGAAGGCTCTAACCCGAGGGCAGGTGGGAAGCTCTCAAAGCAAAATGGCTGTAAGCTCCAGGGGAAGCAGCCTTATATAGGCTTTCCCTTCCCTTCTTCAGCAGGGGTTCATGGGACAGCTTTTTCCCATGAGCCCATCACACAGAGAAGATACGGGACAAAAACTTGACCAGTATTTTGCTGCAATCTATGGCCCACAGCGGCACTGGGCAAAGGCGTCCTATGGTTATTGGGCATGGAACAGGGCTTAAAATATTAACCCCCTTGCCTAAGATAACCAGGGCTTATTTTGAGATCTTCAAATGTGATAGCCTGGGGTTGGCCCCTATCATAGCCATGTGACAATGTCACAAAACAGAACCAGTAAGGGCAAGAAACACTGGTCTCACTCTTGACAGGCTTATTGTACCAACTGAAGCCAAATCCAATGAGCGAAATCCTTCCTGCCCTTACTCTGAATACACAGACTTTTCCACCCTGCTCTACATCCCTTCTCTGAAAATTCACCAAAAATTATAGATGGCATTCAACTAAGTTTTACTCAATGCAGACCCATTGAAATCCATGGACCTAACACAAGTTCGTTCATTTCAAGGGTTGTGCTTTGAGTAAAACTTCATTGTGCATTTCTCAGGCACAATATTTTTCCTTGGCATAAACCTAACAAGAATCATCATTCAAGTGGATTTGAAATTAAGTACAGAGACAAGGCATTAACATGTGCTGATTGTTTTAAACCCCAGGTGTGCATATCTTTGCACTAGATCCATTTATTATCCTGGTATTTGTGCAGTTTTTATTATCAGTGGGTTGCATCCAAACTATGTTAATTCTGAAAGTTAGACCCATTGAAATTAATGCACCTATGTTAATCATGACCATTAATTTCAATGAGTCCTGAGTATAATGTTGGATACATTTTTGCTTGTTCTACAGTAGTAGTAAGACACACCCACAAATAGCTACAATCAATATCAGTTAAAATCTTGTATTCACTATTCTATCTCAAGAAGATTAAATAATTACTGGTGTTAAATCAGCTTACCTCTGTTAAGTTCCACAGAACAAATTACTTGATCTAATGACCTCCTGTGCCAGCTATTAAATGGTTAAGCAAGGGCACACCAATTAAAGCACCACAACTATTCCACAAACCAAGGGAAGGTTTCAGGGTGATAAAGGTAAAGGGACCCCTGATGTTAGGTCCAGTTGCAGACGACTCTGGGGTTGCGGCGTTCATCTCGCTTTACTGGCTGAGGGAGTCAGTGTACAGCTTCCGGGTCATGTTGTGATGATACACCAATGCAAATGTTTGGGTTAATTTACCAGGGCAAGGTGCCTAATGAATTTAAATATACCCCTTTATCAGTTTTAAGTCACCAATCTCTTATGCTTTAATTTACCTTAACAGGAAATTTAAGCGAATCATGTTTCATTCTCCAAAGCAGAATGTTTTTATGTAATGCTGGAAAGCTTAATAATATTCCTTTGGGGAATATAATTAATAAGGTCTTGGAACTATATTTGGCAACACTCTATAGGGATAATTACTATGCAGATTTATAGAACTTTGCTGGTGGAGAGAAATTCAAACATCCCTCCCAGGAGTCATAACTTATTTCATTGTAGACAGTAAAAGGTGAGAAAGTCAGGTCAAACTTACAGCAGATTTATTCAAAGTTCTCTGGAGACCTGAAAATGATGTAGTCATTTCCATAGCAACTAAATGCACCAACAACATTATGTTTATTAATTACTTAAACGAAGAGCAGAAATTGCACCAAGCAAAATACGGATAATGAGCTAGGATGTCACTTTGCGACTGGAGAGATATTACTTATCCTAAAGAGTCTGTTCTTCCTTGTTTGCTAACAGTCAATTCTGAGCATTAAATACATCAAAATGGATATAAATAAGGGATCTGGGTTTTTCATTCTTATTTTTACATCCAGGACATATTGTATACAAGTATTAAAGGTACAGGATCTTTGGATCAGGGGTCAGCATACTTTTTCAGCAGGGGGCCGGTCCACTGTCCCTCAGACCTTGTGGGGGGCCGGACTATATTTTGAAAAATAATAATAATGAACAAATTCCTATGCCCCCAAATTACCCAGAGATGCATTTGAAAGAAAAGGACACATTCTACTCATATAAAAACACGCTGAATCCCGGACCATCTGCAGACCGGATTTAGAAGGCGATTGGGCCGGATCCGACCCCCGGGCCTTAGCTTGCCTACCCATTCTTCCTCATGTATTCAATGACAATGGGGCAACTGCAGCATGTGCCCTTTTCCTGGTTCATGCCAGGTGAGGGGGACCCTGGCAAAGTACCCCCTGTTAAGCCTTCTTAGCAATAACAGCAGCCTCCCCCCTCCAGGATACCAGGGGTAGCAATTTTCACCCTGTATTTGTCACAATCAGCGCTGCTTCCGTTCCACTGCAGTTCAGCTTCTGCTGAAACTTACATTGTTCATCTTGCTGTGTGCTGCGGTCAAAACTAGTGTAATGAATTACTTCATCAATTAGTCAATGAATTTCAGTGGAAGGGAAACCTCAAACACAAAGCAGAGAAAAATAACACAATTATTTACATAATGTTTGCAGGCTCCCCCCACCCCCACCCAACAATAACAAATGCTTGTATTTGCTTGCGTGGTTTCTATTCGTGACCTACAACAAAGATGTGAATTGTGGCATTTTCTATTCCAATGGAATTCTCCAACATCTGTAGGACTCCACCAATCCCAGCCAGTCTTATCAGGAGCAGGAAGTGACACTGTAGCAAGAAGTGACAGCAGGGCAATCTCAAGTGGGTGTCTGTGAGCCGCAGCTACCATTGTAAATAGCCCACAATGGCGCAACATACTGTTATTCCAGTGGAGCACTGTGAGAAATGTACAATGGTGGGACACTTTAAAAAGCAGAAATTGGGCTTTCTGGGAGATGATCTATAATGAAATGAAAAAGGTATTTAAATATACCTTCCTGAAGAAACCAGAGGCCTTTCTCCTAGGCATGGTCGGCCAATTGGTGCCAAAGAAGGATAGAACATTCTTTATGTATGCTACAACAACAGCAAGAATACTCATTGCAAAGTATTGGAAGACACAAGATCTACCCACTCTGGAAGAATGGCAGATGAAGGTGATGGATTACATGGAATTGGCGGAAATGACCGGCAGAATCCGGGACCAGGGAGAAGAGTTGGTGGAAGAAGATTGGAAGAAATTTAAAGACTATATGCAGAAACATTGTAAAATTAATGAATGTTAAAATGATGTCGGATTGAAATGAAGCGGTTTTAGCAACAAGGTTAAAAAGAATATGTAAAAATGGATTGATAATAGATGAAAATATAAAGCTATAATATGTTAAGATATAGAATTAAGATAAAAACAAAGAGGGAAAGGATTTGCTGAATTAACCATTTGAACTGGAATACAAAAAAGGGAGGTGTGAGGAGGTCAGGGAAACAAGTAAATGAAATATAAGACATGAAAAGATTGATTTGTTTTTAACTGTTTTCTATTTTTTTGTATTTTGTATTTTGTCTCTGTATTTTTGTACTTTTTTATTTTTTCTTCTTTTTTATTCTGTAACTTCTTTTTTTTGTAAAACTTTAATAAATATCTTAAAAAAAAAATAAAAAGCAGAAATTGGAGAATGGGCGGGTAGATCTAATAGCTATTTTAAAGAATTATAGAATTGTAGAGTTAGAAGGGACCACAAGGACCATCTAGTCCAGCACCCTGCAATCCTTCGCTCAACATGGGGTTTGAACCCACAACCTTGAGATTTTTGAGTCTCATGCTCCACCAACTGAGCTATTTAGCCTGGACATACCTTTAAGAAGCAGTCCAATTTCCTCTTTGCCATTTTCCTGGAAAGCTTAGTGCCACTGGGTGTGGTTCTGAAATGTTCTCTCCAAATATAATTAAATATTACCAGACCACAAGAAGCACCTTGTTTTTGGAGGAGGAAAACAAGAAAAAAAAATATTCTGAATCTCAGAAGCCAGAACAGCAAGAGGGATCGCTGTGCAGTGAAAGCAGCAATCCCTCTTGCTGTTTTGGCTTCTGTGATAGCTGCGCAGCCTGCATTCGCTCCATAAGACGCACACACATTTCCCCAGACTTTTTAAGAGGGAAAAAGTGAGTCTTATAGAGCAAAAACTACGGTACTTTCTTTGTGACTGGCTTTTGGTTATCTGTATTTTGCCAAGGCTTTTTCCAAATTAAGAACAGTCATGTGGTGGCTGTCTAAAAATAACAAAGGCATTTTGGGACAGTATATATAATTAATAATAAAAAAAGTTTATATATATACCTTACCTAAAAGGCTGGAGGCATTTCTTTTAGGAATGTCTGGGGATGAGATACAAAAATAAGACGAAAAACTATTTCTGTTTGCGACAATGGTGGCCAGAGTTTTGATAGCTCAAGGATGGAAACAACAAGATCTGCTGACTATCGAGGAATGGCAAACAAAGATGGTAAAGTACAGTGGTGCCCCGCAAGACGAATGCCTCGCAAGACGGAAAACCCGCTAGATGAAAGGGTTTTCCGTTTTGGAGGCGCTTCGCAAAACGAATTTCCCAATGGACTTGCTTCGCAAGACGAAACTGTCTTGCGAGTTCCTGCGTTTTTTCCCCCCTTCCCCCCTTTTTCTAAGCAGCTAAGCCGCTTATCAGCTGATCCGCTAAGCTGATAAGCCGCTAAAAGCCGCTAAAAGCCGCTAAAAGCCGCTAAACCGCTAACAGCGCTAATCCACTAAGCTGTCAATGGGCTTGCTTCGCAAGACGAAAAAACCACTATACGAAGAGCCTCACGGAACGGATTAATTTCGTCTTGCGAGGCACCACTGTACGCAGAATTAGCCAGGATGATGGGACTAATTCATGAGCAGGACAACCAGACATTCCAAAAGGACTGGAAGAAATTTATAACTTACCTTGAGAAACACTGTTTACATATAAGAACACTGGCAGGTCTGAGATAAACCTTACAACGTATAATTGATGGAGTATTCTATATGAGATTATAGAAAGAGCCATGTATAGATATGAACAGTATGCTGATATGAATCAATGTGTAAATATTATAGTGTAGAAACAAGAAAACCAGAAGAGGGGTAGAGGGAAGTGGTAATCCTGAGAGTTTTAGGTTACTAATATTGTAAGAATGTATAAAGATATACTATGAAAATCAATAAAAACAATTGCAAAAAAGAATAGTCTGTTGGAGAGCCTACCTGTCTCTGCTGAGTGCTGACTTGAGAACAGGACCTATGAGCACTCCACTTGTGAAGGGGAACTATTATAACACATAGCCAGCACTAAGCAGCCCTCGAGGTGCTGCGTTAGAATGGGCTGGTAACAGGATTGCTCCCTGCCCCTGTGCTTTTCTTCCTGGGACTGGAGACACTTTGCTGTGGAAAGGGGCTCCTAGGCGCTCCACACATGACCTCCCACAGCAGTAGTGCAGGAAAATCCACAGGCAGCATGAGCTACAGTTGAGTTTCTTTATTTTGGAGATTTGGTATCCTGCTTTTGAGCTGGAAACTACAAGTGGTTAATAGTAAAACAACAGAAATAATGTAGTCATCTAAACAGCCTTACATCTTCTCTTGTCTCGTTATCTGGCCCTGCAGTTTGAGGCAGCTGGAGCAAGTAACAAGATTAGGATGGAACGAGGCAGATTCCCAGGTACTTCTCAGTAAGGGTGGGAATGGGAAACATGCTCAGCGCCCATCCACAATGGCCACACATCATTCTAAGTTACCCACAATGCAATGCCCTGGCTCATACTCCATGTAGGTCTATAAAAGATTAAAGGTAAATGACTCCTGACAGAGTCGCGAACGACTCTTGGGTTGCGGCACTCATCTTGCTTTACAGGCCGAGGGAGCCAACGTTTGTCCGCAGACAGTTTTTCCTGGGTCATGTGGCCAGCATGACTAAGCCACTTCTGGCAAACCAGAGCAGCGCACGGAAACGCCATTTACCTCCCCACTGGAGTGGTACCTATTTATCTACTTGCACTTTGACGTGCTTTCAAGCTGCTAGGTTGTCAGGAACTGGGACCGAACACTAGGAGCTCACCCTGTCATGGGGATTCGAACCGCCGACCTTCTGATCGGCAAGCACAAGGCTCAGTGGTTTACACCACAGCACCATCCGCGTCCCTATGTAGGTCTATAGATTTACGCATTGCTACTTTTCTAGAAAAAGAGGTGTCAGAACTCCACCCTTGTTCTCTTAGAATGATGATGGTGCCCACCTGAGAGGTGCTGGAACTGAGTTCTAGCTGGGGGGAAAAGCCCTGGATTTATGAGATCTATATAGATCTATACATGCTATGTGGGTAACTTAAGTTGGTGTGCAGCCACTACAGATGAGAACTGGGCTCAGCTCTTCTTCAAAAGCACTGCCACCTTTCCAGTTCTGAAGTTTGTCTGAAGGCCCAATGAAGGACATTGGGTGGCACCATCACCTAAAGTGGTGATGGCAGAGAAAGAAGAAGAAGAGTTTGGATTTGATATCCCACTTTATCACTACCTGAAGGAGTCTCAAAGCGGCTAACATTCTCCTTTCCCTTCCTCCCCCACAACAAACACTCTGTGAGGTGACTGGGGCTTAGAGACTTCAGAGAAGTGTGACTAGCCCAAGGTCACCCAACAGCTGCATGTGGAGGAGCAGAGACGCGAACCCAGTTCACCAGATTATGAGTCTACCGCTCTTAACCACTACACCATGCTGGCTGCCACTGTGGCTAACAAAAGCAAGGATGGGTCATGCCCTGTGGTGAGCTCATCTTTGGCCCTGGCACCAACTCTGACAACATTGCAGGGAGGGGTTGAGGCTTGCTTAAGATGACCAAGGGAACTCATTGAAAAGATGAGATTTGAGCAGACGCTTAGACTTTATTTCATCGGAACTGTCGAAATGGTGCTTGCCTCCCAAATAGGACTTTTGGATCAGCGTGGAAAGCCACACAGGAACATAATAATGATTGCTTCAACCTGCTTGTGAAACAACTCAGAGGTTATTAAGAAGAAAAACGATAACAACAAGAAGATTGGAAGATGGGACTTGTGAACATCAAAGCAGCAGAAATACAAAATGATTGAACCCTTACTGAGCTCGAAGCATGGGTACCCAACAAAAAATTTAAAAATTCAGCAAAATATTTGGATTTTATGATTTTATGATATGTATTGGTGTAATTCAGATAAATTAATGTGATAGGATTGGATTGTTAAATGGAAAACTTAATAAATAATTATTTAAGAAAAGATGAGATTTGAAAAGGGAGGATCCAGCCTCATAGCTTATACCCTTTCTGAGCATGGCATTGTTCCTAAAGCAAAACATGAAATGAAAAATGGAGGCCTGCTTTATAAAACGTTAGCAGCAGCGTACTTTGAGTCTAACCCGCCACATTGCTTCCTCCAGCTGTTCCCATTCCTCTCCACAGCAGCTAGCATTTAAGGATATTCGTAGAGCTAGCAGGACAAAATTCAGACAAACACCCTGCTCAACTTCAACCGTGCATTAGAAATGCATAGGAATGGTTTTGCCCTGCTGGAGATGCATAATGAATTTGGATGATTCCTCTGTGTGGGGGGAAAACATGCAGTTATGACTGTGAATACAGGAATACAAAGTAACAGAAGTGAATTAACATGTACTCAGCCCGGCATCCTGCTCTTTAAAAAGATATGGTAGATTTGATGGCACCAGGCATGGCTGGGACTGATGTGTCTGTCACAGTGGCTTCCACCATGGGACTGTAGGCCGATAGACTTTGCAAGGACTCGAATCGACTGAAAAACGCACCACTGGCTTATCAGTCAGTAGCTCTTAATCTTTGGGCAATTGATTGAACTGCAGGCTGAAAGACGGATGGTGTTTCTTTAAAAAAGAAGGGCTGGCAAGAGCAACAGAATACTGTTGTGAAAAAGAACAAAACATTAGCCTTCTTCCCCTCCCACCCCAAAGGACGAAGGAGGGAATCTGCCTGTGGGTCCTGCCTCTTGCATGTAAAAGGGCACCTATGCACATAGAGATGGATGTGGATAAGAAAACCATATGATTATGGAGTGCCATGATGTAGTAGGATGTATATACCATTTGATGATAACAAAACTTCCAAGAGGCTTACAAGAGATACTAAAATGATCAATGGAACAGTTCAAGATAAGTTCAAAAAACAGTTAAAATCAGCCGTAAAGAGAGGTTAAAAGATGTCAATAACTATGTGTCTGCATAGACTTGCCTGAACCAGGCAGAGGACCTTCTTGGTAGTGGCACCTGCCCTGTGGAATGCCCTCCCATCAGATGTCAAAGAAATAAACAACTATCTGACGTTTAGAAGACATCTGAAGGCAGCCCTGTTTAGGGATGTTTTTAATGATTGGTGTTTTAATGTATTTTTAATCTTTTGTTGGAAGCTGCCCAGAGTTGCTGGGGAGACCCAGCCAGATTGGCGGGGTATAATTATTATTATTATTATTATTATTATTATTATTAATAATAATAATAATAATAAAGGACCCCTGGATGGTTAAGTCCAAGTCATGTGGTCAGCATGACTAAACTGTTTCTGGTGCAACGGAACACCATGACAGAAACCAGAGCACACGGATACGCCATTTGCCTTCCCGCTGGAGCAGTACCTATTTATCTACTCGTGTTGGTATGCTTTCAAACTGTTAGGTTGGCTCTGTTTAATATCTTGTCACTATTATTAAAGTTCTTAGAATTCAACATTTATTAAACAGACTCGTATAAAATATCGAAACAAAATCAAAGACTTTAAATGAACAGAATTCAGTTTCTCATCAGTTACTATTGCATTTGATCTGGTCACATTCCATTTCCAGAAAATGAAAAGTTGGGTGGACAATTGGTGTCTTTCTGCTGATAGGCTAACTTGGCTTTACTCAATTTTGAGCAACTGCTTCTTTCACTTGCAGATTTCCATCTGTTCTGGAGGAGTGAAGGACCCCTGGAGCCGATCTGGAGAGCGGCATCACTGATAATTATATTCAACTAAGTTCTACTTAGAGTAGACCCATTGAACTTAATGGATGTAAGTTAGTCATTACTTTTCATAGGTCTAAGCTGAGCAGAACTCTAAAAAAAAGTCCCCTTTTTTCTTCTACTGATGAATGCCTCCTACCAGCAGAGGAATATCAAATGCAAACCCCTCAGTATGTCTTAAATGGAAATTCCCAGCAAGAGAGAATGAAAGCATGTTGTTTTTAAAAAAACAAAAACAAAACACACACGTTTCTGCTGTTATTTGCAGCATCTGTCCCAATTTCGTTATAAAACTCACTAAAATATATAGTATTTTATCGGTGAAAAATCTCATATTTGTTTTGCATTCACTCCACCTCTTTCTCTCCATTTTAAGGTATGCCAGAAATGCAGTCAATGAGAAAATATACATATAAAACAGAAATAAAAAAAAAATCAGCATCCTATAAAAGTAGGATGGCTTCTTCATGGAGTTGTGCTATTTTCTCAAGATTGTGGAATGACAAAGAGGATTCCAAATGCATTAGTGCAAGTGCTCACACACACCACAGTGGAAAAATAACAGGAGAATCAGTGATACTCACACATCTTTTGCTTAAACATATTCTTCATGTTCCTGCTGAGATCAAAAGCAATGGGCATTGTTTACCCACAATGCTGTTTAGGGATCAGGGGCCAAAGTTATTCCGGCAGCAACTCAATCGACAGAGAATCACTCCAGCAAATACGTTAGCTCAACACGTTTCCTTTCTTAAGCTTGGATCAAAACAACCCCAAGGGTTTATTGCACAAAGTACAGTGGTTCTAAACTTGTTTCTTTTGATACAAAATAACAGGAGACAGGCAAATAAACAAGGAAAGCTGAGTAAGGAGCCCATTTTTCTGACACTACTTTCTAAAGAAAATTGAATTCCCACTTTCTAGGGAATGCCAACACATTCATGACGATGACTAATAATTAAAAAAAAAGTCAAAAAGCATTGGAGACTAATCAGAATTGCAATTTACATCTAGAAGTCCTTAGGCCGACAATTGTTATGGCATAAATTTAACTTACAAAGTCCAAAATAGTTAAGTATATTATTCAAAGCAATTCTTACCATAGATCCAGAAGCCTTAACTCATGCTACGCAAAGGTGCCATTTCAGGTTGAGGTGTTTGCGTGTGGTCATCAGATTGCAATGGGAAGCAAGCTCGATTCATATCAAGGTGAAGGAATGGGTTTCCAAAATCTAAAATCTGACTGTGCAGGCAGTCTGAAACGGGCCCCAAAATCATTTTTCCTTCTCGAAGGGTGCATTAGCTAAAAACCATTAACTTGAGCACTTGAGCAAATGCATAACAAGAACACAGCTGTATAAAGAAAACTCTCTCCTTTATCAGTCCATGACGCCTAATGAATGGCCTTGTCAGTTCCAAAGTGGAACAGGGATGACACATCTGGGTCTTATCTTACCCCCTGACCACACTGACGCACAGACCTTGTCAGCCCCCCGGGAATGGCGCTAGGAGTACTCTTAGAGTTGGTGACCTTCTTACCCCAAGATAAGGAATAAAGGAACAGGAACACCCTTTTATGCTTAAGAGTACAGGAGCAGGAACATCTGTGATGTCAACTTACGTGTATAAGCTTACTCGGCTGGATTCCTGGGGAAGGGGGGGAGAGGGTGCCTGGAGGATATATATACTGCATGGAATCTCTCATTTCTTTGGACTTGCTGTGAACTGACCACGCAAGTGCCTTCTGCTATCCGGAGAGCAGAATAAACTCTTTCTCTGAATCTGTTATTCTAAAGCAGCAATGCTGCAGCAAGCAAAGGCTCTAGCAGCTCAGTCTGCTGCTTGTGGCTGGAAAGCCAAACAGGAAATATGTGACTGTTGCCATGAAAACGAAGGGGCAGTCCATTCTCCTTATTGAGCACAGGATGTGAGCTCAGGATGTGGTATATGACCTGTACAGGATGTACGTGGGTGGAGTTTGGAGTTTCTCTCTGTTTGTTGAAGAGAGCAGACATCTTTTACTGTATGACTGCTAAAGACAGGAATAAAAGCATGTAGTTACATTTCTGTCTGTGTCTGATTCCCCTCCCTGGGGATATGCAGGGAACAGGGAGGAGGAGAAGCAGTTGGTGTGTTTTTCTCACAGCCTGAGGAAAATCGCCGGAACGGACCTCGTATGTTTTTCCTGCCGGGAGTCGCCGGAGGGAGGTCAAAGGAATTCAGCCGGTGCCTGGACTGATAGGCACATACCTCTGACCGGGCTAGAATTCAACAGAATCAACCTCAGTGTCAATTGACTCCTTCCTCCCTGTTCTAGGAGCAACGCTCACCCTACCAATCAGTAAAGTCTAATAAGGCTACAAAGGAATCTAAATAATAATCCCATGCAGTTTCAGGCACAAGATTGAACGAGGAATGTCCTCTGTGTTGGCGGTGGCGTGTGACCAGTGTTGGATTTACGTATAAGCTAAACAAGCTATAGCTTAGGGCACCACTCTCTTGGGGGCCCCCCAAAAAAGTGCAGGAAAAAACCTGGATGTACATTTCCAAAATATAAGTTCAACCATTACTTTGATAAAATACATATTTTGTTATGTGCAAATGGCTTTAGGTACCTATTAGGTCCATAAATTACCATAAATGACATATATTCAACACAAAAAACAGTGACAATTTGTTGTTGACAAAGGACAGCTGGACATATAAAGGGCCCCATTATGTTCATTAGTTTAGGGCCTCATCAAACCTAAATCCAGCCCTGAGTGTGACATGTGGAGGCAGCAGGCGGCAGCCACAGGGGGCAGAGACTGGGTACCCACAGGCCCCCACAGCAAATATATTGTGGGTGCCCGAGCCCCTGGGCCCTCTGGAAGTGGTGTATCTGGTGTGGATGTAATTGTCAAGAGCTTGTCCTACACTCGAGTAGGACCCTGGCAGAGACACATGCCCGACTGGCATGTTCTCTTCCTCCTGGTCTATCGTTCAGGAGCTTCATAAGCTTTCTTCAGCCCGAACATCACAGCGACTGATGCCAACAGACATCGGCACACTTAGGGATCTGCAGAGTCTTCGCAGCTTGTGTGACAGACCTCAGCAACTCAGCATTTTGGCTAATCTACTTTATTTACATATAAACACACATTGAACACTGCAACATTGCTCCCTCTCTCTCTAGCATCAGACAACAAAGAGAAAGAACAAAGGACAATAGTCCCACTTCACGGAACACAGTAACACAAACATCCTGTCTCCGTCACTTCCTACTCTGTGGAGTAAAAAATATACCGTCATGTGATAGACAACAATCCCATGACTGCAATCACAGAGCAGGAATTTTAACAGTAATATCTAACCATCGCTGTGTCATTATTATTATCTCTTGAGCACATCACTTTCCTAACTGCAGAAAAGTGGAGTTTTTAAAAATTTATTAAAGTGAATTTGTTGCGACATTAATCCACTTTAATGGTGCACCTCAAAACGTCTGGTATGAGGTTGAATCCCTTCCATAAACTAGTGGTGACCTAGAGGTGACCAAGTTGGCACATAAGTTCCCTTGCTTGCTTTAAAAGGCAGGCCCACTTCATACATTTAAAGTACCCCGGCATTTATTTTAAAGCACATGACTTGCTCCAAAGAACGCTGGGAGCAGTAGTACATTAAGGGGAATGAGAACTGTAGCTCTCTAAGAGTGGAAACTACAGTTCCCAAGATTCCTCTGAGGGGGAGTCATGTGCTTTAAATGTATGTTGGATGTGCTTTCAATATATGGTGTGATTCTGCTCTTTGTCTACCTTTTAATTATCCAGTTCCCTTTTGTCGGATCAACTGGTTAGTGTTTATTTGGGAGTGAGATGCATCTAGGCTGTGCTTCACGCCTGTTACAATGGTGAGGGATGAAACTGCTCTGTGTAATTTTTCCCTGCACATAAGAACAGCAGGTGAATGTTATAGTTTATGATTTCCAATTATAAATCAAATAGACTGAATTCTCGGTTCTCTTAATAAGGGCTGTAAAAATCACTGGAGTGTGAGGAAATGAATGTTTCTTGTGGAAAAGGCTTTGAGACTACAGCTTGTCAATTTTTTGGGTGCACCAGTTTTATATTTAGCAAGGCAAAAAACCCTGAAAGTATAATTAGAGAAGGAGTCAAACAGTGAGGAAACAGATCAGGCAGAGATTTCTGGGGGTAGGGAAATGCCTTCATGAAAAATAATGCCTGTAGGTGGATTGTTTGTGTATTATTAAGATATACCATGTTATATTTCCTGGCTTTTACTTTGCACACAGACAAGGGAACAATATATGAGATGTGAGGCATAACCTCTAGAGATCTGTAGGTATTGCATGACTGTTTCTTTACTCTGCTAAATAAGAGATGACAGAATTTAAAGACTGAGCATATTTTTACCCAATGAAGTATTCCTTTTCTAAAGGTTGGTTGCTAAGATGTATGTTTACATGTCAACAATTCAGGTCTATGACTTTGTGAAGCAGGTTGTAGCTGAAAAACTTGATTGACTCTGTTCTCTTTGTGTCTGCATGATGTCATTTCCTGTCTTCATTATCACAAAATACATATTTTATTTTTTCTCACCTCAACGTACACATCTCTAAATATATTTTACCCTAAAACACACATTTTTAACATTGGGGAAGGCTGGTGCCCCTTTGAACTGGTAGGGCCCCCAAGTCTAGCTCAGTCGGTAGAGCATGAAATGGGGATTTAAGCCCCATGTTGGGTGAGAGATTCCTGCATTACAGTGGACAAGATAATCCTTGTGGTCCCTTCTAACTCTACAATTTTATAACTGTATAAATAATCCACCCCCATTGTTCAGCCCCGACACTGAGATCCAGTGCCGAGGGCCTTCTGGTGGCTCCCTCGCTGTGAGAAGTGAGGTTACAGGGAACCAGGCAGAGGGCCTTCTGGGTAGTGGCGCCTGCCCTGTGGAACGCCCTCCCATCAGATGTCAACAACTATCTGACTTTTAAAAGACATCTGAAGGCAGCCCTGTTTAGTGAAGTTTTTAATGTTTAATGCTGTGTTGTGTTTTTAATATTCGTTTGGGAGCCACCCAGAGTGGCTGGGGAAACTCAGCCAGGTGGATGGGGTATAAATTCTTCTTCTTCTTCTTCTTCTTCTTCTTCTTCTTCTTCTTCTTCTTCTTCTTCTTCTTCTTCTTCTTCTTCTTCCCCCCTATTATTTACCATTGTGGGAACACCAGCATTTGCAGGATATACAGTCATACCTTGGAAATCCAACAGCTTAGTTCTTGAACATTTTGGCTCCTGAACCTGGAAGTGACTGTTCCGGTTTGCAAACTATTTTTGGAAGCCAAATGTCCGCCGGAGCTTCCTTCAGCCAATCAGAAGCCGTGCTTTGGTTTCTGAATGTTTTGGAAGTTGAACGGACTCCCGGAACAGATTCTGTTCGACTTCCAAGGTACAGCTGTAAATGGGTTTAATGAAGAAACAAGCATTGTAAAGAAATAAGACATCGTCTCAGACACTGTGATTATGTGCTTCCCCAGAACATTTCATCAGGGCTGCAACATTTTTGCACAGCCGAAAAAAACCTGTTGCGTTTCCAGCCTAAATATTTCCAAAACTGAATTCCTAATTTCATCTGGACTTTGGAATTTCAGTTGCTCTGTTGGCTTAAGGCTGTCAGTACGTTCAAGATCTATTTGCAAGCCAGGTTTGCAAGAAATGTCTAATATCTCTGCAGCATTGTTACTGCTTTTAAGTGGATTGGATATCATGCCATAGCTATAATGTGTGGAACTGGGAATCACATTGGATAGGCAGATGCTTTGATTACTTCCTGTGCCAGCATCACTCTTCTTTTGGAGTAAATGACTGCACTAGGAAGTGATCATAGAATCATAGAATCATAGAATCATAGAGTTGGAAGAGACCACAAGGGCCATCGAGTCCAACCCCCTGCCAAGCAGGAAACACCATCAGAGCACTCCGGACATATGGTTGTCAAGCCTCTGCTTAAAGACCTCCAAAGAAGGAGACTCCACCACACTCCTTGGCAGCAAATTCCACTGTCGAACAGCTCTTACTGTCAGGAAGTTCTTCCTAATGTTTAGGTGGAATCTTCTTTCTTGTAGTTTGGAGCCATTGCTCCGTGTCCGCTTCTCTGCAGCAGCAGAAAACAACCTTTCTCCCTCCTCTATGTGACATCTTTTTATATATTTGAACATGGCTATCATATCACCCCTTAACCTCCTCTTCTCCAAGCTAAACATGCCCAGCTCCCTTAGCCGTTCCTCATAAGGCATCGTTTCGCTCATAAGGCATCGTTCCTCATAAGGCATCGATCTTAGGTTTCGCTTATGTCCCTGTGGAGATGGCAGTACCGAATCGGTGGCGCATGCCCTTCTGGATTGCATTCTTTATACAGACTTGAGGAATGAGATTATCACCCCTCTCTTATTGTCCATTCCGGGCTACCCAGCCACTGCCACAGTGTCCTTTCTCTTGGCAGATCAAGATGAGCAGGTGACAGCAAAGGCTGCAAGGTTTTTAGCTGGGGCAATCAGAATAAGGTCCACTATTTGACTGCTGATTCAGGACCCTAAAGTGTGTTTTGTATAATCGACTTTTTATTTCTGTTCTTTGAATATTGCATTGCTGTTTTGGGTGACACAAATAAAGATTCATTCATTCATCTTAGGTTTATTTATTCGTATCCTCCCTAAAATTCTGCTCAGATCATCCAACAAATTCCTATTTGATGTTCTAGCTTCCATATGTAGTAATTGCAAGAAGAGTAGGGCATTTCAGGGGGTGTGGGCAGAGTTCAAAAATATTTTCTGAAAACCCCTTAGTAAAGGTAAAGGGATCCCTGACCATTAGGTCCAGTCGTGACTGACTCTGGGGTTGCGGCACTCATCTCGCTTTATTGGCTGAGGGAGCTGGTGTACAGCTTCCGGGTCATGTGGCCAGCATGACTAAGCCATTTCTGGCAAACCAGAGCAGCGCACGGAAACGCCATTTACCTTCCCGCTGGAGTGGTACCTATTTATCTACTTGCACTTTGACGTGCTTTTGAACTGCTAGGTTGGCAGGAGCAGGGACCGAGCAACGGGAGCTCACCCCGTTGCGGGGATTCGAACCGCCGACCTTCTGATCAGCAAGTCCTAGGCTCTGTGGTTTAACTCACAGCGCCACCCGCGTCCCATTAATTCTGAAGATATTCATCTTTTCAGTATTCATGGTCACTGCTATTCCCCACCAAGGGAAGATCATGTAGCAAACAGGATGGTGTCACACTCTTGCAGAGTCAATCAGTCTTTGGTTATGTGACAAACATAGGGGATGAGCCATAGCCTCAAAGAATTGTAGAGTTGGACACTGAGGGTCATCTATATCTGTGTTCCCCAACCTTGGGTCTCCAGCTGTTATTGAACGACAACTCCTATCATCCCTAGCTAGCAAGACTAGCGGTCAGTGATGATGAAAGTTATTTATATTATACATGACAGATGACCGTCCAGCCTCTGCTTAAAACCTCTATGGAAGGAGAGCCTTTCATGGGAGTCTGTTCCATGGCTGAACAGATCTTACCATCAGAAAGTTCTTCCTGATGTTTTGCCAGAAAGGTGAAGTAAATTCAAAATAAGGACACTGTTTGTGAGATACAGCAAAGTAGGTTGCATTCAATATCCAGAGTACACGCACTGAAATGAATGAGTCTAAGTAAGTCATTACCAATAGCTTCGAAAGGTCTACTCTGAGTAGGACTAGCATTGGCTACAACCCAGTGTTTCTTGAAAACCCTTTCAAAGCAACTAACAGAAAGAGAAAACATAGCAAAAGTTGGGATGCTTTTTTGATACAGCTGTGAATGTTCACAAAGTGCACCGAGCCCTTTTTTGCTCCATCTGCGGTGTAACTCATTTCACATTACAGGCCTGCACCCCCGTATGTTGTACGAAGCTATTTTTAGGTGCTTCTTTTGTATCGACTGGGGATCTAAAAGACCAATTTGCATTTAGCCCCGCTGCAGTTGGCACAAACGAGAAAAAATGAAAGGGAAAGTATTAAGCTCTTACTTTAACTTAGTAAATTCTTCAGAGAGTTGTAACTTTCTAAGATGTGCTTTCATTGACTGCAAAAAAAAGAAGTCATAATGAGGTCCCAAGGTAGATCTGCAATACAGTGGCATACAGAAGTAGCAGTTCATTATTTCACATACATGCATAGCACATGGTATACAGGTTCTGGAACTAATATTATGAATTTCCAAAAGAAACACATGCCTAAACTCCATACTCTTCCTCTTTTCTATAATATTTGAGTTGTAGGGTATTTTGAAAAGTGAAGGCTGACAAAAGGCCTTGCAATGGACAATGCTACCTAAAAGTATAAAAGATTTTTCCAAAGCTCTTGCAAGGCCCTGCATCTCTTTTCCTCGCTGAATCTTTAACAAGTTTGCCTAGTGAAATTACCTAATAAAAATGCAGCAAAATGACACTACCCCAAACACACACACACAACAGATCTGGTAGCACATCATAAAGGTTCTGTCAAAATTTTACAACTGCATAATTAATGGCATCTGCTGTTTCAAAAAAGACTAATCTGATTTAAGATGGGATGTGAGAAAATGAAAACTGGAAAATTAGTTGCAAGAAAATATGCTTCTAAGGTATCAAAAGGGCAACTATAAGGAATTGAACTTTCTGGCTCATTATGCAGAGCACTGTGCATGTAATTAACTATATGCTTCTTTAAAAAAAATGTTGTACACTGAAATGTCAAATGTTGTTCTGAAATATTAGCACATCACAATTTCATAGTGTGAGTCATTCTCTCTCTTTTTCCATTGCTCAGTTGCTTCCCTATTTGTTTGACCTCATTTAACCCATGGATACTTCATTCCTGGGTTATAGTTGCACATTGTAGCCCATTCATAACTTTTGTTGATACATATGACCATTTTGGAGTAGGGTAGTACAACAGTTAGGGACGTGGGTGACGCTGTGTTCTAAAGCACTGAGCTTCTTGGACTTGCCAATCAGAAGGTCGGCGGTTTGAATACCCATGACAAGGTGAGCTCCCATTACTCGATCCCAGTTCCTGCCAACCTACCAGTTCAAAAGCATGCCAAAAAGTGCAAGTAGATAAATAGGTACCTTTCCAGTGGGAAGGTAAACAGCATTTCCGTGTACTGCTCTGGTTTTGGTGTTCCATTTTGCCAGAAGTGGCTTAGTCATGCTGGCCACATGACCCGGAAAAACTGTCTGTGGACAAACGCCAGCTCCCTCAGCCTGTAAAGTGAGATGAGCGCCGCAACCCCAGAATCGTCTGTGACAGGACCTAACTGTTGAGAGTCCTTTACCTTTGCCTAGTACAACAGTTAGAGATATTAAATTTAACATCATTCCACAGCTCAGGACAATTACTCTGGGTCGGGTGGGGGGAAGGGACTGGATTTGGCCCATGAGCTGAAATCTTGGTGTCCCCAAGCCTCCTCAGGCCACTTTGACACTGGGATCACCTAATGGTTAGTTTCCTGATCTTACCAAGACTGTCCTCTTTAAAGCTTTAAAAATTAAAGCTGTCCTCTTTACAGGCCAGCTGTGCATATGACAAAGGTCTAGGATCATCCCCAACAAACACGCAGTGGCATATTCTCCAACATTCCTCCTATGAAATTAGGGACATTTCTTATGCCCCCAACTGACCCTCCTTGACTTCATTTTTTGTCATCTCCCCTCCTCTCCCATGGAAGCATTTCCTATGAGAAGAAGGGCAGGTATCACCATCATTACACCAACGGGACACAGGACATCCGTTCACCACCGCCCTGAGAAAACCCTTTAATCCTGACTTTATTTTATTCTTTATTCTATTCTTTTTCATTCCTAAAATGAAAAACACACATCTATAAATAAATTTTAGAAAGGGGCAAGAAAAGATACAGATGCACAAAGCAATAATAATAATAATAATAATAATAATAATAATAATAATAATAATAATGACATTGCACTCAGCTCCCCATTTCTTTTTGCCCAGGGTGGCCCTACCTTTTTCCTGTCCCTTAGAGCAGTGTTTCCCAACCTTGGGCCTCCAGCTGTTTTTGAACTACAATTCCCATCATCCCTGACCACTGCTAGGGATGATGGGAGTTGTAGTCCAAAAACAGCTGGAGGCCCAAGGTTGGGAAACACTGCCTTAGAGTCAGCAGATCACACAGGGCTGGGCCTCAGCAGCCACAGCCTCCTCCTCCTCCTCTTCCTCACCCACTCTCCAGCAGTTGCTATAAGCTGTTGTAGTCCCTGAGCACAGCCATGGCGGTTCGAATCCCGGCAACGGGGTGAGCTCCCATTCCTCGTTCCCAGCTCCTGCCAACCCACCAGTTTGAAAGCATTCCAAAAAGTGCAAGTAGATAAATAGGTACCTCTCCAGTGGGAAGGTAAATGGTGCTTCTGTGCTGTAGTGCCTGAGCACAGCCATGGCAGAACTGAGTGGCAGGTGAGACCAGCTAAGCCTCAGGGGGCTACTTGCCTGGGTGCAGAGTTCAAATGCAAGGCTCTGTCCAGTCCTAAAATAAGGAGCATCTGAGTTCAGTCAGACGGTCCGGGGGTCAAGAAAACCGAGAGTCCAAGGTCACAAAAAGCAAGAGGCAGCAAGGTCTGGCCAGGTGCAACAAATGTTGTTTCCAGCAACTGACTGAGGATGGAAGCCCTGCTTAAGAAATCTGGAGCCAGCTGGTTCTCATCAGGAGCAAGAAGGCTGATCAGCAGTGGGTGGAGTCGCTTCGATTTCTGCTCCTTCAGGCTGCTGCTCAGCAGGGAAAGCCGGCTCCTGGCCCATGGCGCATTCTGCCCAAGGAATGAGGCTGGTAGAGCAGTCACGGAGAGACCATGGAAAAGCCACAGGATGTTCTCTCACAGCCATCACTGCTTGGGACAAGTGCCAGCTCATCCTGCTCCACGGGCTTACCAACGGAGGCATTGGTGGGGGGAATAGAGACATTTCAGGATCAAATCACAGGCCAGGATGGCTTCTGTAACTCCAGGACTGTCCATGGAAAATAGGGACACTTGGAAGGCATGGAGACCAGGAGATCACCGAGCCAGTGTTTCTGATAAATCATGTCCTCCTTAAAAGAGGGCACATGTTGTGGTGATACCTGGAGACTGACCTCCTGGTTGTGGATGGGTCTATTGGATAGCCACAACACCCGATTGGTAGGTCCCTCATTGCTGGGTGTAATCTGGCCAATGGGTGTAGTGTAAAAGGATTGAGGGACCTATATGAACCTATGCAAGTGTCCCAGAGGTTCCTCTTTTGGCTCATGCATTGGAACACCTGCCCACCTCTGCCTACTTTCAGGGCTGTGTGCTTGACCTTGTTATGCCGTCGTGTGTCGTCTGTCATTGGGACAGGGGCACAGCAGGAATTTTCCCCCTTGGCTAATTGGCTGAGGCCATTTGGGTTTCGCCTGCCGTGTAGCAATTCATCACAACTTGTAAGATTGCAGATAGGCTCTGGTTCAGGTGATGGGTATGGGAGAACGGTGTCACCATCCCTATGTGAAGGGTATTCCGTTAAAGGAATCCAGGGACTCAACTTGGTTTGGTCAACCCCCGAAAGGGGGTTGTGCCTGTTCCTGAGTCCAGGGGAGCATCTGTTCCCAGGCTTTTCAACTGCCTCAGCTGACCTATGATAGAGCTCTGGGTCAGCACTACAGTGGTGCCCCGCAAGACGAACGCCTCACAAGACGGAAAACCCGCTAGACGAAAGGGTTTTCCGTTTTGGAGGCGCTTCGCAAAACGAATTTCCCTATGGGGTTGCTGCGCAAGATGAAAAAATCTTGCGAGTCCCCACAGGTTTTTTTCGCTCCCCCCCCTTTTCCTAAGCCGCTAAGCCGCTTAACAGCTGATCGCTAGAAGCCGCTAGACCGCTGTAGCGCTAATCCGCTAAGCTGTCAATGGGCTTGCTGCGCAAGACGAAAAAACCGCTAAGCGAAGAGAATCGCAGAACGGATTCTTTTCGTCTTGCGAGGCAGCACTGTACCTGCAAGGGTTTAGGGAGCTAGTCGATCCAGAGCCTATGCAACCACTCACTTTTCTGTAATCAATAAAGTTGTGGCCTAAATTCTGCCAAAAACCAAAACTAAAATTTGAGTCAAATGTGTCTTTGTTTAAGGGGGAGATCTCTGGGTCTGAACTCGCAACCATGACAAACACATCTACTGTACAACACTGGCCTTTGTCAAGTTTTATGCATGTGTGCCATGAAGCTCTGCATTGGGGGTGGCTGCCAGGCCTTCTATTTAAAAAAGAAACAACATTTTCTGAAAAGGACACCATAGTGAAGGTTGAAAGTTAGGTCTCCGCTTTGAAACATCTGAGGTTGAAACAGCTCCACAGCAAGCAACATTTCCCCCCACCTCCTGAGGCATGCTGGGAGCATGAGGCGATCAGTCAAGCTCTGAAAGTCATTTAAAGGATGAAAAGATTTATAAAATCGTTAGAGCAATTGCTATTAATTACAAAGGAAAATGGTATGTGTCTTGCCGAAAACAAGATCAATTAGTGTGAAGCAACCCATTAAATACAAAATTAATAGAACAGTAAATCAAATTAATTGTCCATGTGTAACCTCCTAGGTGTGTGTCTATCCCCACCTGTGCAGTCTTAATGAAGGAGTTAAAAATGCACAAGCTTTGGTCTTCAAAAATGGGTGGGCCTGCTTTGGTTCCCTTGACTGATTGTACAGTAGCAGCAATACAGAAAAGGGGCTGGAGAAAAACCTTATGTAAGTCACTAATTACTAACTCATTAGCACATGTCCCAGTAGCATTACCTCGGGGCAGGACTTCCTAAGTACAGCTAGTTAACAGACAACTGCTCTGGGCGAAAAAAAAGGCCCTATGGGCAGAAGCATTCTTGGCTCACTCTTCTTTCAACCTGGGGAATTATACTGTAGGAGGTAAAATACAACCTGAGTAATGGCAGACATAATGTAAAAAGATAAAGGTAAAGGACCCCTGACAGTTAAGTCCAGTCACAGACAACTCTGGGGCTGCAGCGCTCATCTCGCTTTGCAGGCTGAGGGAGCTGGCGTTTGTCCGCAGGCAGTTTTTCCAGGTCATGTGGCCAGCATGACTAAGCCGCTTCTGGCGCAATGGAACACTGAAACCAGAGCAGCGCACGGAAATGCCATTCACCTTCGTGCCAGAGCGGTAGCTATTTATCTACTCGCACTTTGATGTGCTTTCAAACTGCTAGGTTGGCAGGAGTTGGGACCGAGCAACAGTAGCTCACCCCGTTGGAGGGATTCGAACCGCCAACCTTCTGATCAGCAAGCCCAAGAGGCTCAGTGGTTTAAACCACAGCGTTACCCGGGTCCCTTACACATAATGTAGTAATGCTCTGTTCTCCAGTAGGTCTTCTCGTGGGTTCTCCTTAAGGGCCCTTAGTATGAGGTTTTCAATTTCCCCCAATCTCAGATTTTAGTTAATTTGGTGCCCCCCAGAATATCATGACCACTGAGTCCAGCAGTGATCAAGACACAGGGTTGGAGGCTGCAGAGCCACCAGCTAAGGAATCAGACAAGGTTTGGATCTCTGGGCTTGTGGCTAGAGATTCATATCGTCTCTGATAAATTCACCCATAAGCTTCATGTCAGGGAAAATGGTCCTTGAAGTGGACGGCTGTGAGTCAGGAACTGACCCTGTATGATTAAGTCCACTGTTTAGAGAAAGAAACTAATAATAATAATAATAATAATAATAATAATAATAATAATAATAATAATAATAAATTATTTATACCTCACCCATCTGGCTGAGTTTTCCCAGCCACTCTGAGCGGCTCCCAACAGAATATTAAAAACACAGTACAGCATCAAACATTAAAAACTTCCCTAAGCAGGGCTGCCTTCAAATGTGTTTTAAAAGTCAGATAGTTGCTTATTTCCTTGACGTCTGATGGGAGGGCGTTCCACGGGGAGGCTGTCACCACCGAGAAGGCCCTCTGCCTGGTTCCCTGTAACCTCACTTCTCACAGTGAGGGAACCGCCAGATGGCCCTCAGCGCATTGCCCCAGCCCTAGGGGGCTGATGGCATTTGAGAGCCAATCCTGTTTCACTGCCTGTTTTTAAGTTTCCAGGTCTGTTATTTTCCTTCAGACTGGGAAAAATGTATTGCTGAAGGAGGCCAGGAATCCATCTGCTTCTCTGCGAACTACTGGACCTGAATTGCATGACATGATGCTTCTTGGTAAAAGGAGATGAATTCATCAACAGAGACAAAACAAACAAGTCCAGAAAGCTTTCACTGCATTATTCAGTGGTAGTTAGGACTCTACTACTATGCCATTTCAGATTTGATTAAGGCCAGTGTACCAAGAACATAGGTTTAGTGGGAAACAAATCAAATTTGCATGATATTTTAACCTAATAAAGAAACAGAATGTTAAACAAGGACGCAACACTGATTGTAAGTCAATAGGCTGTGGAACATCATTCTTATATGGGAGACGTGCATTTAATATGCCTTGGATAATTTGTATAATTAAAAATCTGAAAGCTGTATTTCTAATGTAATTAAGAATGCAATATTGAATTTGATCAGTGATATCTCATTAATATACTGTAAAATGAAAGCACTTATAAAAGGCTAGGAATTCCAGAGGGAATTTGTGATGCATAGCTCTTATCTATTTAGCATCTGACTGCCTTATTAGCTCTCTTACAAAGTTTTTGCCCAGCTTCAGTGAAACACTATATAGCTTCTTTTTTAACTGACACACAGATACTAAAGAGAAGTATAACTGCAGTGGTCCATGAAGTTGAGTGTATGAAAAATGGCAGACCCACTTCAATCTGATTGCCAGCCGCATTTGGGCACCGAGACTGCCCAAGGGGAGACTGCCCTGAGGGATGACCAGTTCTGGAAGAAGGGTAGGGGAAGGGCAAACCTGTTAATTCTCTTGGACCTCTCAACCACTGTTTCCTTCAATGGTTGGGCCTATTGCGTTTCAGTGAATCCATTCCTGCTAGGATGGCGATTCCAAGAAACTGTGCTGAGAGACTAAGGTTTGGCCTTGTAGTATATCTATGTTAGGAGGGTTCTATCCTTTCTCCAATGAGTTTAAATATTTACATGAAACGGGCTAGGACCAGATCTTTACCTTTGCCACCCCCATGAGCCAACTTTGTCAGGTGGGTTGTCCTGTCTACTGTCAAAGCTGGCCGGCAGGGTTGCGGAAGATATTCCCCAAACATCTGCATTTCAGTCCTGTTTTCAGCTGATGTGCGGTGAGTTTAATTGTACTTTCTGCAACTGTGTCTTTATCTCCTCCACACCTGACATTCCATATGTCACCAGGTATGGAAAAGTGGGTGGGGCTTGGGAGAAATGGTCTGGTAGGCCACGTTTGATCAGCAGGCCAGAGGCTCCCCAACCCTGCCATAAAACCATGATATGAGACCATTTGGAGTGAGGTATAATCAGCACAAGGAACGTGGGTGGCGCTGTGGTTTAAACCACAGAGCCTAGGACTTTGCCGATCAGAAGGCTGGTGGAGTGTCGCAACCCCAGAGTCAGTCACGACTGGACCTAATGGTCAGGGGTCCCTTTACCTTTATAATCAACATACTGTTGATATTCATCTATGCTTCTTCATAGCATAGTTCAACCTTTTTTCTGATCAGAACTGTATGCCCCCTAAAGGATCATGTTTGCAGTTTGGGATTCTGATAGATGGAGTAGATGGAGACTGGTTTGGTGTAATTCTATAAGTAAAACATTCAATGGTTGAGTAAAGCTAAGTGTCTGTGATTTGTTCTAGCCTAAGTATTTTATAGGGAATGATTGCTTAAAGATGGGTGAGGGCAAAATTAAATCTAATCAAATTTAAATGGATTTGCAGCAATCACCACTTTGTTTAACTGCTATGAGAGAGTAAAAAATCTCTCTTTCTATCCTTTAATTAAACTTAGACTGGGCAGCTCTTCAAATGAAGGACTCTCCTTTGTGAAGCAGGGGCACACAGTCACACTCTCTGTGGGTGGAGTTGTGTTTCTTTCAGATCACCTCTAGTCTTGATGCTATCACTTCCCCTCTTATGTAACAGCTCTCTTAATAAAACTTACCAATTAAATCTAGACAGCTGCAGGTTGTGTTCAAAACGGACACTTGCTCTCACATATATTCCAAACTACAAGGGGGTTTCAGCACAGTATGAACTGAAAAAAGCACTATTGTGCTCCAGCATGTACAATTTTCCATTGAGTGTCACTCTGAGACCTCTAAAAAGCTCTAAACCTGGAATGATCCTCAGAGTATTTTACAAGGCAATTGGCATTTAATTAGCCTTGCCAAATGCCCAAAGGGTATATTTAACTCATTTTTTTTTCAACCCAGTGCCATACTATATCTGAAAATATGTGTATTAGTGTTTATATCACCATCTCACTTTTTAGTGGCTCATGTAGAATAATACTATATAAAGAGGAGCAATTTGATGGCAATAAACGGCAAAGCACTCAGATGAGAGCACTCTTTAAAAATGTCACTTAAGGACGGTTATTAAGAATAGCAAGAGATTGCCTAGTCCTTGCTGTTCCTAGAAGTACATTTCATTCAGATGCTGCAAGTATTGTGTTGATACCAGTTTATGTGAGCAGCTGAAAAATGAAAGGATAAAAATTCATATAAAATATTTGAAATATGCATTACACTTTGAAGAGCAGTATTGGTATAATGAATGATGGGGGGAATCCGATCAGTTAGGGCTATGCACATAATTTCAGATGAGATGTGTTGCATAAAGCACCAAACTGATCTTTTCAGCTAAGCGGTTTTTGACCTTTCACTGGGGGTGGTGATCCGAGGAGGGGGGGAAAAGAGAAAATGCCCCCAAAATTGGGTTGGGGCAGGATAAGTTTGTATGTAAATATGTAGTTCTGTTACTGATTGCCGTAGCTCTGGTTAAGGAGATGGGCTCTCCAATTGTGGTGCATTGAGGAGGGACAATCAGAAGTCATTCCAATGCTCTTTTTTCAAGTTGATTCTCATAGGAGTGGTTGACTCCCCTGGAATTGGTAATGTTGAAAGAGTTGTGGTACTGGTAGATTTTTGCTTGTGGACCCTTCTTCCAATCCTCTCCTAAAAACCAGCCCCATTCTTATTGTGGGATGTAATCCATTGGAGCAGTCAAATACAACATTCCTTGTTTCCCCAGAGCGGACACAGGCAGGGGGATGTTGCTCCAGCCAGTATAACGTCCTGTTCCACTGGTCTGGAGCATCCGCCCCCTGCATGTGACCCGGGAGATGGGCGTGACCCTGGCTGACTCCATAAAAGAACCAAGACCCGCAGCCACCTCTCTCTCTCTTGATGCCATGCTGCTCTCCTGCAGCCATTTTGTTCTCTTGATGCTGTTCTCTTAATGTATTTTGCTGTCTGCTGGCTCTCAGCCAGCAGCACATGGGCTCAATCCCCATAAGGGATGAACTCACACTATGTTCTGTAGCTACTAGCTAAAGCCTGCCTTCAGGGATCATACTGTGAACTGAATGTGAGTAAACTTCCTTGCTTTTAAGGAAAGAGTCTTATGTATTCTTTTATGAGGGATAAAAGGGGACACCAGGAATAATGCAATCTGATCAAGCCAGATTGGATTGCTTAACTAAAGAGATTCAAACTAGCTTCCTGCTGAATTGAGGGTAATCTGCTCTGCTACATGACTCACTGGCGTGAGTGAAGGAAGGATAATATTTAATCATTCCCACACTTATTTGCTCTTGCTTATGTCTATATTGCATTTTGTTTGTTAATTATTTGGTCAGTCACTTCCTGTATCTCCGCCCCCATTCTGGCATTAGTTGCATTTGGTTTGAGTCCCATGTTAAATATCTATAGTTCTGTGCACTTCTGAGTAATAGTATGGGTTCTTTCTTAGTATTCTGGTAAGCAATAAAAAGGTTACAGGCACCCCTTAAGAAGCCCCACCCCTCAAAATCCATAGGCTTCACTTTCTCAGAAGGAGGTGCTTCTATGTTTGCAAATTTCATCCAGTTCTGCAAAAAAAAAGAAGCTATAGCTACCTGAAGCTTCAGAAAACTATTCTACCTCAGATCCAAAGTGCTGTGGTGCTGTCCAAAGTGGTTCAAAGTGAGGCATCCCCTGAGAATGCGGAGGCCTCTCTGTGAGGCCTCAATTCATCTCTAGTACCTGGTATCCAGTTGCCCAGGCAGGCACATTTTGTGACCCATGAGAGCAGCAAAATAACCAGACTGTACAACGATGGTGGGATAAAATCAGGCCAAATCTTTACTGACAGCAGCAGGCAGGGGAAATGTTTGGGGACATCTGGTGCATATATTTGGGGTAATGTAAGTTGAGCGATAACTGGCCATTGTGTATATTCACCAGGCCCCCGTGAATCCGAATATATAATAAAAATTGTGCTCATTCCCTAATCGATATACATAATGTACGACAGGCCTTGGGGAATGTGCATATCTCTACTGAATTTTGTATTACGCATAATCTCTCATAGTCTTGGAAGAATGTGCGTATCTCAACTGGAAATGTGGTTGTGATATACACATTCCTCTGTTGTAAATCATGTACATTGACTGGGAAATGTGCACAATTCTGTCTTCAAGGATAGATTGTCCACCCAGTCTCTAGAAGGCTTGGTGAATGAGCACAATGGTGGGTTGTTATGTACATTAATTGATCTAGTTACATTGCCTTTAACATATATACCGAGGGAGGATATCTAGATTGTGGCTAATGAGCTAATTTGATCTTATATTTCCCCAAACTTCATTCAGCCATTCCGCTGCCTGACTCTTACTTCTATCATAAGTTAATTGCGAAACTTGGAAGCGATACAAGAATGCACATCGTCTTAACTAGTTTTGTTTGACAGTTTCAATGCAACACTTCAAAGACCGTGGGTATTTCTCTAGCCTGTCATCTTTAGTTAACATGTTCTTTAATTATTGCTTTGTGGTTATGACAACAGAATTTGGACAAAGATACATTGCTACTTTGATTTTTCCATCCATACTTTGCGACAAATGTTCATCAGATGGAATGGCTTCGCCTTTAAACATTTAAAAGAAGCATGCCATGACTTCCAACAAGAATGAAAGTATGCGGGATAAAAGAGATCTGTCATTCTGCTGTTGCCTTTGTTTTGTTATAATGTAATTAAAGGGAAGTATGTCAGAAGTAAGGGTGACTACATTAACTAAGCATATTGCACTTTACACTTTACTCTCAAGTGCATTACTGCAGAAATTCATTTTTTAAAGTAGCTTCTTTAAAAGTACAAGCATTGGAAAAGTATGTAAGCAACAGAACAGTTTTGTGCAAACCACAACAGAACCTCAGATGATTTCTTCACACCCATGTTTCCTGAAGCAGTTGTGTTTTTCATTCAGATCATGTATCTTGGTTTGTGAATAGTTTGTCATGGGATCAGCTGGTGGACCATCTCATGGATTTGTTATGTAATCCTATGGTCTTACGGCCAGCTATTACATATACAGATCCCAGCCTTGCAAAACAGCTCCAGGAGGGTGGCCTGAGAAGGATGCCAGGTTGGTGGCCAGGAGGGTGGCATGAGAAGGATCCCAGCCTCACCCCCAAGGGGCTGAGATCAAAGGGTGCATGGCTCTTGCATCCTTATCACCTGACCTCTGCCTCACATCAGGGCACACAGGTCTCACATAAGTTCCAAGGAAGCTGCAAGTGGAGGATGTGGAAAGCCAAAGGAATACATAGCAGAAGTCTTGTCCTTTTTAAGGAGCCTTGTTCTTAAAAATGGGACGACCGTGGAAAAGAAGTAAAACAACTCCAGTGATTATTGAAATATTCTGTAAAAGCAGAACGAGCAGGCGAAGGATGCTTTGGGAGCACAAGGCATCATGATCAATGACCATCAAAGGAGTGCTCTCTCTGAAGGCCCTGTGAGGCAGCTGGGAGATTCTGAGAACAAATAATAAATGTATTCTAAAAATGTCCGGGCTGCCTGAACCTACAATACAGTTTTTGACCTAACTTTGTTTAAAGACTTCCATAGGGGATTTCGGTTGAGAGACACGATTTCTTTCATTTTTCGTATTTGCTAATGATGCAAAAGGAGATACAAACGTGTGGCTATACCCTGTAGGACTTCAAAAACGTTGACACTGGTGTTCATTATTTTTGAAAAGAAGGAAGTAGCAGGGTAGGGTATATGGAAGCAGAGGAGGAGCTGTAGACAAAAATCTTCATGTAGATCTCTCAAACTTGCATGCTTGTGTTTGTGCTTTTGTGGGTTTACCTCAGCTATTGTGGAAAGCTCTCCCTAGGGGGCTCGCCTGGCACATAAAGGTAAAAAGGAGAAGGATTCCTGGGTGGTTAAGTCCAGTCAAAGGCGACTATGGGGTTGCAACACTCATCTCACTTTCAGGCCGAGGGAGCCGGCGTTTGTCCAGACAACTTTCTGGGTCATGTGGCCAGCATGACTAAACCACTTCTGGTGCAACAGGACAGTGTGACGGAAACCAGAGCGCACGGAAATGCTGTTTACCTTCCTGCCACAGTGGTACCTATTTATCTACTTGCACTGGTGTGCTTTCAAACTGCTAGGTTGGCAGGAGCTGGGACAGAGCAACGGGAGCTCACCCTGTGTCAGGAATTTGAACCGCTGACCTTCCGATCGGCAAGCCCAAGAGGCTCAGTGGTTTAGACCACAGCGCCACCCGCGAGCCAGGCAAAAACATTCCTCTTCTCCCAGGCCATTGTTTAATTAGCCAATCTATAGTCTTTTAAACTGTGTTTGTGGCGGACTGTTTGTGTTATTGTTTGTTACAGTTATGCATTTTTGTGTTTTTCTATTGCAAATTGCCCTGCGATGGGGGGGGGGGGGAGATATAGAAATTTTATAAATAATAGCAATAATAAGATATTAATAGAGATACATCATAATAATTAATAGAGATGCATGAATAATCTTACACCATCTACACAGCACAGAGCAATTCCAGTAACACACTTCTTAGGATTTTTCAAGACTAGTACTGATGCCAGTCAAAAAAATGAACCAAAAGCAACTTCAAGCAGTGAAAGTCACAGAAGTTGCTTTTCGAGTTCCTTATTTTACAATCAAGTCCTACTGATACCAAAGGGGTATCTTGAAATCAATGGGAACTTTGAAGACTGTAGGTAAGATGCCTGCAGGATTGAATCTTGCGTAGCAATGAAAGGGCAAGACTCTCATCCCTCATTGATAAAGTTCTGACATTGCTTCTTCACCATGTGTAACTTATCTGCAATGAATCTGTACTGCACATTCGGGCTTATGGAAGTCTGTGCCAGCAAGCAGAAAATATCATGTCTACTACTCTCCAACAGTACCTTTTCTTTCCAGTTTAACAGGACACACCAAAATGAAAATTCCTTAATGAAAAGCACCATCTGACATTTTCAGATATAGGTCTGCAGCCGTTGAGGGAAAATTATGACAGTAGCCCTAAAGGGCAATGGGGAGCATAAAATTCCAGCTGCATGGCTGGAGTCGATTGGTTTTATGATGCTTAGCTGAATGGTTAAAATCTGAAAAATAGAATCTCCCTTGTTTCCAAATTTGTCCCTGAATATTGTTGTTTAATGGTGCCATCATAGTAAACTGGCCCCAGTTATTTAGCCCCAGGGAAGCCCCCACTTCACACTGCTTTGATGGCTGGCTTTCACAGAAAAGGCCTTGATTTTGTAAGCCTTCCAAGCAATGTCAGATTTCGTTGCCAAAGCCATTGTTTCTATGGTCTCCAGTTCTGAAAAGGCCCATCTGAAATGAAGGCATCCGGCAGATACATCTGCAACTGTTTATATCTGATTATCCTGCCAGTATTTTCTGGAGACCCTGTTCAGAAGGTCAGAAAGGGCAATCCAGAAATGCATGTTATATTGTAGGTAAAGAGGCAGAGCCCTATGGAATGCCCCCCATCTCTTCTCGGTGGAGAAGGCACACACAAACACCTGCTGCTAGGTCCCCAAACACATTCAAGTTGGGTATTCTGCAGTTAAAGCACGATGGATGAAACAGGACTGACAATTCTGGAGGCAGTGCCAAAGAGCTGGGTCCTTGAGTGATTGGCTGCTGTTGCTGCTACTCTCACAAGAGCACTGGTTCTGGGAAATTACATATGAGTGGATGTGATTGCTGGATCTGGGGATTAAAGTGGTTGGGGCGGCCATTCAGCGAGGGGACTGTGGATGCAGCCGTGAGGCAAGGCCTGGTTCCAGGGCACAGAGACTCCTTGTGTCTGGCAGGGCAGGACAGAGATGCATGGTTCGGGTCCCCTCAAAATGGTGTCTCTAGGGCTATGCCCTCCCCTGCTACGCCCCTGCATATGCATAAACCTGTACCAGTATCTCTTTCATGTGATTTAAACACCTTGTGACTGAGTCACAAAGATACATCCCCACTTAACGATTGACCAGGGACGCAGGTGGCACTGTGGGTTAAACCACAGAGCCTAGGGCTTGTCGATCAGAAGGTTGGCGGTTCGAATCCCATGACGGGGTAAGCTCCCGTTGCTCGGTCTCTGCTCCTGCCAACCTAGCAGTTCAAAAGCATGTCAAAGTGCAAGTAGATAAATAGGTACCCCTCCGGTGGGAAGGTAAACGGCGTTTCCATGCGCTGCTCTGGTTTGTCAGAAGCAGCTTAGTCATGCTGGCCACATGACCCAGAAGCTGCACACCAGCTCCCTCGGCCAATAAAGCGAGATGAGCGCCGCAACCCCAGAGTCGTCCGCGACTGGACCTAACGGTCAGGGGTCCCTTTACCTTTAATGATTGACCTGTTAGGCGCTCTCTTCAGCTTCAATGGAAATTTCCAGACAAGCTTCACAGTATTCTACACAGGCACATGAAGGAGTGATTTTCCATGTCAATGTATGTTGAACAATTATACTTAACATACCTTTGGCTGCTACCACCTTCCACACAAACTCTCAGAGAGGCAAAATGGAGATTACCTCACAGCCAGTCAGAATGGAAGGGAAAAACCCTTCTCACTTCCTTTTTTTAAAAAATGAATTTTTATTAATTTACATCAAAAGAAAAAAAAAACCCCATATTAGTTTCACATCAAAATTTCACAACATATTCCTTTTCAGGACTTCCTCCAGCTTATCCGTAAATCATCCATAGTTATAATTTAAATTACGCATTTCTTAATTTTATATTGACATTATATCTTTCTTTCTATTCCCTTTAGACAATATTTCTTAGTATTTCACAGTGCTTCTTTAAATCCCATTAGCGTTATCTGTCCATCACTTATATGTTCCAGATATTCCACAAATTTTCCCCAGTCCTCGATGAACTTTTGGTCTCTTAAGTATCTGATCTTTCCTGTCAATTTGTCCAGCTCCGCATAGTCCAACAGCTTCATTCTCCATTCTTCCACAGTCGGTATTTCTTGTTGTTTCCATTTCTGGGCCAGTAACACTCTTGCTGCTGTTACTGCATATTGAAAGAATTTACAATCTTTTCTTTTTATCTCGTTTCCTAATATCCCTAACAGAAAGACTTCTGGTTTCTTTATAAATGTATATTTTAGAATCTTCTTCAATTCATTATATATTTTTTCCCAGAAGTCTTTCACTTTCTTACATTCCCACCCTTCTCACTTCCAGAGCTGCTCTGTGCCTCCAAATTCAGGAAAAACTTACTTCCAGTCTGGTTACACATTTTCATTATAACTCACCTTCTGGAACGGCTAAAGACTTAATCATCATCATCATCATCATCATCATTATTCTTATTATTATTATTAAAGAAAGCTCAAACTCCAAGAGACAAGCATGGGCTCTGGTGCAATTGCTCCAATCTGCCCTTAGGCTGAAGGGCAAATGAGAGAGGGGGGGGGGGGAAGTATCTCAGTGACTATCAATAGTTTATAGGATTATAGCAGAACCAGCAAGGAACATCCCATCGTTTAGTGAAAGTTAGCCAAATTGTAGCTTCCCAGATGTCGTGGGCTGCAGTTTCCATAACCACTGACCAAGGCCATGCTGCCTGGGGCTGGTGGAAGTTGTATAAAGTTGTAGGGCACAACATTGACTACCCCTGGTTTAGGGCACATTGCAAATGCTATTCTATCCTCCAAGCGTTATGAATTTCTCAAGTAACTCTCAACATAAAAAACTAGTACAGGCTGTTCCTCCCTACAAAGGACATTGATAGGTATGTTTTCATGAGAGGGTGGCCATTGATTTCATGCAGTCAAGATGGCATCTTCCTCCCTCTTTCTGCTACAGTGACAAGGCCTGAGTTGTTACATAAACGACACCTGTGTAAATCAAGGGGAAGCATCCCTACAGACTGAATTTACTGTACCCTTTCTAGAATGAATGAATAGTATAGTGGTTTGGGTTTCATTCAAAATTAATTTATTCGCTTCATTGTTGAACACTATAAATCTACTTTATTAATAATTAGTGGGTCCCCATTAAGCCACATACCCCGGAGTGCTTTTCCAAAATACATTCCCTTTGAAGTCTGACTGCGGTAGAAACAACCCATTTTCATTCAATATATTGGTACTTTTCTTTCCTGAACAGCAGTGCTTTGTGTTTTATGCAGAAAAAGCATTCTCTCGTCCCACCTTGTCTGCCTCCCCCCAAATCCAATGTTGCTTTCTAAGTGCTATATGCTTGAGCCTCACAAAGGCAGGCTCACTTCCCGTTAATGGAGCTCTCAACAGGATTAAACCTTTGCTCTGTCATTCTTTTCTATCTTCTATTTTCAGCTACTATGCCCCCCTCCCACAAATTTTCCTTTCATGTCACATCTTCCCTGCTTCCCCCACATTGCCACTCTTCAGTCTGACACCACAATCACCACCATCTCATTTATTACTACAGACACAGCTGAAAATAGTACGGTGCTCTATTTTAAAAACCCCTCTGCCTGTTCTTACATTCAGTGAGTGAACACATTGAGGGGGGGATGGATGGCTCCCCCCATGTACCTTCTGTTGACTTCCATGCGCTCATCAGAAGATCTGAACACAACTTGTGCATGAACAACTGTAAACATGCCTAGGCGTCCTGTCTTTTGTAAAGTTCTCAGCTGTGCTTCGCAGACTAGATTTGTAAGGGATCCCAAAAGCCATCCAGTCATCTAGTCCAACCCCCCTGTGATGCAGGAATCTCAATTCAATCACACATGACAGATGACCATCCAACATCTGCTTAAAAGCCTCCAAAGAAGGAGAGTCCACAACCTCCTGAGGGAGACCGTTCCACTGTCGAACTGCTCTTACTGTCAGAAAGGTCTTCCTGGTGTTTAGTCATCTTCTTTCTTCTAACTTGAAGTCCTACCCTCCAGAGCAGGAATAAAACAAGCTTGCTCCATCTTCCACGTGACAGTCCTTGAGATATTTGAAGGTGGCTATCATATCTCAGCCTCCTCTTTTCCAGATTAAACATACCCAGCTCCTTCGACTGTTCCTCATAAGGCTTGGTTTCCAACCCCTTGATCCTCTTGGCTGCCCTCCTCTGCACACGTTCCAGCTTCCTGGCCTTTAATCCTTCTTAAATTATGGCACCCAGAACTGAATATAGTATTCCAGATTTGGTCTGACCAAGGCAGAATAAAGCAGGACTATTACTTCCCCAGATCTGGACACTATACTTCTGTTGATAAAGCCTAGAATAGCATTAGCATATTTTTTTTGCTGCTGCTGCATCACACTGTTGACTCAAGTTAAGCTTGTGGTCCACCAAGACCCCTGGATCCTTTTCACATGTCCTGCTAGTAAGCCAGGTATCTCCCATCATATATTTCTGCACCTGCTTCTTCCTGCCTATGTGCAGAACCTTACATTTGTCCCTAACAAAATGAATTTCGATAGCTTGGGCCCAGTTTTCCAATTTGTTAAGGTCATTTTGAATTCTGATTCCATCTTCAGAATGTTTTCCTTTGGGGACACAACCCTTCTTGACATTTGCATTCATAATGCAAATAGACACCTTCCTGGCCTCATGTTGCAAAACAGAAGCCATTCCTGGGCTCTAAAATTTTGAGGTTGAGGTGCAATATGTCATACTCTTCAACATGTCACAGCCAAAAACTGGGACGCACAGGACTATGGAGCCCAAAAATGGGATGTCTTGATTTAATTAGGACAGTTGAGGGTGATGACAGGTAACCCTGTCCCTAATCACCTCTGCACATGTTTTCACTAACACATCTTGCCAATCTAATCACTGATATGTACACAGCCAGAATTCTTGCCATGCGGTCAATAAATTGGCCTTAATTTGCCAGGCGCTCATCTGTTTTGCACAGTCAACCTGAAGCCACCCCAGTCTGATTTCTCCATCTTTCTGCAACCACGCTCCTAATGAACCAGCCTGCTTTTCCCTCTTGGGGGCAGCTGTTTACACTGATATATGTTTATTACTCTCCTGTATTGCTTCCTGTTTTGATTTTGTATACTTATTCTTAAGCCATTAAACAAATGTAACTGAAATGGAAGCTGATGGAAGAAGTTATGCATTTGTTATGCTGCATTTGCAAATACATTATCGGAAGCTTATTAAAAATGGAAGGCAGCTGTCATCACACTTCATCTTTTCCATCTGTTCGTTCCTCCACTCAAACAAAGCTTTCTAAAGAGAGTGGGAAGAACAATTTAGGGAACTGGTCTGATAGCTAGCCGGCTAATGAAACAGGCAGAGCGGTATGGGTTTGCTTTTATCCTTTACACAAACACAGGTGCAGTTTAGTTCACAGAGTGATTTATGTAGCCTTAATTAGCTGGGTGGTGGTTGGAGAATAGTGTGCAATGATATTGTACTCTCGGAGCTGGAAGTTTACTTGCTGTCGGGTTAAAGGGGGTGACCACTGACTAAGCTGCTCCACACAAATATCAGAAAATAAAATTGTCTATAAAAATAAAGACAATAATGTTTGCATTGGGAACCCTGCTCTCAAACAGCTACTGATTGTATGAAGTATGTATGCAGAGAGGGGCCACTTGTCTGACTTTTGAGCATTATATGCAAAGCTCAAAGTGAGGGGCTTTTCAGGGACCTTGCTGAGGAGGGCTGCACTGAGGAGGAATGGTGGGAGCCTCCCCCCTCCCCCTGATCCTGAATCTTCCCAGAAGCAGGAAGACAGTATAGATTTCGAACAGTGGTTTGCAGAGGGACATAGTTCAGAAAGCAGAAGCTGGGAACTACTGGGTGGGGAACAGCTAGGAGAAGAAACACTGGAAGAGAGAGGGTTAACAGATTCACAGCCTCTGGACAGCATTCACCCCCCTTCTCCAAAGTCACAGAGAGCTCAGAAAGTGGCAGAACAGAAAGTACAGAGGGTACAAGCTCAGATTACAAGACGTAGAAGTGACATAGATTAATAGGGACAGAAGGGGTGGGATCATTAACTGGGAGCACCGCCATTTCAAGCAGATGTGTTCATTGTTCTCTCGCTGTGATTATTAAAGTTTCTAACTGGTAAGAAGACTCCGTTTCCTTTGTTCTGCTTATCTACTGCCATGGGGGAGGAAGCCGATTCACTGAAACCTTGAGAGTGCTTGATGCTTAAAAAGGTAAAGGGACTGGTGGCCATTAGGTCCAGTCATGACTGACTCTGGGGTTGTGGCGCTCATTTTGCTTTATTGGCCAAGGGAGCCGGCGTACAGCTTCTGGGTCATGTGGCCAGCATGACTAAGCTGCTTCTGGCGAACCAGAGTAGTGCACGGAAATGCCATTTACCTTCCCGCCGGAGCGGTACTTATTTATCTACTTGCACTTCGTGCTTTCGAACTGCTAGGTTGGCAGGAGCAGGGACCGAACAACGGGAGCTTACTCCATTGCAGGGATTTGAAACGCCGACCTTCTGATCGGCAAGTCCTGTAGTTTCACCCACAGCTCCACCCACACGCTTAGATCCAAGTAAAAGGGTAAAAAGTGCAGGATCCCTGGACGGTTAAGTCCAGTCAAAGGCGACTATGGGGGGCGGTGCTCATCTCAGTTTCCTGGCACATGGAAAACTGTGAAGAGTGCCAGAGTGCATGGAAACACCATTTACCTTCCTGCTAAAGTGGTACCTATTTATCTACTTGAACTGGTATGCTTTCAAATGGCTAGGCTGACAGAATCTGGGACAGAGCAATGGGAGCTCACCCCATTGCGTGGATTCGAACCACCAACCTTCTGATCGGCAAGCCCAAGAGGCTCAGTGGTTAAGACCACAGCGCCACCCACATCCCTTAGATCCAGGAGCAGGTTTTCAACAACGCTTGGACTCAACTGGACACCATTTTGCATAACTGAGCTTTCCAAAACTGCACTGATTATTTTTGTTCCTTAAAATTTCAATGCGATGCAAGATATGAGACGGCATTAAAAAATATTGCAGTTATTCTCCTTGTGAGCAACAGCACCTGCTAATGTTTCATAGCTTTTTGGGAAATAGTATATATTTCCCAAATAGGCTGCCACCCCCAGCTGCATTATAAGCAAAGCAGGTGATAGCAGGAGCCCCGTGTGCTACCTGTTCTCAGATATAAGGGAAAGAAGGAAAGAGGAATGCTTCTGTGTAGATTATTATTTTTTAGTTCATCTGGACCTAGCCTAAAAAACAATTGCACAAAAATGGGATGGGATGGAGTTCAGTGGGATATGCCCATTCCTAAACAGAAGTAATGGCAAATGGCATCAAATAGATGTAAAACATTAATATTCTAAAGATATTAAAGTCTCCTATACATCTTATGCATTCTTTTCAGAGAAAGAAGATAAGAATTATACTAATCACACATCCCATCAGAATTCCAGCACTGGAATTATCTCCATATGGTGTTCTTTTAAAAATGCTATTAAAAATTCTGTTCACTGAATATATACCATATAAATTTTGCTGACAAACATAACTATTAATGTTAGAACTGATTATCTGTAGACTGTTCAGTACTAATTTGGATTCTTGGTATTGTATGTATAATTTTCACACTGTGAAGATGAGTTGCCTTTTTGTTATTAAATTCATATTCTAAGTCTAGAATCCTGAGACAATCTGTTAGTAATTGCTATTCATTCATCCTCCCATCTGCATTCTTGACTCTTCCTAATTAATTGTTGCTGCCCAAACAAAATCAAATATGTCTGTCTAAGCTAAGACAAACCACTTTGCAACTGGCGACGATCAAGACTGATAATTGCAGGAGCAAAAGTTACTATCGCATTGATGTTTTAATTATGTTTCAGGAATACCGGCAAAACTGATACTGTAAGGATATAACTCCAGCATATGAGAAGAGGAGTAAATGAGATAATATTCTGTACAGTATGACTATAGAGAATTAAAGAGATTTTCCGGTACCCAGATAGAGAGTATATGACTTTGAAGACTACCTTATGAGATTTGTGAGATATTAATCTCTGTTGGGGGGTGATGGATGAAGCATCTTAATGTATATGTGGGGAAGAAATGAGTCAAGAGAAGCTAGTGGTTATTTAAATGTGAAATATAAAAAGCGTACATTTGATTGTTAGCTAATCCTATGATATCTTGGGTATATAGTGGTTTCACATTCATGGTGTAGAGATTATAACATTTGACTAGGGCAGGGAGACTCAGAAGACATGAAAGCTGGTGAATATATGTAGAGGTTCTTTGTTGTTGTTGTTTAGTCGTTTAGTCATGTCCGACTCTTCGTGACCGCATGGACCAGAGCACGCCAGGCACTCCTGTCTTCCACTGCCTCCCGCAGTTTGGTCAAACTCATGCTGGTAGCTGCGAGAACACTGTCCAACCATCTCGTCCTCTGTCGTCCCCTTCTCCTTGTGCCCTCCATCTTTCCAACATCAGGGTCTTTTCCAGGGAGTCTTCTCTTCTCATGAGGTGGCCAAAGTATTGGAGCCTCAGCTTCAGGATCTGTCCTTCCAGTGAGCACTCAGGACTGATTTCCTTCAGTATGGAGAGGTTTGATCTTCTTGCAGTCCATGGGACTCTCAAGAGTCTCCTCCAGCACCATAATTCAAAAGCATCAATTCTTTGGCGATCAGCCTTCTTTATGGTCCAGCTTTCACTTCCATACATCATTACTGGGAAAACCATAGCTTTTACTACACGGACCTTTGTTGGCAAGGTGATGTCTCTACTTTTTAAGATGCTGTCTAGGTTTGTCATTGCTTTTCTCCCAAGAAGCAGGCGTCTTTTAATTTTGTGGCTGCAGTCACCATCTGCAGTGATCATGGAGCCCAAGAAAGGAAAATCTCTCACTGCCTCCATTTCTTCCCCTTCTATTTGCCAGGAGGTGATGGGACCGGTGGCCATGATCTTCATTTTTTTGATGTTGAGCTTCAGACCATATTTTGCGCTCTCCTCTTTCACCCTCAATAAAAGGTTCTTTAATTCCTCCTCACTTTCTGCCATCAAGGTTGTGTCATCTGCATATCTGAGGTTGTTGATATTTCTTCTGGCAATCTTAATTCCGGCTAGGGAATTAGAGGTTCTTAGTGGAACCTAACACTCAGTTCTTAGGCACAGGGGGAGGAATTGAACATCGCACTATTATAAGCATTCTGTCTGCACAAGGATTTCATCTTGCCAGATGCAATGACCCCCTGCCCCTGTACACTGTTTTGGGGGTTCTCCAGACTCCACTCACTCCAAAACAGATTTTGGAGGAATGGGGACACATGGGAGAAGGAACAGGGCAAAGCCCCACTGCACAGGGATTTCACCGATGGGGTCTGTTAGTTGAACCCTTCTCATAACCTTAAGTGATCAAGCAGGTCGTGATAAATCGGCTCCACCTCTGTGTGGGGACGTGTTGCGGGCAAGTCGCCAAGCCTCCCCCCTTAGCATGGGGAGTGGGGCTGTGTCCTGTCATACGCCGGGGAGGCTCAGCCATGCCAGCTAGCCAAGTGACCAATCAGGCAGCTTGGGGGGCATGGCCAGGGCCAATGTAAACCATGGCGTGTCACAGAATCACCCCTTTTCACCCCACCCTTTGTTTAGGTTTCATCATTGGCCTTGCTATGGACTTTGGTTGGTCACTGTTGAGGGGCCTGGTAAGACTTTTTCCACTTGGCAAATTGGCACTGGACATTTGGTTTTCACCTACCCACATACCTATGGGACCGCCTCTCCTGGTATACCCCATGGAGGACCTTAAGGTTCGCACATGACAACATTTTGGAGGTCCCAAGTCGCAAGGTGGTTAGATTGGTCTCAACTAGGGCCAGGGCCTTTTCAGTACTGCCCTGACTTGGTGGAATGCTCTGTCACAAGATACTAGGGCCCTGCGGGACCTGACAAGACAGCCTGCAAGACAGAGCTGTTCCTCCCGGCCTTTGGTTTGGACTCAGTCTGACCCTTAGGTTTCCCTCCCCTTATGGTTTTGATCTATGGGTTATTATTAAAATGAGGCTGCTTTTTAAATTGTATTTTAACCTGTATTTTAAATTGGTTCCCCCTTCCCTATTATGTTTTTATTGTAATTTTACTGGTGTTAGCCGGCCCGAGCCCAGCTCTGGCCGGGGAGGGCGGGGTATAAATAAAATTATTATTATTATTATTATTATTATTATTATTATTATTATTATTATTATACCTCGTAGCAATCATCACAGCTTTGTAAGGTTTGGTAGTTAGGTGTTGGAATAGCGATGTGTGGGGGAGGGAAGGTGCGGCCATCACCTGCCCCTCCATGCTTAAAGTATTCCGTTAAAGGAATCTGGGTGTGTGGATTTGTCCGAAGCCCAGGGAGGGGGTAGGGTCATGCCACGACCCCAACGGGAACCCGGAGGATGCTCAAGTCAATCCACATTGGCAGGGCTCCCCCTACTGGTGGTTTATCCTTACCATACTCCCTGCATGGCAGGCAGGAGTCAGATATAGTCTGTTGATGCCAATGCCTAACCCAATACCACTCACATTCTGCAACCAATTAAGTTATGGCTTAAATTTGCCCATTAACATTAACCTAAAATTCTGTGTCCTTGTGCCTTTATTCTCATGGGGGTGGCTTGGGGCTTCGACACGCCAATCAAGTTACGTACTTGCATGTATTATTTGTCCCTAAAGCTAAGACAATACCTTCCCTGCCTTCTGCAAAGACTGCAAAGGGTGGAAACTGGACTGCAATATGCTATTTTCATTTCCTAGAAGATTGTAAAGAGAGGGAGAAAATAAAATGTACCTCATAAAGGGGAAATGGGAAGTCAATTTTAAAAAATGTCTGTCATAAAGGGGAGAAGAATAAATTATTGGTTAAACTCAATCTGGTTAACAAAATTATAGCTGGCATAGAAGAGAGATTACATAACTATGGGAAAATTATGAGGAGGGATTGCTTGGTGGAAAAAATGTATTTCTTTACTTTTTTTTTTTTTACATGCCCACAAATCCAAATTGTCTCAAAGCTGAAAGTTATAATGCTAATGGAACATAACATGTTATTAGTTCGCAGGGCTGCATTATGAATGAATGAAATGGTGAAACAAATGAAATGACTGAACAACAAGGAAGCATATAAGCAATGCTACACCCATTTTGGCTGGCGGATAATTATATCGCCGACACGCCCTCCTCTTTTTGTTTTGTTTGTTTTATGCAGCACCGAGACACTCCTCTGTACGGTGGGAAAGTAAATGGGAAGGTCTGTTAAACATTGACACTTGCACATCATCATGGAGCTCTCAGCATCCAAAGCATCTTTGGAGACCCTCATAGCAACTAGACAAGGGAAACAGTGCTGATCTCAAAAGTACAGTTGAAAATTGCACAACACAAATCACAACAAGGAATCACAAGCTATGGCTTCATGTCTAACAGTAGGAAAGTACAGGAAATGGTAGAGCAGATAGAAATAATTGGCAGGTGATATCCAGCAACGTCACATGATTGGTGTGTGGGCAGAATAAAGGAGACCAGAGGGCACTGCTTTCTGTCAAGACACCCAACTTGGAGGCTGTTGGGCCACAGCGCCCCCTGCTAGTCATCAGAGAGGGGTTCTCATTAGTGGTTTATGCTACAGAGTTCACCCCTAACATTGGTCAACCCCAAATATCCATCAACCAGCAGGCGGGCTGGTTGAATTCTGGATACACATCTTTCTTCTTCTTTGGCAATCACTCTTAGCCGAGTAAGATTGTCTTCCATAAATTCAGTTTCAACAGTGAGTCCATAAGTGACCGTGGAGGCCAATTCTGGATCCACATGTCCTTCCACAGTGGGGACATAGGTTTCCGCATGGGAGTTGATCACGGTGTGATCACATCCAATGACTATGTTGAAGCTGCTTTCATCTGTAATCAACAAAGTTGTGGCCTAATTTGATTACAACATATGTGTTGTTAGTATTGTTTACACACACTCTACTAAGTATGGGTGCATCATAGCTTAAGTACAACCTTTTAGAATACATCAACTTTGTTTATTTGTAGTTCCCTAAATGGTGGAAACCACCAGCATATGAAATGAAAGGCAGGAGTCTTACTTTTACATGTCATGAGTATCAAAGCAAAAGTGAGACTGTTTCTACGCGTGCTGAATAGCATGTAGGGAAAGCATGATTGAATGGAAGAGGTCAAGGCTTCAAAACTTCTCAAACTCTTTTTTGATCAAATAAGAGAGAAAGGTTACCCAACAACCCTGAGAATGAGTGCAGGCAATTAAAGGCAAAGACCTATAATTCTTTCCCTCCCTCCGCAGGAAATTACTTCTTTACAAAAGAGTGATAAAAGTGAGAATGGTTTACTAAACCTTTTAAGATGCTCTCACCAAAAATGATGCTTTTTGTCAGCAAATAGGACACACATCTGGATATATCTATGCACTTTTCAAAAATTGATTATCAAAGTCTCTTTTAAATCCCTGCAAAAATGTTCCTTATGCCCTTGCAACAAGTTTCTTAATACTGTATTTCTCCTAAGCACAGCTCCCCTGCTTTAAGGGACTGATCAAAATCTTTGGAGAACATACAGTATGATAAAATAGAAGCTGTCTTTAATGAGTGCCCCACATGTACAGTTATGAGTTTGCAGGGCAAGAAGTAGACCAGGCATAGGCAAACTTGGCCCTCCAGGTGTTTTGGGAATACAATTCCCATCATCCCTAGCTAACAGGACCAGTGGTCAGGGATGATGGGAATTGTAGTCCCAAAACATCTGGAGGGCTGAGTTTGCCTATGCCTGAAGTAGACTGTATGTGAGATCCTTCTAATTCCAGGATCCAGCAAGTGTTAAAATATAAGCCAAGCTAGGTTTCTGTGTTGGTGATTGCCTGGGTGATGAGCCATTAACAGAAGAAAGCAAAGGAGGCTCTGTGCGAAACAGCAAATGGGCGAGGCCCAGAGACAAACAGAAGGACAAATCCTGAGTTTAGAGTTTAGATTTTTCAGTGATGTGACCTAGAAGAAAAGCAGCAAGCTAGAAGGAGAGTCAGAAAACAATGTCTGATGTCTGTCTGAATCCAAGACTGGCTATGGGAGAAATAAGGCCCTTTGGGAGTGTTAATGCTACGAATCTATCCATCCATCATAGGCTCAAGTTGCATATATGTATAAATAAACCATATATCCTAAAGACATGACAGTCTCCGCTGTGCCTCATTCCAAAAGGAAACACTGTGAACCGCCCTGAGATGTCCAGGTATTGGGTGGTATATAAATTCAATTAACAACAACAACAACAACATGAACCCTTGGTAAGTGCCTGGAACCCCTGGAATGTCACACTGCTCACAGACTGGGGTGGGGGTGCAACACTGGTGTCAGAAGTTGGGATTCATATTTCTGGGAGAAGGACCTGTAAGCCAGGTGTGGCTGAGATGAAATGGAAGGCAAAATGGCAACACTATTTTGAGTGGCTTGATGAAATCAAGCAGCGACAAAGATGTCAGCTGTGCTTGCAGTTCGATAAAATAGAGCAGCGACTGGCGGAGTGGTTTTGAAGCCTCTGTGGAGAGGAAAGTTTGAGGCCCCTGATGGATTAGATGCTACAGGATATTGAAAGTGTCCCAGGACCCCAGCTGCAGGGCACCCAGATGAAAGGGGTAACCAAAGCAATCCAGAATGTGGCTGGGCAGCTGAACAGCTTTGACTGCAAAGAAATGCAGTCAGTAGCTGGAGGCAGGGGAAAAGACAACATCTCAGAGAAGGGTGAGCTGGATGGAGCTGAGGAACTGCTACTGATTGATTTCTCCACTCCCTAGGACCCTCTTGTGGAAGAGGGGGTGCAGGGAGAATCAGTGCCTGCAGAGACGTCAGAAGAAGAGGTGCTGCAAAAGGATTTGGAAGTATGTGTGAACATGCAAGAAGAGCAGTCAGCACCCAAGGAAATGGCAGTGTTTTCCTCTGCAGAGGAGAACACAGAGCACAATCCTGAGGCCTATGTTTGTGTGCTAGAGGAGCAGCCAGCTCCTGCCGAACTGGATGAGATAACTTTCTTTCCAAATTTCACAAAAATTCAAGCATCAAACACAACAAGCACATCCATTTGCATTCTTGCATACACGCACGCACACACTTAGAAACCAGCCCATTATGAAATATTGGTTCATCAATCAGTAACCCCCTGCGGCCAATTGTAACAGTTATATAAATTCATCTTTAGAACATGGTAATGTGTTATCGTTATACCACAACATGGTTAGCTTGACAGGTTAATTTGAGCAATAACTTACCAAATAGCTAGTCATATTTGTCAAGTAAATAATTCAAAATTCTGCGCATGTTTAGAAACAAGAAATACATCACGGGGAGGAAATTGCTGAGGGTGTTTTTTAATGGAATAATTTTCTTTTGGCATGAGCTTTAATATCATATTTAGAAAAGCAAGATAATATGAAAACCCCAAAAAGCTCAGTACATGACTGGCTTCTATGTAGTTCTGCAGGTATTTCAAATTGCATTTGCTTTTCCTCTTGTCCACTGTTTCAGCTAAATGGGTTTTTAGCTATTTACCCCAGACTTTCTATATTTAGTTGTAGAGATGATGGAAGAATTATAACTTCATGAATTCCTGCATGAAATGGTATGATCCACACCGCTCAAACAAATGCATGAATCGGAACTTAGCTATCCCCCGGATTTTGTACTTAGAATAATAGAATTTTAAAGTTAGAAGGGACCCCAAGAGTCATCTAGACAACCTCCTGTGATGCAGGAATCTCAACGAAATCGCACATGATAGAAGACCATCCAACTTCTGCTTAAAAGCCTCCAGAGAAGGCGAGTCCACAACCTCTTGGGGGAGTCCATTCCACTTTCTAATCCTCTTTTAAAGCCATCTAGGTTCATCGCTATCATTGCCTCATGTGAGAGCCAGTTCCATAACTGAGCACTGTGTGAAGAACACTCTGCTTCATGGAGTTGAACCGAGTTGCACTATCCCTGAAACACCAGGTTGTGTTTTTAGATGGGGCTTAACTTTGAAGGCTCCCGTGGCCTTGGTGTCACAAAACACATTCTTGTTAAGGCTGGATAGGAATGAGTTGACCACAGCCATGCACACTGTTGTATCATCCTATCTGGCCACAGTGAACCATGCGACGGTCACCTCCAGGCTTGACTACTGTAATTCGCTCTACACGGGGCTGCCCTTGAAACTGTCCCAGAAACTCCGGTGGGTGCAGAATGCTGCAGCCGGGCTCCTCACAGGGTCTCTGCCATGGGAACATATTCACCCAGTGCTTTACCAGTTGCACTGGCTCCTGGTGGAGTATTGGGGCAGGTTCAAGGTGCTGGTTTTGACCTTTAAAGCCCTTTGTGGCCTAGGGTCCTCGTATTTACGGGACCGTCTCTCCTGGTATGCCCTGCAGAGGACCTTAAGGTCCATGAATAATCATAGTTTAGGGGTCCTGGGCCCTAAGGAAGTCAGATTATCCTCCACCAGGGCCAAGGCCTTCTCAGTGATGGCTCCGACCTGGTGAAATGCTCTGTCCCATGAGACCAGGGCCCTGCAGGATTTAACTTCCTTCTGCAGGGCCTGTAAGACAAAGCTATTCTGCCTGGCTTTCAGTTTGAACTTAGCCTGATTTTTTATTCCCCTTCCTTCCCTCCCCCTCCCCTTTTTATGAAGATTACGCACTCTAGGATCCTACAGCTAATTCTCCCATGGTTTCCAAACGGGCCCAACTAGGACTAATTTAGCCAGCTAGGCCTGGCGATCATCTCATGTTCTACGAACTGTGCTATCCCAGGAGCTAATTCATTTCAGCTGATCTGCATGTGCATTTCTTTGTGTACTTGAATTTGGCTGCACAACCATACCTGAGCATCCAGGGGGGGAATTACACATGGCCATAGTTAAGCACCTTTAAATCCCATTGATTTCAGAGAGCTGGGCACATGTTTTATTGTCCCCCCCCCCATATCCATGGGTTGCTAAACTTTGGTTGCTCCCTGCCCATAATTTGCACAAACAACATTTCCAAATTAGTGAAATAAATTGCTGCTTCCTTAGGCATGTTGATAAGGTAGCGGTTTTCCTTCAATGCTCTACATTCCGCTATGTATCTGTTCCTTATTAATAATCTCTTATTTGTACGACAAATATAACAAAGATCTACAGGGGGAGTTTTAATAGAAGGCAAATATTTAAAGCACTTCATCTTTCCTTCGACTTCACCATGAGACTTAAGTAATGGAAAATAACAGAGGGCAGGTTATGGAGTCATAACTCACACCTTGTGCATTGTTAGGTGTGTGGCTGTATACAGTGCTGTAAAATGCACAAGGTGTGGATTATTGCCCTATTATTGAACACCCAGCTGTGCCTTAATGTGGTTATAAAACAGTTTTAAATGGAGAAAAAATATAATTGGAAGAAGGCAGTGTGAGAACGTTGGGGGAAGCCCTTGTTTGGTAAGTAAATGTATTCACTATAGAACTAGGTCAAAAAGAAAATCCTGGAAATAAATGGAAATTTTTGCCGGCTTCCACTGAGTTCAGAGATGGTTATCTGCATTCTGCCTGTGTAAGGGGAAGTTCTGAATGATGCATGTTGTATATTATTTCTGCTGTTTTCGAGGTCTGGTGAGATTCAATGCTTACAGATTCAGGAACGGCGGGGAGCCAGCAAGAAGTATTGAATTACTTACCTAAAACAATATCATTTGTGATTAGGCACAGAATCAGAAGTCTTATTTCCAATTTCTAAGTTCTAAAAACCTATTGGAGTATTTGCAGTTGCCTTCTGGTGAATGGCCTGGATGGGAGGGCCTGATTATTAGTATTTGGCTGGGAGATTTCATATAACCCACACTGAACTAAGGTGAGAAAAGGACAATGCAAGAATATGAGCCAACTCCTAGAGGCTGAGGTCCCTTTGCCCCACCCCATAAAATATTTCAGGGGGCTGAGCCCCCCCAAAAGGTGAATGGCATTGTCATTCAAATGGTGTGCATGTGCCACATTGTGTGATCAGACGTACCTGCCCCCTCCCCAATATTTTACTCAAGTTGGCACCCCTGAATGCAAGCCTATACATATTTACTTAGAAGAAAATTCTGTTAAAGGACGCGGGTGGCACTGTGGTCTAAACCACAGAGCCTAGGGCTTGCTGATCAGAAAGCTGGTGGTTTGAATCCCCATGACGGGGTGAGCTCCCGTTGTTCGGTCCCAGCTTCTGCCCACCTAGCAGTTTGAAAGCACATCAAAGTGCAAGTAGATAAATAGGTACCACTCCGGCGGGAAGGTAAACTGCGTTTCTGTGAGCTGCTCTGGTTCGCCAGAAGTGGCTTAGTCATTCTGGCCACATGACCTGGAAGCTGTCTGCAGAAAAACGCCGGCTCCCTTGGCCTATAGAGCGAGATGAGCGCAGCAACCCCAGAGTCATCCACGACTGGACCTAACGGTCACGGGTACCTTTATTTTTACCTATATTCTATTAAGTTCAATTTCTTACTCCCAGACAATTATGCTCTGGCAAAGCATGTCTTTCCAATAGCATTATCGTCATCAACAACAATAACAATTTTAATATTTATACCCTGCCCATCTGACTGAGTTGCCCCAGCCACTCTTGGCGGCTTCCAACATATATAAAAAAACATAATAAAACAATTAAACATTAAAAAAAACTTCCCTATACAGGGCTGCCTTCAGATGTCTTTGAAAGATTGTAAAGTTCCTTATCTCCTTGGCTTGGAGGCTGGATAACTCCATACCCTTCAATATTTCTCTGATGAAAATAGGGGTGTCTTAAGGACAAGCAGAACATTGCAGGATCTAATCAGAAACCAGGACGACTTTTGTAAATCCTGGAAAATAGGAATACTTGGAAGGTGTATAAAAGTAGCAAATGCTACCCAGATGCTGTGAATTGAGTAACAGCAAAGTGAGTTAGGTTCAGAATAAAAATAAATCAAAGTGTGACTTTACTCCCCAGTCTAAAATGCTTTTTAAAATACATTTTTCTTTGCATACATACTAACCATCAGTGTGTGTCAATGCCATCCACATTCTTGAGCCCTTAGAACAGGTTTAGAACTCAGAAAAAAATATAATCCAAATAACACATCCAAGGAATCAATGAAAACCATGATAGAAAAAAACAATAATTTTAAAAAAATGAACGGCAAAAGCAAGTTTTCACAATCAGCACTGAAAAAGCTATGTGATCCACAGGAAAAGGAAGAAAACAATATATATTTAATCCGTGTCTTGACCTGAATTGGTAACAATGTTTACAGCCAGCTGTTATTGTGGGATTCAGGGCACTGTAAGTTGTATCAAAGTGCCTAAAAATCTTCTCAGTGGCTCTTCTGTTTCCCCCTTGAGGATTATTGATTATGTAGAGCTGGGCCCTTGTGCTTCTGAAACAGCACTGGCATGCTCTTGTTTCCTGGGAAAAGTCCTCTATCCACTCTGAATAGGCTGAAAGCATCCTTCAGTACTCAGAGAACTCACCGTCTTAGCCTTCTGCAGGGAAAAGAACTGCTCAACTATCTTGGCAGCTACTGCCCCTGTTTGGACTTCTAAGCCCTATCTTTGGGTAGAAGCCTATGTACATTGGTCTGATGGTTGATTTCACAATCTGGAACTTTACGGCACCCCATGTTAGGATCATGGATATCGTGATGGTTGCCCTTTCGAAAGATAAATGAGTCATGCAACAAAATTACGGAGTGCGAATTGCTGTTGTTCAGGGTACCAACCAGGCAGCAATGCCCTTTTGTCAGGGAGTTTGTTAAAGGTGGTAAGAGTTGTTAGAACTTGATTCCCTGCCCAGAGCTACAATTCCACAATGGTTTAACAATCAATCCCTCTTCCGGGGCAAAGGACTTTGGTTACAATGTTGAAATGGAAGCATGGGAAAGGTTATGGAATATAGTTTTGAAATTTACAGCATGTAAAGAAAATTACATGAAATTACATTGAAAGAAAATTACATGAAAATGATGTGCAGATGGTACTTTAAAAAGGGTAAAGGGGACCCCTGACCATTAGGCCCATTTACCTTCCCGCCGGAGTGGTACCTATTTATCTACTTGCACTTTGACGTGCTTTCGAACTGCTAGGTTGGCAGGAGCAGGGACCGAGCAATGGGAACTCACCCCGTCGCAGGGATTCGAACCACTGACCTTCTGATCGGGGAACAGTTAGGCCCAGAGTTGCCAGCTTGTGAGGTCAATTGGATGGGGGATGTTGTTGCACAATAAACATCGTGCCTCTCTACCAAAGCTTCCCAGGCTTTGGGAAGGAGTACCAGAGTCTGGTCTATTCCCCCTAGTCCACTAGCCTCACACCACTGCCCTCTTCACTGGGACCTCTGCAGATTGTAGCCCTGTGAGGGGGAACTGACAACTCTCAGGACCCCTAACAGACTGAAGCTTGCAAAATTGTTTACTGGAAGCCATGATGGTTCAAAATGGCATCTTAGCACTTAGTGTGAATGCGGCCTAAGACTGCTTTGGCCTGTTCTACGTGGCTGCAGTCCTAAACAGCTTAACAACCTGCAAATACATCACACTGAAATCAGGAGTTACTCCTGAGTAAATGTGGTTGATGGTACAAACATATCCCCTGATGCCTGGCAAATTGCCATATTTCTTTCATTTATTGAACACTTCTGTGTGGAGTTTCACAGAAGCCTGCCAAACATATAATTCTATTTCTGTGTCGCGGGGAAAATATACGTTGCTAGGTCACGCCAGGGCGCTATTGCAGGGGCTAGCGCTACTGAAAAGTCTCGTCCAAATGGATGTGAGTGGCTCTTATAGCAGAATATCGGTTAACACTGGAAGAGCATGGGTCAATTACAAGTCATCTGTTTGGATACAGACACCACAGGGTCAAGTGAAGAGCTGTTGCCTCTATTTATTTCCACATTCTTTAGAGTGAACAGAAGCAGAAAAACTCTGCTTCACAGAGAGTATTAAAAATAGAGTTTTCTCATTTTCGTATCACTTCCCATAGCTCCTTGATTTTTTTCTTAGATTCTCCATCAGGGCCGTCTTAGTAAAGTGGGTGTCTTATATGAAGGTGTGCTTTGTGAAGGGTCAGCTGCCATACTTGTGAGGAGTTCAGCCTACACTCAAGTAGGACCCTGGCAGAGACACATGCCCGACGGGCATGTTCCCTCCCTCCTGGTCGATTGTTCGGGAGTTTCATAAGCTTTCTTCAGCCCAAACATTACCAACATACATCAGCACACTTAGGGATCCACAGAGTCTTTGCAGCTTGCATGACAGACCTCAGCAACTCAGCATTTTGGCTAATCTATGTTTATTTACATATAAACACACACGGAGCACTGCAACATGGCTGCCTCGCCCTCTGGCATCAGACAGCAAAGAGGAAAAGAACAAAGGACAATAGTCCCACTTCATGGAACATAATAACACAAACATCCTGTCTTCATCACTTCCCACTCTGTGGAGTCAAAACATATTCCGTCATGTGAAAAACAAAACTCCCATGACTGCAATCATGGAGCAGGAATTCTAACAATACTATGGACGTGTCCAAAGCACTCGGGATAACTGTAGCTTAAGAAAATCACAGTATGCCCAACAGCTCTCCACAAATCGGATCCTCCTAATTGAGGGGTCTGCATCCTTCAGGGGGTGGGAGATTGAGTCCGGCCCATGCGATGGCCCCACGATCAGACCATGGCCTATTGGCCAATCAGAGATCGGTGGTGTGATCTTGGGGGCATATAAAAGGCAGCGGCGCATTTCTGGGGATTCCCCTGGCTTTGTCACGCTGAACACCCACCCACCCGGTGTCTGCTCTGGACTTTGGTTGGTCACCTGTTTTGGAACAGGGGCCGGGTAGGATTTTTTTCCATTTGGCAAATTGGCACTGGCCATTTGGTTTTTGCCTACCTCTTAGCAAGGTTGGGCAGTTAGGCATTGGTTTACTGTGATGTGGGGGGGGGGAGGTGCAGCCACCACCTGCCCCTCCAGGTACAAGGGTATTCTGGTAAAAGAATCTGTGGGTCTGGATCTTATCCAAAGTCCGCTTGAGGGGCTAGGGCCATGCCAGGACCCAGCGGGGACCTCAGTTGGTTGCCATTGATGGATCTCCCTCGTAAGGTTGTTTACCCTTCCAGACTTCCTGCAAGGTGGGCAGAAGTCAGATATAGTTATTGCCAATGCCTAAGCCAATACCACTCACATTGTTGTAATCAATAAAGTTGTGGCCTAAACTTTTGCACATTAACCTTAAATTAAAATTCTCTGTCAGTGTGTATTCAGCCTGATGGTATTAAGAGAATGACACAGTTGGAAGGTGACTCAACAATAATCTATTCCAGGGGTCAGCAAACTTCTTCAGCAGGGGGCCAGTCCACTGTCCCTCAGACCTTGTGGGGGGCCAGACTATATTTTGAAAAAAAATATGAACGAATTCCTATGCCCCAAAATAACCCAGAGATGCATTTAAAATAAAAGCACACATTCTACTCATGTAAAAACACCAAGCAGGCCCCACAAACAACCCAGAGATGCATTTTAAATAAAAGGACACATTCTACTCATGTAAAAACACGCTGATTCCAGGACAATCCGTGGGCCGGATTTAGAAGGCAATTGGGCCAGATCCGGCCCCCGGGCCTTAGTTTGCCTACCCATCATCTATTCCAACCATCACATCCACTACAGCTGCAATTGACCCCTGTGCCTTAACCCCCGCCCAATTAAATGCTAAAGCCTGCATTCCAGTCACGTAACCACCTTGCCAGTTTGCTAGCCTAACACTGTCAGCTGATACTTTGGTGAATCACTTAACGTGAGGTGGTTTCGTGCGTGTGGTTTTCTTACAGCACATTTTGTCGAATGAATGAAAATAAAATCCTAAATAACTGAGAATAATGGTTTGTACTCCTACTCCTTGGGGAGGGCTGAATAGAATAATAGAAGGGTAGAGCTGGAAGGGACCCAAGAGTCATTTGATCCAGCCCAGTGCAATGCAGGAATCTCAACTAAAGCATCCCTGACAGATGGCTATCCAACCTCTGCTTAAAAACCTCCAAGGAAAGAGTCCCCAACCTCCCAAAGGAGTCCATTCCACTGTCAAACAGCTCTTACTGATAAAAAGTTTTTCCGAATGTTGAGCTGGAATCTCCTTTCTAGTAACTATTCGTAACTAGCCATTCGTTCGAGTCCTAATAATAATAATTTATTATTTGTACCCCGCCCATCTGGCTGGGTTTCCCCAGCCACTCTGGGCGGCTTCCAACAAAGATGAAAGATACACTAAAATGTCACATATTAAAAACTTCCCTGAACAGGGCTGCCTTCAGATGTCTTCTGAATGTCAGGTAGATGTTTATCGCTTTGACATCTGATGGGAGGGCGTTCCACAGGGCGGGCGCCACTACCGAGAAGGTCCTCTGCCTGGTTCCCTGTAACTTGGCCTCTCGCAGTGAGGGAACCGACAGAAGGCCCTCAGAGCTGGACCTCAGTGTCCGGGCAGAACAATGGGGGAGGAGACGCTCCTTCAGATATACTGCACCAAGTCGTACCCTCCAGAGCAGGAGAAAACAAGCCTGCTCCATCCTCCATGTGACAGTCCTTGAGATATTTGAAGATGGCTATCATATCTCCTCTTTTCCAGGCTAAACATACCCAGCTCCTTCAACCGTTCCTCATAAGGCTTGGTTTCCAGACCCCTGATCATCTTGCTTGTCCCCCTCTGTATATTACATATTGGATCCACACAGGCTCCTGAATTTTTGGACTCTCATTGGAAACATGGCAATGGTCTCTTTTTGGTGGTGTTGCTATAGGGGCTGCCATGGTGAGATCCTGCGCTTCAAAATTTCCCACTGCACCAGGGCTACCCAGGATTTTTTTTTAAAAAAAATGGGGCGGAGGCAGAGGTACATTTGCAAATCTAGTAAACTGGCATGGGCACCACAAAATACTCATTTCACAGATGGGGCATGGGTGATGCTCAGACACCCATGGCAATACCCTAGAAAAGCAAGCAACTACCCAAAAACCACCTCTCACTTAAAAATAAAAATAAAAAGGGGGGCAGGAGGCTTTGGTGAGTGTCAGTGGGGGTGTCTGAGAGACCAAGGTGCCCACAGACTCCCTGTTGCATCTCAGCAAATCATTTTCACCTTAAATGAAGAGAAGGTTGCAACATGCTTCTTCCACGGTAAAGCAAATTCTGGATTTCCCAGTCAGGCTGACCTAAAGCATCATCTTTTCATTTAGTTCAGGTATTAAGCAGGTAATGCATACCTTTGAAACAGTAAACAGCTTTTAGTGGCCTCAGACTTTGCCACTTCACTCCATTAGACTGTTTTTTTTATGCCTGTCCAATTCCATTGACTTAAAAGTACTGTAAAAGTGTCGCGAGCCAGAGCCTCAATCATTAGATGAGCCTGCAAAGTGGCCTGTGATAAATTTGCAGCAGTGTGTTCACACAATGCCATTGGTAATACAAAGAACTTGATTAGAAGAGGGAAAGAAATTGATATAAGCACAGTCCTTAAATCCCAGCTGCAACGTTACAATTGAACTGTAATACCATAGATCAGTATACTGCATTCCTAAACAGATGGATATAATAGAAGTGAGATGTAATTGTTGGAGTTATAATTTAGTTTAAAATTCCTTTTAGTTGGATAGGGAGAAATTACACATCATTAATTTCCTCTGGGCAGAATAATAAAACCCTTACAGCGTCTGGTTTATAAAACGCTCGGAAGCAAAAAACGTAGGTTTTATTTTTTTTTAAAGAAAGAAACCAAAGTCAAACAGGTCAGGTTTTCCCTTGCGTGACCAGGCGCGACAGCCTCAGGCCCCAGGGATCACAAGAAAGGAATAAAGACTCAGCCAACGTTATGTGGATTTAAAATTAGGCCACAACTTTATTTAAACTTCCAAATCTAGGAAGACCTTGGATTAGGCCTTGGGTGTGTATCCTTCCCAGCCCCCCAGTCGGGGGAACTGGGGCACATCAGGGTCAATGAGATATGGGGTGCTCTGCAAGATGTATGTGTAGCAGGCAGCCCAGCCCATATCCCCACACGCAAAGTAGTTCACTGACAACCTTTTGATGTATAGCCAGTGACACCCATATATATAACCCCTTTGAGAGGGGGGGCCCTGGAATCGCTGCCGCAGGGGGGTGAATCACCACTTCACACCCCCCTTATAGGGAAGAAAAGACTAAATGATTCCACCCAAGGCCACAAACCGCCAAAGTTGTGACAAATTGCTACGGAGAAGACAAAACCTGCCAATGCAGGAAAATTTCTTCCCAGTCCTTCAACAGCAACCAGTCAGAGACCGTAGCAGCACCCACTAAACAGGAAGAAAAAGTTAACAAGAAACATTAAACAAAGGGAGGGTGGGAAAGGTGACTCTCCTGAGCTGACTGCCTGGCTGTTGTCGGCTCTACCCCCTATTTAAAATGGGGCTGGCCCCACCTCCCAGCCAGAAATTTGATTACTGAGGCTTGACGTGAACCTCTGAATAATAACACATAGAAGCAAGCCAGCCCCCTATTTCTAGAAAATTCCCTGGGAACTGTAGCTTCATGTGCGATCCCACAAAGGGCACCCACATATAAAGTGTGAGTGCTCACTGTTGTTTAACTCATCATCAATCTTTATTACGGTCCAGAGACCCAACAAATCATTACAAAGCAGTACACAATTCATACAGCCTACCTCCAGGTTAAACAAGCGTTTTGTTCAGAATATAGGGATTATTTGTTCTTGCAACCACCGATAAAAACTTTACCACTGCTAATGTTCTAGCATTTGTCCAGTCTCCCAATAGTGAGCCTCTGATTTTCCTGGGAAAGGTACCAGCAAGGGTAGTATCAGTTCAGCCCTGGCTTGCACATATTTTGCACAATGCAACAAAATATGTTTTATGGAATTGATGTCTTGAGCACACAAGCAAAGTCTGTCCTGGTAGGGAACTACTCTCAATCTGCCATCCAACACTGCAGAAGGAAAGACATTTAGTCTGGCTTTCATGAAAAGCCTTCGATAGTTTGGTACTGTTTAACTATTTTGTTGAAAAGAACATTCCAGAAATGGACCTTCTTCTTATCCCAGCCACTGGGCTGGTATCCTGTACATGTCTCGTCATTCTAGCTACTGGAAGGAATGCACAAACTCATAGGATTTTTCCTCATATGGTGCCTTTAATCAAACATCCAGACCAAGCTAAATTTTTAACCGTTAAAAATGGATCAGATAAAAATACTATTGCGTGGACAGGCGGAGTCCCCAGATCCCGAGTGGTCCCCCCCGCCCCGTCATGTGGAATAACGACTCTAGACAACGTGCTATGGGATTAAATTGGCCACAACTTTATTAAATTTCAAATGTGGGTAGACCTTGGCTCAGGCATTGGGCGTTCTCCCTCCCTAGTCCCCAGCCGGGGACCTAGGGAGCATCAGGGTTATCCAGTGTGTGTGGGGGGGATGGGCCGGCTCTGGAGAACATATGTTCAAGCAGAGATAGCTGCCCCCGTAACGCCGCTGCAGGGGAGAGCAATGACGACCTTTCGGCGTACGGCCAATGCCTCCCTTCAAAAACCCCTTTAACGGGGAACCCTGGTATCGCCGCTGCAAAGAGGAAGATGGACTAAAGGATTCCGCCCAAGGCCTGATACCGCCAAAGTTGTGACGTTTTGCTACGGGAAAGGCGAAACCTGCCAATGCAGGGAAATTCCTTTCCGGCCCTTTAACAGCGACCTTATCGTAGCAGCGCCCGCATACCTGTGGAGACAGGTTAACCTGCAAAACCTATGAAGAAAAGTTAACCTGCAAAAGAAGACATTAACTGAGGGTGGGTAGGGTGGGAGAAGCTCTGGAGCCAAGAGAGGATTACCAATTAAGATCCACCCTCTATTGTGTGGGCAGGTAATCCCTCCCCCTACCTGGCCTGGTTTCCCTGGCAATACTTCCCCCAGGTGGGATTGGACAACTCACTGGGGTAGGCGGGGACCTCCAGGTATCCCACCTGAGGGAAGGCAAAGCCTATGTTGATGGGGCCACTCCAGATCCAGGGCTGCGCGCGTCCACGCAAAGGGCGCCCCCCGTTTTTTAAGTGGGGAGCGGTCATTGTCAAGTGCAAGTAAAGTGCATTAATTATCCAGATATTTTCAAGGGGGATTACTTTTCCTTTTTTTGAAGAAGAAGAAGCATAGCAGCTGATATCAGTTTGCACTTCTTAGTGCAGAAAGTATTGATCTGATGTGATCTTTCCTATTTGTAATTAATTCAAGAGGGTTCTGGAAGCTTCTGGAAGCTTCTCTGTATGAAAGAAACAAGCAGAAGGTTCATGATGTTTGGGTTATATCTTCAGAGAAGCTGAGTACAGCTAGTTTAAACTGGATCTCTTATCTCTTCCGGCAAGGTCATGCTGACTATAAAAGGCAGGCCAGAAGGAAACTGGGTTTCACTTTCTCTTTTTCTTCCGGTGTAGTGTTCTGTACATAGTATGCTTAGTGTTAAGATTTAGACTTATTATAAGTAATTGCAAGTTTAAGTTAAGTCTGCAACTGGGTTTTCTTATGGACAGTGCCAAACCTGAATGTATTGGATTTGTGACCATTATGTTCATTTGCTGGATGAAATACAATTGCCTCTGATCTATTTTTTTTTTGGGGGGGGGAATCCTGCAACGTGTTTAACTTTTTATTCTGCTAACTATATGTCGGAGTTCTGCTTTGGATCAATATTGAGTAGAATTTCAATGACAGTTGAAGGGTCTAAAGAGCTCAAAGGATAATCCAGTTGAAACCACTTACAAATCAACCTAGGAAAGCCAAAATCACAGCATGACCATATACAGTGGTACCTTGGGTTACATACGCTTCAGGTTACATACGCTTCAGGTTACAGACTCCACTAACCCAGAAATAGTGCTTCAGGTTAAGAACTTTGCTTCAGGATGAGAACAGAAATCGTGCTCTGGTGGTTTGGTGGCAGCAGGAAGCCCCATTAGTTAAAGTGGTGCTTCAGGTTAAGAACAGTTTCAGGTTAAGAATGGACCTCCAGAACAAATTAAGTACTTAACCTGAGGTACCACTGTATTGGAAGGAGTGGGTACATTCAAGAAACATGTACAGAGTGATTTTTCCAGTTGTATTGCCCCGGGATTCCTTCTTGAGATCTTGTGGGACCATCCAAGTTCCCGTGAGATCTTGTGGGAGCTTTTGGAAGCAAGGCAGAGAGCCTAAAAGCTCATTTTGTACCTGGAAAACAATGTGGAAGGATTGGTCTGTAATTTTCCACTGATATACCATGAACAAGAGTATTTGATGGGGGAACATAGTGTGTCTGTGATTTCTGGGCAGTCCTTTGCACAATTAGAATTTTTCAAGCAGGAATCTGTTGCTCATAGATGCGAATAGTTGTCCTCAGTTGTTAAGAGAAATGCATTGACCATTCATTTAGTTCATCTGCTAGTGTAAGCATCCTTTGCTGGGTCATTCTCTATTGCGTGTTGAGATCCCCCAGGCCACCCAATAACTTACACTTCACACATCAATTTTTGTTTAAGGTTTTTGGCATGAATTTGGCCACAACTTTATTTAAATACACACACGTGAGTGGTTGCTTAGGCATTGGTTACGACTATCTGTCCTTGCCCCAAACACAGAACTGACTTCCGGATTCCAGCAGAATCCAGTCAGGGAAAACAATATTGGGGAGAAATGAAGCTGGGCATCAGTCCCTCATCTCTCACCCTCATGCCCCCGGGGGCTTGCACGGCCCAAGTCCGATGCCAGGGACTACGACGAAAGGATGGCAAGCCCCTGGATTCCTTTAACGGGATTCCCTATGCAGCACCACCATTGGAGGGGTAGGCACTTACCCCTCCACCAACCAATTTTAACCAATGCCTAACCGCCAACCTTACAAGTTGTGACGATTTGCTATGCAGTAGGCAAAAACCAAATGGCTCAGCCAATCAGCCAAATGGACAAAATTCCTACCAGGCCCCTGCCTCAAAGCAGACGACCCCATGACAGGCATAGCAAGGTCAGATGACAGTGAACACCCCCTTTTCAGGGAGGGTGGGTGGGTGATCCCCAGGCTGCGTGCCCTGTATTTAAGCCCTCTGATCTCTCCCACCAGTTTGCAACATAGCAAACTCCCCAACAACACTCCTTTGCCCAATCACAGCTCCTGGCCAAATATTAGCCAAACAACAGTGGGGTGGTCTTTAGACCCCCACCGCAACACGTCTCTCTGTTATGGAGAACACGCTTTGTTGCATTCATCCCAGCAGTAAGCTGGAGCTGGTATTTATGTAGCATTTTTTCCTACCCCCTCCACCCAAGGGTATGTTGTTTTCTTCTCTCTCTCTATGCCTGCAGATGACTATGAGGAGCCTTCATAAAGGGGAAAAATAATGTTTAAATGGCATCAGTTTGAGAGATGAGGGCATCTCTCCAAGTGCCATGCAAGATTATATTTTCATTTTACACTGGTGCAGAGCTCGATGTCACCATAGGGAGGTAAAAGTATATCCAAACTTCATCCGAGAACATTATTCTACAATAATGCTCTGTATCAAAACAATCTTATAGGGAAAGGAAAATCCAGGTCATAATGTGTTTTAGTCATTTGCTGGTGCAATTTTGTTTCATCATTTCTTGATAATAATGTGCCATTTTCTACAAAATGGTAAAAGAATAAAATAATAATCTTGGTTAAAAAATAACAAGAGTTTAGCAAAACTGCTTTAATGTCATCAGAACATTTTGTACCAGAGAGGCGTGGTTGTTTTTTTTTAAATACAGTACACTAGTAAGGTAAGTATTGTTATGTTGAAAATAGACTTTCACATCATTTATTTAAAGTTTGGTTGCTAAAATGAATTTTGCACATCTTTCTATTGGGATCAGGGATAGATTATACTATTTCACTTATTTGTTTATAATATTTTCACAACTGACAAAAGAGCCTTGGAGCTCTGGATATGTAGATCCAACTTATTTTGTCAATAAATATATTGTGTTGTGTTCAACTAGGATTGGGTTACAATGCCATAAGGTAAAGGTAAAGTGACCCCTGACCATTTGGTCCAGTCCTGGCTGACTCTGGGGTTGCGGCGCTCATCTCGCTTTATTGGCCAAGGGAGACGGTGTACAGCTTCCAGGTCATGTGGTCAGCATGACTAAGCTGCTTCTGGAGAACCAGAGCAGTGCACGGAAACGCCGTTTTCCTTCCCGCCAGAGTGGTACCTATTTATCTACTTTCACTTTGGCGTGCTTTCGAACTGCTAGTTTGGTAGGAGCTGGGACTGAGCAATGGGAGCTCACCCCATCATGGGGATTTGAACCGCTGACCTTCTGATCAGCAAGCCCTAGGCTCTGTGGTTTAACCCACAGTGCCACCCACGCTTACTTACCCATACTTAGAGTTAAATGCATTACTTCCGTGGGTCTCCTCTGAGTATAACTTAGTTGCATGGAACACACAGACACATATTTTCATAATTAAGGCCTCTTTGACATTAAAAGTTCCCTAAAAATTATAGAGAGTAGCTTAAACACTGTGTTCAGTCTAGTCAGACTTCAAAACATTAGATCTTAGTGCATAGCATATAACAGTGAAAAAAATGTTGTTGGCCTCAATGAGTCTTTTGACAAACATACTAAGTTCATCTTTTGATATTCTCTTACATTTGCAAAGTTTTTGTAATGTAATTACCGGGTAAGAATGATCTTACAAAATCTTTGCACTCAAATAAAGTTTTTGATGTGTAAATCTTTAAAGCTGCATGTAACCTACTCTGTGATTTGAGATAGCAATCATATTATCCTTATCTTAGTCTTTTCTGAAGCAGGTTCAAACTGTTACTTCAAAGCTGAAGCAGATAAAATCAGAATGCATTTCAAACTACTTTTATGTCAAATGGGAAATGACTTCAGAATAGGGAAATTTTTAAACGTCATGGGAGGGGAAGCCTTATGGATACTTCTGCTCAAACATTTATATCAATCTTTTGAAGCCATTGATGAAATAAGTTATTTTTTTGTGGCTAATACAGACCATAGAGTGCACGGTCTTTTCTACCAAGTTGTTTGCTTATTTTTCCACAAAGACTTAGACTGGATCGACTCTATAGCCCCTTTTCTCCAAATTTGAATTAAGCTGTGAGAATTTTGCAATTGGGCAAGTTGTTCAATGGGGCCTTTAAGAAGCGCTTATTAAAGCCAAGGTAAGGACTGTGTTCATTTTGGCAGCTTTCCATAAGATTAGGAAGGGGGGGGGAGAGACAAAATAATACAAAGTGCTTCTAGAACAGGCAAACTAACATTTCATTTGCCGTTTGCAGCTTGCGCAAGCAGTCAGAAGACAGCAAAAAAGTACTGACGGGTTAAGGGGCCACAGCTGATTGTGCACTGGAAAATGTGGTATTATTAAGATGGTGTTATTTACTGGGGAGGGCAATTATCCCTCTGTATTCCAGAACACATGTGACTTTTTCTTCGAGAGTAATTCCAAGCCTTGGACTCTTTCTCAGCTGTCACCTGGAAGAAGGTGTTTCATCAGGCTGTAGATCAGGGGTCAACAAACTTTTTCAGCAGGGGGCTGGTCCACTGTCCCTCAGACCTTGTGGGGGGCTGGACTATATTTTGAAAAAAATAATGAACAAATTCCTATGCCCCACAAATAACCCAGAGGTGCATTTTAAATAAAAGCACACATTCTACTCATGTAAAAACACGCTGATTGCTGGACCATCCGTGGGCTGGATTTAGAAGGTGATTGGGCCAGATCCGGCCCCCAGGCCTTAGTTTGCCTGCCCATGCTGTAGGATAATGACAAATGAGAAGTAGGGCCATTCCATTGGCATTGCTGAGAAACTAGTTGCCTTTGGGCAGAGGTAGTGCTGTAGTCCTTGTAAGCACGTTTCCTTTTTCTGTTTTTAATTTTCTGTTGACATTTTAATTCCCCATTGATTTTAAAGTATTTCCCCCTTTAAATCTGTAAGAGACAGACTTAGTCCTGTTCCCATGTTGACGTGAGTCAGGCTGTACGGTAATGGATGCATCCATCCTGAGATGGAATTCATAAGAAGTGCAGAACAGAATGAAGAGAAGGAAGAAGAAGAAGAAGAAGAAGAAGAAGAAGAAGAAGAAGAAGAAGAAGAAGAAGAAGAAGAAGAAGAAGAAGAATAACAACAACAACAGCAACAGCAACAGCAACAACAACATGAAATGGGGAAAAACTACTATTTCAGTTTCATATTAAAGACTTTAGGACACATTTTGTTGTGCTATTCCTTTCTCCTGAGGCATCCAGTATGTATCTCTTTTTGAGTTGTTCCCTTGAAACCTGAGTTATTCAATCGCTTATGCAACGGGAGGTGTGTGTGTGTGTGTTTGTAATCCAGATCAGAATGCTTTGGAAATGCAAGAAGACACTCTGGACATACTGTAGGACAGACGCTTACAACTGGCAGATACATGTATTATTAGTAGATTCCCAGAACAAATTTTGAAAGACCGGTGTTGTCAACGCTACCCTGTAATGGAGAATGACAGGCTTGTCACTCAGCACATGAAAAGCTGCACATAAACAGATTAGATGTGAAGACCTACCTAACGGAGAGAAGGAGGAAATTGTAATGCTGATGAAAAGCACTTATGTTCTCAAAGCAGGCTATTCTTGTCGGTACAGATGGCTGTTGCGCTGCAAATCAATGTGAAAGGAATCCTCCTTGGGAAAAATAATTAATAGGGTTGATTAGGTAAGGGTGATTCTGGCATATTTATCAAATGCTGGAAGAGTTATCTGTCTGTCTATGTTTATATAATCACTTCCCATCCAAATGTTGCTTCCAAATGTTGCAACATGCACTACCTCAACATACTAGATTTTATAAGGACACCTACTGGGTTAAACCACAGAGCCTAGGACTTGCCTATCAGAAGGTCAGCGGTTCGAATCCCCACGACGGGGTGAGCTCCCGTTGCTCGGTCCCAGCTCCTGCCAACCTAGCAGTTCGAAAGCACAAAGTGCAAGTAGATAAATAGGTACCACTCCTGCGGGAAAGGAAACGGCGTTTCCGTGCACTGTTCTGGTTCACCAGAAGCGCCTTAGTCATGCTGGCCACATGACCGGGAAGCTGTACGCCGGCTCCCTTGGCCAATAAAGCGAGATGAACACCGCAACCCCAGAGTTGGTCACGACTGGACCTAATGGTCAGGTGTCCCTTTACCTTTTATCTTTACTCTGAAGTAGTAAGTTTAACTAGGCTGTTGCACTCACTGACAGTATGGTTAAAGACTGGTTAAGGGTGGATATTATTAGTATTTTTTTCTCACCATGGTTTCAAGTTGGTTCAAACCAACCATAGCTCACATTAAACACAGTTTGTCAGTTCAAATGATGCATGCTTGATCAAGCAAAGAATGCTTCTGAACTCCTTGGAGGTGCACTGGTGGAGAAGGGGAGAAACCCATAAGCCCAAGGATCAATGTGACTCATTCACATGCAAAACTATGGTTTAGCATGGAGATGGGAAACATTTGGCCCTCCAGCATAGCCCAATGGTCGGGGATGAAGGGATTTGTAGTTCAACAACAACTGGAGGACCACATGTCTCCCATCCCTGGTTTTGAATGATGTCCAAATGTGGTCTGTCTTGTTTTTTTTTTAAATGCAATTTATTAATTTTACAATAACAAAAAACCCATCATAAACAAAATTTCAAACCATAATTTTTAGCTCATCTGTATATACGAACCATAACATCACCATACGCTTGACGTCCCTTCACTCCTCCTCTTGGTTACGTTTTGTGCTTTTTCATGCATGTCCGTAAAAGCTTATATTCTTGACATTCCAATTTTAAAACCCGATTCATCTTATTACAAGTGACTTTTAAAAGTTCTACTAATGTAGAAATCTAGATGCAAAGCTTTAAAAATATGCATTAAACATTTCCCTTTTAAAAAAAATCAAAGTCCTCTTTCTTGGGTTTCAAATTATCTAGCGTATTTTTCACTCCAAAAGATGCACCAGACCATAAGGCGCACCTAGTTTTGGGAGGAGGAAAACAAGAAAAAAATATTCTGAATCCCAGAAGCCAGAACAGCAAGAGGGATCTGGCTTCTGGGATACCGTGTGGCTGTTCTGGCTTCTGGGATAACCACGCCAAGCCTCTTCAGGGCAGCAGGATGAAGGCTCCCCTGCGCAGGGCTAAGGCAGAAGCAGGACAGGTGTGTCGCTGAAGGGGAGAGGGAGAGAGGGAGAACTGCGCAGCGCCCCTTCAGCGAAGCTGGAGAAGGATCAGAAGGAGACCCTTCTGTTCCTCCTCCGGCTTCACAGGACAGGGACTGCACAGAGAGGGAGAGCTGCACAGCACCTCTTCAGCGAAGTGGGAGGAGGAACAAAAGGGGCTCCGTTCCTCCTCCCGCTTCGCTGAAGGGGCGCTGCACAGCTCTCCCTCTCTGCGCAGGGCCATCCACTCCATAAGACGTGCTCACATTTCCCCTTACTTTTTAGGAGGAAAAAAGTGTGTCTTATTGAGTGAAAAATACGGTAATTTGACCTGCATAGTTCACTAATTTATTTTGCCAGTCTTCCTTGTCTGTCTTGTTTTTAACATACTATTTATAGCAGGCTTCATCAACCTGTGGCCCTCCAGTTGTTGGACTACAAGTCCCATCATGCCTGCCCATTAGCCATGCTGGTTTAGGCTGATGGAAGCTAAAGTCCAACAACAGCTGGCCAGAGAAATCTGATAGGATCCATTATACAAGCTTTCATTGCCCCTAAAGGTTCTTAATGGTTTTCACAACAATTCCCAAAATGCTCTGATTTATGTTCAACACCACCAAGTATGTTGAAAGCCTACATTTTGGGTATTATGGAGCCAGACACATACATTTTCAGAACTATATATTTTCTTCAGTTTTTGTGGCACCTGATATTGCATTTTCCCTAAATTTCACTCAGTCATCCCTGTGTAAAATTTTAACTGTTGCTTTTCTAGACTGGCTTAAACCAAATCCCCCCCCCCACATTGCATGGCATATAAACTGGCTCTACATTGTCACTGTAGGCAGGTAAAGTGATATTTAAATATCAGTGGGGAGAGAGGAGCTCAAAGATAACTTCCCAACCTTTAGCCGATTCACATGTGCCCACTGTTCTATCTGCTGTTGCAGATGTCTATCAAGCGTAACAATAGGGCTTCAGTGAACTGGAAATAGTTTCATATGCTGTGTGGACAGTTATTGATTTGGCTCTGCTTGACAGAAAGGCTAAAGTGGCCAGAGATATTTCATGTTCACCAGCACCATATATCCAATTTTTTTATTTATTTATTTTGTCAATGAAGGATCTTGTGATGGGCAAGGTAGAGAATGCTCAATGGAATACAGATGGGTCTAACATCCTTTTCTCTTTTTCTACATTACATTTCCAGCCAAGTCCATATAGATGGAGCTTAGAGTGGAGGGTGGGGGATGAATTGATTATTTAAGACAGATAAAAGAAAGTGCAAGGGCTTTCTGCTTCTGGATGTCTAGATATGTGAAATAATAATAATAATTTTAAAAATTCAATGGACGCTACAAAGGCACATTGTATGACCATGGACCTCAGCTATAATCAGTTAGAATCGGTGCTTTTTTCCTTCTAAAAAAAATGTTTAGGGGTACTCTCATTTTCCTACTCATATTGAAATGCTGCCCCTCAATGAGGCCAAACTTAGATTCACAAAATATTTAGGGGTATGCGTCCCCCTGCATCCCCCCAGAAAAAGCACTGGTTAGAATTAAACATTTAAATGCTAAACCTAATAGGTGTTGCTCATTCTAACAACATGGATTTTGATGATTGGGGGGGGGGGATAGTTCAGTATTTTAGGTTAGGGATAATTAAGGCCACAACTTTATTGCTTACAGAATGTGAGTGGTATTGGCTTAGGCATTGGAATTGAACTGACTATATCTGACTCCTGCCTGCCATGCAGGAAGTCCAGTAAGGGTCAACCACCAGTAGGGGGGTCCCTGTTGATGTACATCAACTGAGAGCTCCCCCAGGGGCCCCAATGGGGTTGTGGCATGCCCTAGCCCGTACCCGGGTTTCGGACAACATCCACACCCCTGGATCCTTTTAATGCAGCGGTTCTCAACCTGTGGGTCCCCATATGTTGTTGGACTACAACTCCCATCATCCCTGAGCTCTGGCCTTGATAGCTAGGGGTGATGGGAGTTGTAGTTCAGCAACATCTGGGGACTCACAGGTTGAGAAAGGCTGCTTTAATGGAATACCCTTAAAGAGGAGGGGCAGGTGATGACCACAACCTCCCTTCCCATAAACCAGGTTTTACCGATGCCTAACTATCAAACCTTACAAAGTCGTGACGATTGCAGGCGAAAACCACATGGCTGGTGCCAATTTGCCACGTGGGGAAATTCCTACCGGGCCCCTCAACGGGCAGCTAACCATGGTCCATAGCAAGGCCAAGATGGTGAATGCATGGGAAAAGGGCAGGAGGGCGGGAGATCTGATGGAGCAGGAAACCAGAAGGGAGAACCCCAAGCCGTGCAGCTGTTTAAATTGCACAAGCCACACCTCCAGGCTGACCGGATTGGTCGACAGGGGGTGTGATGTGGCCGGGACTCCCTGTGATGTGGGAGGCATTGCCACGCCCCCCTGCTGTACACGGGGAGAGCACATGGCCTGCCTGCAATGTGTACAGTCCTGCATTCTTCTGATAGGAGGGCATGCGATCAGTGCTTGTTTGTATGAGGAACACCCACAGACATTAAAGATGCCGTTACCATTTCATTTATTTATTTAATGCATGCATGTATTTATAACATTTCTACAGCAGCCTTCAACAAATTGGGACTTCAATGCAGGTTACAAACACCTTTCTTTAAATTAATAAACAAATAAATAACCAGTACAATTCAAAATCACAATTAAAACAGCAACAACCCAGTAATTGAAAACAGCAATTAAAAGAACTTTATTTATTACCTATTTGTTACAGGTATGTCACACCATCCTGTAAAGATGCCCAAGGTGGCTATGACAATAAAACCCAGAACGGAAATGTCTAAGCAAATAAGACCATCGTCTAAAAAATGACTTAATATGAACAATGGCAACCAGCTGAAAACACAACTTTAAAATACAGATTAAAACGCAGAGCAACAGAGAAAAACAAATCTGCAGAGTTGGCCCAATGCCTGTTTAAATAAAGAGGTTTCTGCCTGCTGGCAGAAGGCACTCAAAAATAAGATTTAAAAATAAAGGAGCCTGGGAGAATTTTTATTATTTTTAAGTGTTTGCCTGGTGCCCAAATGATAGCAAAACAGATGTCACATCAGGGAAGCGTCCCAGAGGAAGGATTTCCAGAAGCATTTTGCCTACCCTGAAAAGGCTTCCTTCCATCTCTACACATACCTCACTACATGCATGGACTGGTTGATGGGGGAATAGGCGTCCTTCAGGAACTTTGTTGTTCTTGTTGTTGTTTAGTCGTTTAGTCGTGTCTGACTCTTCGTGACCCCATGGACCAGAGCACGCCAGGCACACCTGTCTTCCACTGCCTCCCGCAGTTTGGTCAGAGTCATGTTTGTAGCTTCGAAGACACTATCCAACCATCTCGTTCTCTGTCGTCCCCTTCTCCTTGTGCCCTCCATCTTTCCCAACATCAGGGTCTTTTCCAGGGAGTATTCTCTTCTCATGAGGTGGCCAAAGTATTGGAGCCTCAGCTTCATGATCTGTCCTTCCAGTGAGCACTCAGGGTTGATTTCCTTAAGAATGGATCAGTTTGTTCTTCTTGCAGTCCATGGGACTCTCAAGAGTCTCCTCCAGCACCATAATTCAAAAGCATCAATTCTTCGGCGATCTGCCTTTTTTATGGTCCAGCTCTCACTTCCATACATCACTACTGGGAAAACCATAGCTTTTACTATACAGACCTTTGTTGGCAAGGTGATGTCTTTGTACAGTGCTATAAATGGCTAGAATTTATTCCCATTCGTGTTGGTAGCCTGGTAAATAAAATGAAATTTGTTGTATCCAATGCTAGTCCTATGCAGAGTAGACCCATTGAAAACAGAGGCATGACTAACTTAGGGACAGGGACACGTGTGGCGCCCAGGACTTGCCGATCAGAAGGTCAGCGGTTCGAATCTCCGCGATGGGGTGAGCTCCCGTTGCTCGGTCCCTGCTCCTGCCTACCTAGCAGTTCGAAAGCACACTAAAGTGTAATTAGATAAATAGGGACCGCTCCATCTGAAAGGTAAACGGCGTTTCTGTGCACTGCTCTGGTTTGCCAGAAGCGGCTTAGTCATGCTGGCCACATGACCCGGAAGCTGTACGCCGGCTCCCTCGGCTAATAAAGCGAGACAAGCGCCGCAACCCCAGAGTTGGCCACGACTGGACCTAATGGTCCCTTTACCTTTACCTTAACTTAGGGACATTAATTTCAATAGGTCTACTCTGAGTAGGACTTGATTGAAAGCAACCCATTAGTAAGTATACTCAAGGTTTTCGGAAGAAAATATTGAATGCTGTTCTTGTATGAAAGACTGAGTTTGGGCCAAAGGTAGCCAATGCAGTGCTAACGAAATGTCGGACGATAAATTCCATTTCCACCAACCAGCAGGGCCAATGGTCAGGAACGATGGTGGGATTACGCTCCAACAATATTTTGAAGGCACCATGTTGGCTATCTCTGATCTAGTATCTAAAATATTCCTATCACTTTAGAGCTATGCATTATATATGCAACCCAAACATCTTTCAATACTGACCTCCATCTTAAATTCTGGAAACCTGCCTTTCCTTATGAAGTTTCTTTTGGAAGTTATGCGGCTTGTTCTGTTTTCTTCTTGTGGCATAATGTGTTTGTATTTATGTTTTGAATGTGTTGTATGTCGCATGGAAACATTCAGTTAACAAGCAACTAAAAAAACCCTTTAAAAACCCCAGTAACAACAGTTTTTGTGTGATAATCTTCAAGGCCTGCCAAAATTGAACTCCTGTCCACCCACTAGAGAGTGATGAGGAACATATTTTGGACATTAGTCTCAAGCCAAATGTTTATTTTCTTCTGTTTGTTGATTATATCATTACGGTTGATTTTCTATCTGTAAAAGAAATAAAAACATGTTCTTAAAAAAGAACAGTGCCAAAATAAATAGCGCCTGAAGTAAAAGAGAGAATGAGACCAACAGCCTGAGTAATATATGCTAAATACCAGAAGTCATGTCAGGTGTTACCACAGGAGCTAACTCCTAGAAGCTGAGGGGTCTTTGGCAATACAGTGGTACCTCGGGTTACAGACGCTTCAGGTTACAGACTCTGCTAACCCAGAAATAGTACATCGGTTTAAGAACTTTACTTCAGGATGAGAAGAGAAATGGCGCAGCTGCGGCGGGAGGCCCCATTAGCTAAAGTGGTACCTCAGGTTAAGAACAGTTTCAGGTTAAGAATGGACCTCAAGAATGAATTAAGTTCTTAACCTGAGGTACCACTGTATTTGAGGGGGCTCGGCCAGTCTTGTAGCCATGGAGGTGATTGCCAGAGGTTTCTTTTTTGCCCCGGGTGAAGTCTCCAGAGGGGCTCCATGCAGACTCTGATCCTTTCTCTCTGTGTGTACACAAATGCACGTGGGTTTCCCCCCCCCAAACTAGGTCTTTGACCTGGGTGAAATAAAGCTTAGTTTCACCCCTGGGTCTCCCCCTGCTGTCAAGGACTGGGCAGAAGAGGAATGGTGGACACCGCCTCCCCAGTCCTGACCCTTCCTGGGAGGAGGAAGAGGAGGATAGTACAGTGGTACCTCGGGTTACAGACACTTCAGGTTACAGATGCTTCAGGTTACAGACTCTGCTAACCCAGAAATAGTACCTTGGGTTAAGAACTTTGCTTCAGGATGAGAACAGAAATCGTGCTCCGGCAGCGCAGCGGCAGCGGGAGGCCCCATTAGCTAAAGTGCTGCTTCAGGTTAAGAACAGTTTCAGGTTAAGAACAGACCTCCAGAACAAATTAAATTCTTAACCCAAGGTACCACTGTATAGATTTACAACAGGGGTTTGCGGGAGGTCACAGCCCAGAGGCAGATGTGGGGGGAAATTGGGAAAGCCAGAACAACACCTGGCTGACACATTGTCATTAGAAAGCATTCCAGAACCTCCATCTCCCAGAACCTGGCTAACTTTGAAAGTAGGAGAGCAAAGAGCTCAAAGACAGAGGGCACATAGTAGCACCCGTAGAGGAGATGATGAGGATGACAAATGAGGAAGTGGGAGAGACAGGGGATGGAGATTCACTCGGGACAACGCCATTATCCAAGAGGCTGGGTTCTATGGCCTCTCTCTGTAAAGATTGAAATAAAAAAGGTCCGAAAGAAGCTTTCCCTTGTCTTTATACTTTCCTGGGCAACCAGCCGGGAGCCGCTGACGGCATTCTGACACCTGCCCCCAAGTTGATGGGCACTGACATCCAAATGGTCTGTGTGCATCATGTCTTGTGATCAGTTATGTGGGGCAGGACTTACCAGACCCCTCCCCCAATATATTATTCAACTTGGCACCCCGGGTGCCATTTTCTCAATTAAGAAAATGGTATATACAGTTATGTTACACAGTTGTCTTTTGAGGACTTTAGTGGCTTACGACAGGCACGTCCAACTCTCTAGAGTAGGCATTGGCAAACTCGGCCCTCCAGATGTTTTGGGACTACAACTCCCATCATCCCTAGCTAACAGGACCAGTGGTCAGGGATGATGGGAATTGTAGTCTCAAAACATCTGGAGGGCCGAGTTTGCCTATGCCTGCTCTAGAGACTTCAATTTACTTCCAGTTTAATAACACTGGCATTGTGTTTAATAACAATCCATTGTCATTACCCATAGTTGTTGAGCTTTTTTTGGGGGGGGGAGAGCTGTTCAACTGTTTTTGGGGTGGATTTCATAAAATCGCTGTCTGCTGCCCTGCCACATTCAAACACTATGTCGCTGGCGCTGGGAATACAGCCTTTCAAAAGCAGGGCGTGTTGCAAATGCTCAGGACAAACGGGGCGATCACTTTCATTACTCCTGCGATCGACCAGGAGCACCACGGCGATCTACCTGTCAATCACGGTCAACTGGTTGGACATTGTTGGCTTCCGACATAAGAACACAATGAAAATCATTTTGGAAAGAATTGGGAGTCTTTTACATGGCATTGAAGTGCAAGCCGTAATACTACAAAGCCTTAAGCGGCTCAGGTTTGCAATACCTCAAGGACCGTCTCTCCATATGGACCTACCTGGACCCTGAAATCATCCTCTGAGATCCTTCTTTGTGTACCTCCTCCACAAGAGGTCCAGAAGGTGGCAACATGAGATCGAGGGCTTTTCTGCAGTGGCTCCCCGTCTGTGGAATACTCTCCCCAGGGAGGTTCATTGGTGCCTTCGTTACATATATTCAGGTGCCAGGCAAAAACATTCGCTTGGTGCTGACCTTTAAAGCCCTAAACGGCCTTGGTCCAGTATATCTGAAGGAGTGTCTCCACCCCCATCGTTCTGCCCAGACACTGAGGTCCAGCGCTGAGGGCCTTCTGGCAGTTCCCTCACTGCGAGAAGCCAAGTTACAGGGAACCAGGCAGAGGGCCTTCTCGGTAGTGGCACCTACCCTGTGGAATGCCCTCCCACCAGATGTCAAAGAGAACAACAACTACCACACTTTTAGAAGACATTTGAAGGCAGCCCTGTTTAGGGAGGCTTTTAATTTTTGATGTATTGCAGTATTTTAGTATTTTTTTGGAAGCAGCCCAGAGTGGCTGGGGAGGCCCAGCCAGATGGGCGGGGTATAAATTTATTATTATTATTATTATTATTATTATTATTATTATTATTATTATTATTATTCCTCTCTAACCAGGCTTTTGGCTGACTAACAGTCTGTGGCCTTCCAATGAGTTTGTGTGTGGGGAGGGAAGTTATTGGTTTGTTTTTATTTTTGCTTTAGTATGTATTTCCTTTTTCAAAGAGATTTCCCCTGTGCATTGATACAGTTAAGGTATACAGAGAACCTGGCACCTCTTACCAGAGAAAACTTCCAAATTAAGAAGAGCAAGGGTAAGAGGAAGGGCATTGTATAAATTAGCTGCAATTTCCTAAATAAATAATTGAATCATATATTTTATTTATTATGTTACACATTTAAATACCGTTTTAAAAAGCAATCATATCTAAATGGATTTTAAACATTAAAACTGCCCAGCAAGTCTACTGCAAATGGGCCTTTCTGTGGCAAGATAAATGATACTATAGTTTCTTCCTTTGCCCAGTTCAAATGTCACCTTGTGCAACCTGGTCTAGCCACCTCCATGGTTGATCTCTTGGTCTATAATATGTCCACGTTCCTCATACAGATGAATGCATGAAACATAACCAGGAGGAAGATGGGAGATTAGAATCTAAGCAGCGATCTTTGGAAACTCATTGTAAGGTGGTAGAGGGATCTCCCATGATCTGTCAGCCTGTTGTGTCTCCTTTAGGGAGACACTGCAATACTACTTACATCAAATTCTAAGAGCATTGAACAGGGATTTCACAATGCATTTAGAGATGTAACAGAATTCTGTTTTAAACCTCCATAATTTGCACTTCCTGGACTAAATACATGGATCAGAATTTGGTTAACAATTGGATGTGTCCTTTTCAATTTTTTAAAAGCATACCAAAATGCTTCTTTTATGGGGGGAATGCATAAAATGTGTATTTTAGGGAGGAAATGCACACAAAATGGGTATCGTATGAAAAGTGCACAAAATAAAAAATTGGCATGTGGTCCCGTCCCCCCCAATGTCTTCCTTTTGGAAAAAAAATCACAAAAATGGAATGGAACTGGCTCATGATTGAACACATGTGAAACTGACATGGAATGAGAATTCAGATTACCAATATGCAGTGGTACCTTAGTACCTCAGTTTTCGAACGTAATCCATTCCGGAAGACCGTTTGTGTTCTGAAACATTCAAAAACCGAAAACTCAATAGCCAACAGCTAGGCCTCATGATGTTGCACACAGCGAAAGCCGTGTGGCATGTTCGACTTCCGAGGTGTGTTCGAAAACCGAAGCATTTACTTCCGGGTTTACGACGTTTGAAAACTTAAATGTTCGTCAACGGAGACATTCAAAAACTGAGGTGCCACTGTACCTAGAAGTGAGAGATGACCTGGCCAGTTGCTTTCTGACAGTTGCTATTTTGCCTGATTGTATTGAGTTGCATCCCCACAAATTCAGGTGTGCACTTGAATTGTATTTGGCACAACAAATCCACTTCTAAAATGACCGGCTCTTTTGAAGTAAGGAAAGTGATGGGAAAAATGGACTGGAAAGTGTGGGATAAAAACGGCTTGGCATGCTCAAGGAACTGGTTGCCTGAAGGTAACCTTAGGCACATTTAAATCCTATTCATTATATATGGACATCAGAGAAACTGGAGGCATGTAGACTAGCTTGGGATCTGGAACACCAATCATTCAGGACTCCAGTTCTGGTGGAAGCCTATACACGTAGACTTCCCCTACTCAAATATCCACACCTAATGCATGGAAATAGTACTTTGGCCACCTCATGAGAAGAGAAGACTCCCTGGAAAAGACCCTGATGATGAGAAAGATGGAAGGCACAAGGAGAAGGGGACGACAGAGGACGAGATGGTTGGACAGTGTTCTCGAAGCTAGCAGCATGAGTTTGACCAAACTGCAGGAGGCAGTGGAAGACAGAGGTGCCTGGCGTGCTCTGGTCCATGGGGTCACGAAGAGTCGGACACGACTAAACGACTAAACAACAACAATGCATGGATGTTAGGGATAGGGTGGAGGAAGCCATGTCTGTTGGAGGCGGAGCCAAGGAAATAGCCTGGCCTCTTCTATAATCACGTGAACCCCCTTCATGTGTACAACCTGTGAAAGGGATGTATGAAAATGACCATCAGACACAAGACAATCAAATAAGTATTGCGAAGAATATGCAATTGCTAACTGAATAGACAAGTATTTGGAATTTGTCTTATCCAAATGCTTAAGAAACGCTCAAGCATTTGCAGGCCAGCATATACGTTATCCCCTCGGTGACCCCACAATATTCATTTTAAATAAATCGACCATATCTAGATATTGTGCGGAACAAGCTAATCCTGGCTCTCAAGTTCTCCCCTATTGTTAAGTCATATTTAATCAGTTATTGTCTGGCCACTTGCTCTTCTTCATCTCGATTAGATCCAGTGCTGTTCACCCTCAGGGGCCGTAAAACCCAGTTTAATGATCTTCCTTCTTTGCCTTTGTCAAATGCATTAATGTACACCATATTCTAAATGACATAATCATTCATTGTAGCTTCAGCTCATTAATTTGTTTAAGTACTTGGTTACAAGCAAAATCTGATGTTGAAAGTGCTAGTTAATGCTCTTATGTATTACAGTGTCTTGGGGGGGGGGGGAAATGCCACATAAAAAGAAAGAAACTTGACGTAACTTGAAAATGACCCACAGAAGACCCACCTCTTGTAATTAGGGAACAAAACGTTCTCCAGCAACAGTTTCATTTACCAAATTAGCAACTGTTATTTTATTTTTTAGGGACGCGGGTGGCGCTGTGGGTTAAACCACAGAGCCTAGGGCTTGCCGATCAGAAGGTCGGCGGTTCGAATCCCCGTGACAGGGTGAGCTCCCGTTGCTCGGTCCCTGCTCCTGCCAACCTAGCAGTTCAAAAGCATGTCAAAGTGCAAGTAGATAAATAGGTACCGCTCTGGTAGGAAGGTAAATGGCGTTTCCGTGTGCTGCTCTGCTTCCCCAGAAGCGGCTTAGTCATGCTGGCCACATGACCCAGAAGCTGTACGCCGGCTCCCTCGGCCAATAAAGCGAGATGAGCGCCACAACCCCAGAGTTGGCCACGACTGGACCTAATGGTCAGGGATCCCTTTACCTTTACCCTTTATTTTATTTTTTAAACTTCCGACATGATGGGAGCATACAGCTTTTGTTTCACTCTTAAAGACTCAAGCCAGGATCCAAAGAACCATACGGCTCATTCAGTTGGAAACCTGCGCTTCAGCGTTTCAAATGCCAGCCAGTCCCTGTCTATATTTCTTAAAACATGCAAATGTATTGCTTTCATGCAATTAGCGTCATGCCTAGATTGATCCCGTGGAATCGGGACTATTGCCACATAGCAGGCCAGCTTTGAAAGTGGGGGTCAAATTAGTCATGATGAGAATTGTGCGCAGGCAATTAATGTCAACGTGCATGTTTCAAAACTGGAAATAGCAGTTGCAAAAAAACCAGATGTGCAATTGTAAAAATAGACGTGTGCTTAAATACATAGCAGGCAGGCAGCGACATGCCCTCTTTTTCTTTAATTATTTACGGGGACAAGGAAGACCTGTTCTGACTGTAAAGTCAGAAAATGGGAAGAGGATGCTTATCTCTTCAATTCCCCACTTAGATTAGAATGCATGTCCCCATGGGACTAGAATCCAAAGGAAAAAAGTCATTGTTGAGACAAATGTTTTAATATAGCTAGGATTCAGTCCAAGTGTATTCCCCCCCCCCCCCCAAGCAAAATAAGGACAGGAAACCCAGAATATAGGTGGAAAACACAAACATGCCAATGTCAACCGACCATGCTCAGTTGGAATGGAGTGCTGACAAATTGTTGTGAGGATGGGTGGAAAACAAAGTGTTGGTGCTGACATTTAAAGCCCTAAAATGCAGGTCATTTCCAGGGAGTCTTCTCTTCTCATGAGGTGGCCAAAGTACTGGAGCCTCAGCTTCAGGATCTGTCCTTCCAGTGAGCACTCAGGGCTGATTTCCTTCAGAATGGATAGGTTTGATCTTCTTGCAGTCCATGGGACTCTCCAGAGTCTCCTCCAGCACCATAATTCAAAATCATCCATTCTTCGGCAATCAGCCTTCTTTATGGTCCAGCTCTCACTTCCATACATCAGTACTGGGAAAACCATAGCTTTAACAATATGTTAACAAGGTGATGTTTCTGCTTTTTAAGATGCTGTCTCGGTTTGTCATTGCTTTTCTCCCAAGAAGCAGTCGTCTTTTAATGTCATGACTGCTGTCCCCATCTGTAGTGATCATGGAACCCAAGAAAGTAAAATCTCTCAATGCTTCCATTTCTCCCCTTCTATTTGCCAGGAGGTGATGGGACCAGTGGCCATGATCTTCGTTTTTTTGATGTTGAGCTTCAGACCATATTTTGCACTCTCCTCTTTCACCTTCATTAAAAGGTTCTTTAATTCCTCCTCACTTTCTGCCATCAAGGTTGTGTCATCTGCTTATCTGAGCTTTTTGATATTTCTTCCGCCAATCTTAACTCCGGTTTGGGATTCATCCAGTCCAGCCTTTCGCATGATGAATTCTGCATATAAGTTAATAAAACTCCCTGCGCAGAGACCTCTAAATACAAGACGATGAGAACAAACAACACTTCAATGACCTGTCTGTCTGTGAGGTTTCAGGGACATCTTGTTCATCACTGTTAGTAACAAGATCATGGACTGGAGGTGGCTGCTTGATCTGCTTCAACTTAATTGAACAAAAATATTCTTCTCTTATAGCAAACTTACATTTTCCAAATTATGGCTTGTGCTAATGAAGGGTGTGTGTGTGTGCGCGCGCGTGTGCAGAAACAGATGGACAAAACAATAGATTTTACAAGGGTTATACAATTTTTGCAGCCATACAGCCCATGCAACCTCGCTGCACAACAATGTCTCCTGTTATTATTTTTTGTATCTTAAATGTGGGTTTCTCTGCATAAAACGATTAACCTCTTTACCCTGTAAGTGCAAAAGGCAGGCAACAATATCTTTTCTAAATCAATTGTTGAGATATTTAAATATAATTACTAGGTTTCCTTGGCCTCATTGTTGATGAAGCTGGAAAAGATTGATTAATTAGAAAGGTGGTTTGGAGAGGTTAATTGGTTTGTATTTTTAATCGCCCGCTGAGATAATTTAGAAGAACTGAAAAATAGCATCAATGAGTTTACAGTGATTTCCCCAAAGATCCACATCTTCAGAGCAGGTTGATATGTAAGTCATGACTATATGCAAAGAATATGTGTGTGCATGTTCCTGATATTCTTGCAAGTTCTCTTTTTAAGAAGTTGTTTGTAGAGCTAAGTTAAATATTGACAGTGGAGCTAAGACCTGCTGAATTTAGCCCCAAACTAGAAAGCTTCGTAAGTGAATGATTATCAGCACTAACTGAATGAATTGCCAAATGAAGTGGGTGAACTTAAATCTGTTTTATGGGATAAGAGGCATAGGCTGTCACTTCGCACTCAGCTTCAGGAAACAATTCTAGGAATGATGAAATGAATTCCTTACCTTGCTGAGCTGAATTTAAAGGATTCCTCAGATGATTCAAAACTGCAGACATGATTTGCAATCTGAGCAGTACCTTCTGCATTTCAGGTCCAGAGCCATGATGAAATGTTCTTTTGCATTTCCAGGGATAGGTAACCTTTCATAAAATAAAATAAAATAAAATAAAATAAAATAAAATAAAATAAAATAAAATAAAATAAAATAAAATAAAATAAAATAAAATAAAATAAAATAAAATAAAATAAAATAAAATCCCTCTTTTTGTTTAGAATGAGTAACAAATTGCAAGCCAAAGATGTAGTCTGTACTTTCACGTTCTAGAATATGGAGGACAAATGTGTCAATTTCACTTTCCTTCTTTCATATTTTTCAGATCTTAAATTTAGTTTACGGCATTAAAAAAAATATCTTTGTGAAAAATTGTCAGCATTTTATCACACATTTCTATAAATATACACAGGCAGGCTTTGAAAGCTATTTCGAAGTTTCTAATGGCTTGGAATATGGTAACTTTTCTCAGGAACCCACCACAGTGAACATGATTTCACCTGGACTGAAAGGTCCATGTTAGCTTCCACCACATTTTTGTGAGCAATTAAAGGTGCCATTTTTAATCTATAGAGTCCCACATCCCCAGGGACCTCTTTATTGGAAGGACAATATATTTTTTCCTGCAGAAAAGTGGGACTAAATATTTTGTTAAAGTAAGCAGTAAAAGAAACCCCTCTTCAGGCCTTCCTACTCATTGTGTAGGGACAATGGAGGTGGAATCAGTGTGTGTGCCACTCTGCCTAGTTTGAACCATCAAGCATTCTTGTTGGGTGGCTGAAGAAGGCTACAGAAGTTGGCCAATCTACAGTAATCCATAGATATAATTTCATTGTAACATTCTGCAGTTCAGGGTCCATCTCAAGAGTCTTGCTCACTAACAAGAGAGAGAGAGGGAGAGAGACAGAGGGAGAGAATGCACATATACATCTATGGAACAGTGTTTCAAATTTTAGAATGGCTACACTAAATCTGATACATGTTTCACATTAGGAAAAAACATGGTTGGAGTTAGTTTAAAAAATGCCAAGCCCTCTTTCTTCCTGCTAATGCATTTTCGATACAATGAAAGTGATCTTAAAACATCCATTCTTCAGTTCCTGCAGAGCACTTCTCAGAAATATAGATTTTGGTTTTCCTGTCTCACTACCATTAGCCACATCTACTGGTGTCAGATTAATGAATTGGAAACTCTTTATTTTCCTGTCCATCCCCTCTATTTCCCAACACTGCCATTTCCAGCATTTTTAGTTTAGGAGCATTGTTGCTTCCATCCATCATTGTCTGGATGTCTTCCTAAACTTCTCAGCAGTCTAGAAGCCAAACTTTCCAAATACTTATCTCCTCAAATCGTTGTCATTGGAATTACAGCCAGCCGTTTCCCTTTATCTGCCAATTTTTACCCTAAGCCTGACAAAGCCTGATAACTGTAATCTGTAGCTCTCAGTGGGGAGAAAATTAATTTATCTCCAACATGGATGTAGTGGAAGCTTCAAAATCAACAATGTTCCAAGAAATTAACTTTCAAAGAATTACCTTGTGTCCTTCACATGGGCTTCAGATTCTTTCCTCACTCAAACAAACCAGCAGCGAAATGGTGAACATCAGAGCAGTGATCATGGAACAGGTTTTGAAGGAATGGGTTTCCCAAACCCCAAAACTGACTGTGCAGGCAGTTTGAAACTGCACCAAAATCCCTATTTTTCCTTAGCTAAAATGCTTTAACTTGAGCTCTTGAGCCAGATCCCAGCTGTATAAACAAGTGCTCAGAGCCCTCTCCTTTATCAGTTTGTGACGGCAAGGATGGCCTTGACTGTACCAGTAGAACAGGGAAGACACGTCTGCGCCTTATCTTACGTCCTGACCACAAAGACCACAAAAGACGCACAGACCTAGTTTGGGAACAGCGCCAGTGTGTGTTCCTGGAGATGGTGACCTCTTGCTCCAAGATAAGAGTAGGAACAGGAAGATCCTTTTATGGTCAAAAGTATAGGAAAGGAATACCCTTTTATGGTATTGACGTGGCTGGATTCCTGGGGAAGGGGGAGAGGGTGCCTGGAGGATATATATACTGCATGTAATCTCTCATTTTTTTGGACTTGCTGTGGACTGACCACGCAAGTGCCTTTCTGCTGTTCCGGAGAGCAGAAATAAAGAACTATTTCTCTGAACCAACCCTCGGTGTAATTTGACTTCCTTCCTCCTGTCCGGGAGCAATGCTGACCCAGTCGGTGAACTCCAATAAGGCTACAGTTTCTGAATGAAGGGTTGCATGGCCAGTTCCCACCTCCCACCAGTGGAAATAAAGATACGAGACACCATTATTTAGGTCAATGGGCTAAAATTGGCCACAACTTTATTGGTTACAGGTGATGAGCGTTATTGGCTTTAGGCATTGGTCCTAATCGACTATCCAGCTTCAGTCTTTCTGCCTGAAGGCCGGGAAGGGTTAACATCAGCAGGGGGAGCCCTGCTGATGAACATCAACTAGGCACTCCTCCGGGGTCACCACTCGGGGGCGTGCCTTGGGCCCCGCCCTCCATAAACTTCAGGCGTGGCCACCCCCCCCCCAGAATCCTTTATCAGACTGCCCCTCACTAACCGGGGGGAAGTGATGGCGCTCCTCCCCCCCCCCGTTCATCTACATAACAATGCTGAGGAAAAAACAAGGCAGACAAACCAACGCAAGCAGAGTAAACAAACCAAATGCAAACGAAATTCCCCAGCTGATCGGAGGCAAAGAGGAAGGGCCTCTGCCACGCTTGTCTTAAATGCGGCAAGCCACACCCTCTGAGCCAGCCGATTGGCTGGCGCAGGGGATGACGTGACAGAGGATTCCCCTGTTCGTGCGGGGCTGGGAACCAGCCTCCGTGCGAGTGTTGGGGGCGTGAAGGTAAGATTAAAACCTAAAATCAGGATGGCTGGTCAACTATAGGTTGTAGCAAATGTTTCCAATTTTGTTTGCAATATTTCATGGGTTCTTCTTTTATTTTCTTTAATTAGAGGGATTGCATTTATACATCACTTTTAGTAATGGCTATTCATGTTTGGTTCAGTGCCTCTTGAAAATAGAGTATATAAAACCACATAGGAATTTTGATACCCAATTCCTCCGGCAGCAAATCTCGGCTGCTTTTGATCTTTCCTACCAAATTGCCCACATTATTCTTTGAGTTTCTGAAATTATATTTTCAATATCAGAGCAAGGGAAAACCATGCCGTATTTTTATATCATGAAAGCTGCCTTGCATCTTTTCTTTGTCCTAGGTAAATTGTATTAGTCTTTTTTTTTAAGTCATCTCCGCTCTCTTTGCTGTAACTTTGTTAGATTTTATGTTTGGTTTTTATTGATCAGATTTGTTGAGCTGATTTATCACTTTAAGTTCACAACTCTTAATACAGTTAGTTCACCTTTTGTTCTTGCAAACTCCCCCCCCCAAAAAAAAGAGTGCATGAAAATTTAATTCTTTGAAAGTGATAGTTGGCTTTAAAAACTGGGAATAAGGCATTCTAAAAGTCCTTAAGTTACTGCAAGTCCCTAACAGCATCATATATACAGTGGTACCTCGGGTTACATATGCTTCAAGTTACATATGCTTCAGGTTACAGACTCCGCTAACCCAGAAATAGTACTTCAGGTTAAGAACTTTGCTTCAGGATGAGAACAGAAATGGTGCTCCGGCAGCAGGGCGGCAGCAGGAGACCCCATTAGCTAAAGTGGTGCTTCAGGTTAAGAACAGTTTCAGGTGAAGTACGGACCTCCGGAACGAATTAAGTACTTAACCTGAGGTACCACTGTATGTCTATTCAGAGGTAGTCCCAAGGAATCCAAATCCCCCTTTTGGGGGGTGGGGGATGAATTGGGAGAAGGTGCACCCCTACCCAGCCCTGCCAGTGTCTACCAATAGAATGACGCCACCAGTGCCACTTCACTTCTGCAGAGCTGCCCATTCTGCCCACTGAATACTTGGGCAGAACTGCATCGGTAAAACACCCACTGATAACAGTCAGAAGAACACACCAAAATGTGGCATTCTGGGGGCAGGGAAGGGCTTAGATGGCTGAGGACCTTTTGACTCCTAAGCCAACCACACAGTCACCATGTAATAGCAGAGTTCCTAATCTAGTCCCAATCGCTGCACCATATCCAGGCTGGCACAGTGATTTGCCTGTCCCTTCTTCTGCCCAGGTTGGCATGGCAGGGCTGGGGATTGGAAGGTGTCTCTGCTGCTCCATGAAGACCCAACAGGCAACACATGGAGTTCGGACTGTATCCCAAATGTGTATAAGATTGCAGCCTAAATTAAAACAGAGAAGGCAGGGGTAGCTCAGGGGGAGCTAGAGCACAAGCTTTGCATGTGAAAAAGTTGCAGGTTCAGTCTCCAGTATCTCAAGGCAGGGCTCAAGAGGTTGAGTCCTGACAAGAGAGAAGTACTGTTTTGGGGGGACAGGGGTTGGGCAGGTGTGGAGGACTCCCTGGTCCTGAATGGGGTAACTGTGTCCCTGAAGGACCAGGTGCGCAGCCTGGGAGTCATTTTGGACTCACAGCTGTCCATGGAGGCACAGGTCAATTCTGTGTCCAGGGCAGCTCCATCTGGTACACAGGCTGAGACCCTAATGGCCAGCGGACTGTCTCACCAGAGTGGTGCATGCTCTGGTTATCTCCCGCTTGGACTATAGCAATGCGCTCTACATGGGGCTACCTTTGAAGGTGACCCGTAACTACAACTAATCCAGGATGTGTCAGCCAGACTGCTGACTGGGAGTGGCTGCTGAGACCATATAACACTGGTCTTGAAAGACATACATTGACTCCCAGTATGTTTCTGAGCACAATTCAAAATGTTGGTGCTGACCTTTAAAGCCCTAAACGGCCTTGGTCCTGTATACCTGAAGGAGCATCTCCACCCCTGTCGTTCAGCCCGGACCCTGAGGTCCTGCTCCAAGGGCCTTCTGGCGGTTCCCTCACTGCGAGAAGTGAGGTTACAGGGAACCAGGCAGAGGGCCTTCTCAGTAGTGGCACACGCCCTGTGGAACACCCTGGCTCGCCAGAGCAGCAATGTCACGCTGGCCACGTGACCCGGAAGTGTCTCCGGACAGCGCTGGCCCCTGGCCTCTTGAGTGAGATGGGCGCACAACCCCAGAGTCTGGCAAGACTGGCCCGTACGGGTAGGGGTACCTTTACCTTTTACCTTTTAATCAAATGCAAATGCTGATTATAACGAAATTCAGCTGCGTGAGAAGGAATAGTGTTGTTTTTTTAAAAAAAAGTTTAGTTCTTAATAAAGAAACAATAGCTTGAATATCCCAGAACTCTGACAGCTTGAATGCATTTTGTTTTCTCAACGTTTGTGGAGGTTTTTGTCTCTGGCTTGAATAAGATGGGTTCTGTACCAAAGATAACATCAGATTCTATTGCATTTATGCTAAATTAAACTTTTCTAGCCACTGTGTGATTTTTCAATTTGGTATAGATGTCCAATATTTGAGAAACAAGATGACAAATGAGTTGCCAAAACAGGCAAGCTTAAATCTTTACTGATGTATTGATCTTTTCAACAGGCAGACTTCCTAAATAAATGTTAATTAGATCATGGCTCCTCGCACTCATACCTTAATAGGAAAATCTACCTCCTTTGTGATTAACTCATGACTATTTAAAAAGCATTCCCCCCCCCCCACATATTACGACTCTCAGAACCAACAGCCATACCAGAAGGTGTGGAGAACATCTCTTGTGGGATTATAGCTCGCAAAAGCCATTCAGAGAAGTCATGACTGATGTGGCGGGGTACAAATAATAAATTATTATTATTATGTCTCCTTGCACCTTACACTTTTCTGTGAATTCAAGCTCCTGACCTACTTCTGGAAATGTTCATGGATAAAACGATTTTATCTATGTGCAGCCCAGCTAGTAACGAAGTCTATCCATTACAGTGGTACCTCGGGTTACATACGCTTCAGGTTACATACTCTTCAGGTTACAGACTTCGCTAACCCAGAAATAATACCTCAGGTTAAGAACTTTGCTTCAGGATGAGAACAGAAATCATGCAGCAGCGGCACGGCGGCAGTGGGAGGCCCCATTAGCTAAAGTGGTGCTAAAGTTTCAGGTTAAGAATGGACCTCCAGAACGAATTAAGTACTTAACCCGAGGTACCACTGTATAGGCACCAGCTCCTGGGGGGCCAAGGCACTTTGGGTCCCCTCAATTTTTTTTTTTAGGGGGCCAGGGCCCTCCATGGTTGAAACTGAACACATCAGGACATTACATCAGGCCCTCTCAATGTTCTTCAGAAGATGGCATTTAAATATATTTAGGAGATTTCACATCTATGCAGCAAAATGGTCCACAGCAAGGGAAACTTAGGGTTGCACATCTTCATACATTGATTGGCCTATGTGATGGCTAGATGCCCACCATCACCCGTTTTCCACATAAGCAATAATTTTTTTAGGTATTTATTATATAAAGATACCATGGACATACCTTACATGATTGTTGTGGAGAACACTGAGTTAATGTGCTTTATGTATTGCATATTCTTTGAACTTTATAAATGCATCTACTTTTATTATTACCACCATCATAATCAAATATGTTGGGGTTTATTTAAGCACCCGTGAGGAGACAGCTTCCTTCCTTCCTTCCTTCCTTCCTTCCTTCCTTCCTTCCTTCCTTCCTTCCTTCCTTTTTTCTTTTTTAGGAATAAAAAGAGACACACCATTAAATAGCACTGTCAACATTTTGTCATAGTGTAATAGCTCTTCAGAAATGTAGCCTTCATTTTATCATCGTACGGGCCAGTATTTCTATAGAATAGCCATCTGAATGCTCAAACACAAAAGGCCTTTATATACACAAAAGGAACAATTGAAAAAGCTTGTTGTACACTGTCATTTCTGAAGGAGTCACTGCCTCACCTGGAAAAGCTGCCCCATTTTTTAATTCTACACTCTATGCCACGACTGGGTTTACTGTCCCCTTCCACAGCATCAAGCCAACAGTCTTACTGCCACAGAAAATGCGCAGCTAAAAGCCACAAGGGCAACATTTTACACTTAGAGCAGGGGTCACAAACTTTTTCAGCAGGGAGCTGGTCCACTGTCCCTCAGAACTTGGGGGGGGGGGCGGACTATATTTTTTGGGGGGGAAATGAACAAATTCCTATGCCCCACAAGTAACCCAGAGATGCACTTTAAATAAAAGCACACATTCTACTCATGTAAAAACACGCTGATTCCCAGACAATCCGTGAGCCGGATTTAGAAGGCGATTGGTCTGGATCCAGCCCCCAGGCCTTAGTTTGCCTACCCATGACTTAGAGAATCCTAATACATTATCATGCTAAATTTTGAAGAGGCTTTGCATATTCAAATAGGAGGGGTGTGAGAGGAAGCAAAAGACTGGTCCTTCCTCTACCATTGATTCTGCTTTCACTGATGTCTCTGCATAATCCAATTTAATTGGCCATGCAGCATTTAGGATGTCACCCAGGGCCGGCTCTACCATTTGGCACTGTGAGACTACTGTCACAGGCTGCAGGCTCTGGAGGGCAGTGTCAAAAGTTACTCCTTGGCCACCTTCTCTGTTCGAGGATGGAACTATACACGTTACACAACCTGTTGTAGCTTTCCCAAAGGTAAAAGTAAAGCTACGCCTGACCGAGGGAGCCGGCGTTTGTCCGCAGACAGCTTCCGGGTCATGTGGCCAGCATGACTAAGCCGCTTCTGGCGAACCAGAGCAGCGCACTGAAACACCGTTTACCTTCCCGCCAGAGCGGTACCTATTTATCTACTTGCACTTGATGTGCTTTTGAACTGCTAGGTGAGCAGGAGCTGGGACCGAACAACGGGAGCTCACCGTGTCACAGGGATTCGATCCGGTGACCTTCTGATTGGCAAGCCCTAGGCTCTGTGGTTTAGACCACAGCGCCACCCACATCCCTAGCCCTCCCAAACTAGCTTGCAATAGAGAACACTGTCCCACACCAGTTCTGAAGGAAGATTTAGCCACCAGTCCAGTTGGCTTTTGTATTGCATGTCTCGGACCATTTCTAATGTCATTCAAATCACTGCCTAGTTTATGATTCAGTGAGATTTCCCATGTGACTAAATCAGGGAGAAGTAGAGGTCACAGGACAAAAATATTACATTTGTCATCAAGGAAAACACAGGTTGTTTCTTCCCACACAAATATAATAGTATCTATTGGTGTATATAATTATATATTATATATTATATAATTGTGTATAATGTTTTATAACTAGCTTAAAACAAAAGTTAGTATCAGGATTTTTTGTTTATTTTTAAAAGGTGTTTATTAGCAGGATCTAAGTGCTTCTAACCCACCACAATCCATACTTCCTGAAAATACTATTCCCTCTTTGACTCATTGCATTTGCTAAGAAAAAACACCTATGATTTAATGTGTCCTTGAAAGACAAGCTTGTTGTTTTAAAAGAAAAAGTATTCAGTATTGGAATATTAATTATATTTTACCTCAAATACATTACCTTCATCAATGTTTGGCTTATCAAAAACATTTCAGCTTTCAAAGGAAAGATGAATTATACACCATTAATGCAAGTTGCTGCCATTTGTAACTGGCATATTGCAGAGGTAGAATTAGTCATTTGATTGATTGCAATGTGTTTAAACAATAGAATTTCAAGCTGCTTTGTCCCTATTTTCCTTGAAAATGTTTTGGTTTGCTTCGTAATCAGTTCTCCAGTGTAAATATGCAGTTTTACTTTTGATTTTTCTTTGCAGCTTCTGTGATCTACAACCCATTATTTTTTTTATGCAGATGGGTTTTTTAATATAGTTTTTAACCATTTGGATTTAAAAAGTACGATAATGAGAACAAATTCAAGAAACTTTTTCTTTTTAAAAGCTCTCCTAAGTTCCAACTGCTGCTGTCCAAATAAGGTGGTTCAATTTATAACCTGTTTCAGAATCCGAGGCAGGTCTATATTCCACAGGGAATGTGTGTTCACTAGGCTTGTTTAAATTCAGTATTGTGTGTGTGCGCGCTCTGGATTTTTTCCTGCCTGCAGTAATTTGACCTCCTTCACTGGCAAATCAGAATATTATATAGCAGCTGACAGGTTATGAACTTTATATTGCTTCTTTAAAAGAGCTATCAAAAGTGGAGCCATCTGTATTTTAAATGAAAAGAATCAATCACCAAATTCAACCTCCTACATAATTTTTATTCAGTTGCAGCAGTGAAGAATGGGAACATGAGGTTTAATACTGTATCATTGGGGGGGGGGGGGAATAAAGGTTGCTGAATGATGCGGCTGACACACCAATGAAAAAGTTTAGAGTAGGAGTGTAGACTCTGTGTCGCTCATAAACTCCCATCATCCCTGGCTAATGGTCATGCTGCTTGGGAATGATGGTAGTTGTAGAGGCACACAACTTATGGAGGGTCATGGTTCCCCCCTGAGCTAAAGGATAGATTCCAAAGCACCTCTAGACCAGGGATAGTCAACATGGTGTCCTCTAGATGTTGTTGTACTACCAACCTTACTGTATGCTTGTGAAACATGGACCACTTATAAACGCCATCTCCTACTCCTCAAAAGATTACATCAACGGTGTCTCCGAAAATTTTGACACATCACTTGGGAAGACAGGCGAACTAATACCAGCGTACTGGAAGAAGCAAAGATCACCAGTGTCGAAGCAATGATTCATGATTCTTCAACATCAACTTCGTTGGACTGGTCATGTTGGGCGGATGCCTGCTTATTGTCTTCCAAAGCAACTACTGTTTTCTGAACTTAAAAATGGAAAGCGTAATGCTCGTGGTCAACAAAAGAGGTTTAAAGATTGTCTCAAGGTGAATTTTTAAAAATATAGTATAAACACCAACAACTGGGAAAAACTTGCCTGCGAGCGCTCCAATTGGAGAACAGCCTTTACCAAAGGTGTAATGGGCTTTGAAGACACTTGAACCAAGGACACAAGGGAGAAATGTGTTAAGAGGAAGGCATGCTTGGCAAATCCACACCGTGATCAACTCCCGCCTGGAAACCAATGTCCTCACTGTGGAAGGATGTGTGGATCCAGAATTGGCCTCCACAGTCACTTATGGACTCATTGTTAAAAGTGTGTTTATGGAAGACAATCTTACTCGGCTACGAGTGATCGCCAAAGAAGAAGAAGAAGAAGAAGAAGAAGAAGAAGAAGAAGAAGAAGAAGAAGAAGAAGAAGAATTTGCAAGCCCTGACCAGCATAGCCAATAAGCAGGGATCATGAAAGACAGCAAAAGCAGACACCAGATCTGCACTTCTTAGGCTGAAGTGCAGAACAGAACTTAGCTATCAACCCAACACAAAATTTCTCTGACTGTTGCAACATTGTTTGTGGCAATTCACATGCATCGGAATATGTTTTGAAAATGAGCATTTTGCGCTCAGATTAAAGAAGTTTTTAAAAATGACAAAAAGTTAGGGTTCCAGGTGGAGAAATCAAAGTTGGAAACAGAATTGTTAGAACCAAAGACTAAGGTACTATCAAGAATGTATAACTTGCTGTTAAAATGGAACACACAAGACGAAATGGTTAAATCTGCTATGATAAAGTGGGCACAGGATATTGGGCATCACATTATGTTTGAGGACTGGGAAAGGTTGTGGACCACTGGGCTGAACTTCACTGCATGTAATGCGTTGAAGGAAAATGTAATGAAAATGATATACAGATGGTACATGACCCCAGTTAAACGCCAAAATATACCATTTGTCTGATAATAAATGTTGGAAATGTAAAGGAAATGAAGGAACATTCTTTCACCTCTGGTGGACTTGCCCTAAAGTGAAGGCCTTCTGGGAAATGATATATAATGAGTTGAAAAAGGTATTTAAGTATACCTTCACTAAGAAACCAGAGGCTTTCCTCCTGGGTATTGTCGACCAGAAGGTGTTAAAGAAGGACCGAACATTTTTTCTGTATGCAACAACGGCAGCAAGGATACTCATCGCTAAGAATTGGAAAACACAAGATCTACCCACACTGGAAGAGTGGCAGATGCAGCTGATGGACTATATGCAATTGGCGGAGATGACTGGCAGAATCCGAGACCTGGGAGAAGAAAGGATGAAGATTGGAAGAAATTTAAGATTTATTTACAAAAATATTGTAATTTGGTTGAATGTTAAGAAGGATGCTTGATCATAAATAATTGGCCACCACTAAACTAGATTGGAACTTGATGATAAGTGAGACTAAGGAAAACATAAACTTGTTGGAGAATTGCTAGACCATACTTAAATGAGTGGATATAAGATTGTAAACAAGATGATAATTTGCTTGGAAAAAAACTCTTTAACGATGTAAGTGGGAGCAGGAGACGTGAGGAAGTCCAAATAAGTTATGAAACTTTTGTTATGACATAAGCAATGTTGTTTATTATCTATGTATTTCTTTTTTAAAAAAAAAATCTTAATAAATATTTATATAAAAAAAATGAAAACGAGCATTTTGGGTGGAGAAGGTGTAGTGACATATTTTAGTGTGAATTTCCATGTGGATTTTTTTTTTAACCCTACATATCAATGAATATCAGTTTGTGGGTGAACACATACAAAGTAGATGGCAATAGACTGATACACCTATCACTATCTGCATGATGATGCTCTTCCATGGCCAGAAGGCAGGACATCTCTTCTGATGTTAAGGAGATCTGCTTCTGGATTCATGAGGGAAAATCTATTTGCTGTTTTGCTGCTTCAGGACAAGAAAAGGCTATGGAGTAAACTCAACACGAATCTGGAGTGGAATCCATAAGGCAGTTGAATGGCACCTTGTGTGCCTTCTTCCAGTAACTCCTGCAGTCAATCTGGTGTCAAATGTATTGCTCTGCATTCCTTTGGACCACCTCAATGAGGGGTGTCCTGTCATTTGGGCAGCCCAGGACCTCCATACACACTGCCCAGACTTGCACCCTGGAGAGATCACTTCAGATGCTGTGATTTGACTTCAACCCCAGTCTCCCGTGAAAGACTGATGCCAGCAACAAAAACAATGCCATTGTGGATGATGACTGCCATCAGCCCCATCCAGCACAGTCCGTGGCAGGGGTGGTGATCAGGATCTTGATTGCGGGCCTGATCCTAAGCTCCTTTAACTCCTAAGGTAAAAGGTAAAGGGACCCCTGACCATTAGGTCCAGTCGTGGCCAACTCTGGGGTTGCGGCGCTCATCTCGCTTTACTGGCCGAGGGAGCCGGCGTACAGCTTCTGGGTCATGTGGCCAGCATGAATAAGCCGCTTCTGGCGAACCAGAGCAGCGCACGGAAACGCCGTTTACCTTCCTGCTGGAGTGGTACCTATTTATCTACTTGCACTTTGATGTGCTTTTGAACTGCTGGCAGGAGCAGGGACCGAGCAACAGGAGCTCACCCATCGCGGCGATTCGAACCCCCGACCTTCTGATCGGCAAGCCCTAGGCTCAGTGGTTTAACCCACAGTTGCCATATTTTAAAAAAGTGAAGATCAAGACACAAAAGTTCTTGAGCTAATTTTTGCAAAAACTCAGAAATGGCAGCCCTACCCTAAGGCTCACTTTGACAGATATGTAGGACACCAGGAGACCCACTTTCAAACAAGAAGAATTGGGAGCACAACTGGCAGCCCAGCTTGAATGCATTCAACTGATTGTCAACGTCTGCAAAAGGATTTACCATTGCTGACCTGAGGTCAGGAATGATGGGAATTGTAGTCCACAACTTCTGGAAGTTACCATGTTGTCTTTTCCTACTCTCAGACTTACCTCTATGCTTTCAAGGACATTTTATGATAACTGCATTGTTCTGAATGTGTAATAAATTAAAAAGGCATTGGGCCATTTTATACATTTCTTTTGGAACATAGGTTTTCCATATGAGGAGTCTTTTAAGTCAATGTTTGCGATGCGAAAAATATGTTGTATTGCAGCTTGGATATATCTTACTTTTCTATTATCACCCTGCCGTTTGCTTATTCTTTCTATTCTTAATCAAAAATGCTGTTTTGCATGTTCATGGAGCTTATAGACCTGTCCCATGGGGAGAAGCTTGTTTTGACCTAACATAGCCCATTCAGGAGTGAGCAGGTGTTTAGCTCATGTTTGTTAATCTGTTTGGGTTTAGGAGACCCAATGCTCAATGCCTTCACAAGGCTAATGTTGACCAATCATGAGTTAGGAAGTAGGAGCTGAAAGAATTTGCGGTGGTTATAATTATCAGCAAACCTGCATGAAAAAATCCTCACAAGTACAGACCATCTGGACAACACATTCTGGGCATTTTATCTAGTTTCATTTGACAGATATTAACTTCACGGGGAAAATCTGTCTCCACTGCAGTATAACAGTGTGGAAATGGAGAGTTGACAAAAGTTGGGAGTTCTATAGCAAAGAATGGTTGTACAGAAGTTTCTGGAATAGACGAAGAGAGCTTAAGGCTGATTGCTTTCAGGAATGCTTGCATTTCCATCTTACATGAAATGTCACCACAAGGAGCTAAACTAGGGCGAAATTAAGGGCGAAACTAGAGCTCTCAGAACAAAAGGTTGCCGCAAAAAAATGCCATCATGCTGAGTTCTCCTTCTTCAATGTGTAAAAACACTTACAGAGCAGTCCTAACTATAAAAAGTCAAAATATTTTACCCCTGAATAAGTTACACCAGTTTAACGGTAAAGGTACCCCTAACTGTTAGGTCCAGTCGCGTATGACTCTGGGGTTGCGGCGCTCATCTTCCTCTATAGGCCGAGGGATTTGGTGTTTGTCTGCAGACAGATTCTGGGTCATGTGGCCAGCATGACTAAGCAGCTTCTGGTGAACCAGAACAGTGCATTGAAACGCCATTTACCTTCCCGCTGGAGTGGAACCTATTTATCTACTTGCACTTTGACATGCAAAGTCAAATATCTACTTGCACTTTGACATGCTTTTGAACTGCTAGGTGGGCAGGAGCTAGGACCGAACAACAGGAGCTCACCCAGTCGCTGGGATTCGAACTGCTGACCTTCTGATTGGCAAGCCTTAGGCTCTGTGGTTTAGACCACAGCGCCACCCGTGTCCCTACGCCAGTTTAAGCTAGCCCTATTCCAAACCCCACTCAAGGGGAATTTGGCTTACAGTACACTATTTTGCTGGGTTTCTAAGTTGTGACTAAGCTGTCCCACCCCTGTCATAGCCCCGGAATCCCCCCTTAGGGAGACTTACTCCAACCTAAGTTCCACTGACTTAAGTATCACCTGCTGAGTTGGGCTGATCAAATTATTTTGGCCTATCTCCAACTCAGCTGGGATGATGAGGTTAGGCTCCGGCTCAGCCAGGAAAGCTCAAGATCCACTGAATCCAAACTGTCTCATCCCAGTGGACACAATATATCCAGCTATGAGTTAAGTGTTAAGGAGGAAAATTCAGCACGGGAGAGCTGGTTTTGTTGGCAGCACAGTGTTTCATAACAACCAGATACTCCCACAGTACAGTATCTATCTAATTTATTTCTCTGTCTGTCTGTTTTGATATCTGAAACTTGCTATCTTTTGTAACTATTTTCTGTCCACCCATAGATACATAAGCAAACTGATTGGGGAAGCTGATTTTGATGACAGCTCTGTGTTTCGTATCTTCAAGATCAGGGATGGGAAAACTGGGGCTCTCCAGAGAGATATATACAGTGGTACCTTGGTTCTCAAACGCCTTGGTACTCAAACAATTTGGAACCCAAACACTGCAAACCAGAAGTAGTTGATTGTTACGCTTCCGTTTTGAGTGCCACACTTCTGTTTTGAGTGTTACACTGCGGTCTGTCTGCTTTTGCTATTTATTTTGCGTTTTTGTGGCTCTCTCTTTTTTTTGTGTGACTGTGTGGAAGAACCCAGTTCAGCTACTGATTGATTGATGGATTGTGTCACTGCAGTAGATTATTTATTGCTTTCATTTTATGGATCAGTGGTCTCCTTAGATAGTGAAATTCATGTTAAATTGCTGTCTTAGGGGTTGTTTTTAAAAGTCTGGAATGGATTAATCCATTTTCCATTACTTTCTATGGGAAAGCGTGCCTTAGTTTTGGAATGCTTTGGTTTCAGAACAGACTTCCAGAATGGATTAAGTTGAGAACCAAGGTACCACTGTATTTACTCCAACTCCCATCAGCACCATTCAATCGGAATCGTTGTCCAGCAATTTCTGGAAGACCACAGATTCCCCATACCTGATCTAGAAGCTCCTACGTATCTAGAAGATAGATAGATGGATAATAGATAGGTAGACGATAGACAGATGATAGATAGATAGATGATAGATAGATAGATAGATAGATAGATAGATAGATAGATAGATGATAGATAGATAGATAGATAGATAGATAGATAGATAGATAGATATAGATAGATGATAGATAGAGTGGTACCTCGGATTAAGTACTTAATTCGTTCCGGAGGTCCGTTCTTAACCTGAAGCACCAGTTTAGCTAATGAGGCCTCCTGCTGCCACCGCGCCACTCTTCTCATCCTGAAGCAAAGTTCTTAACCCGAAGCACTATTTCTGGGTTAGCGGAGTCTGTAACCTGAAGTGTATGTAACCTGAAGCATATGTAACCCGAGGTACCACTGTAGATAGATAGATATAGATGGATGATAGATAGATAGACAGATATAGATAGATAGATGATAGATAGATAGATAGATAGATGATAGATAGATAGATAGATAGATAGATAGATAGATAGATAAATAGATTAGATAGATAGATAGATAGACAGACAGATAGATAGATAGGTAGATGATAGATGATAGATAGATAGATAGATAGATAGATAGATAGATAGATGATAGATAGATAGATAGATAGATAGATATAGATAGATAGATGATAGATAGATGATAGATAGATAGATATAGATATAGATGATATAGATATAGATATAGATATAGATATAGATATAGATATAGATATAGATATAGATATAGATATAGATATAGATATAGATATAGATAGATAGATATAGATAGATGATAGATAGATGATAGATAGATAGATAGATATAGATAGATAGATATCCATCTATCTTTTTATCATAGTATCTCAAATTTGCTAGGTTTTGTTTTTTCCAAAATATATGCTTTGTTATATCTCATTGATAGATATTTAGGAGTTCACCTAAGTATCCGATCAATTTTCTTACTTGTTTTCATAGTGTTTCAGAAAACCAATATTAGGTTCTGGCCTATTGTCAGGGAACTGCCATCGGAGAGTCAGGTGGTGGAAGGGCTCCAGGAGGCTAGGAGACCTTCGGATGCGGAGGAAGGAACCAGTAGGGGGAGAGGGAGAGTTCCTGCAGAAACTCAATCGGAGGAATGGCTCCAAGATGTTTCCAGTGAGAACAGCAGGGAGGGCTCAGGACCTCCGCTGGGGACGCCCACTCCGCGCAGGAAACTGTCACGCAGAGAATCCAGAAGGAGAGTTTCCGTCAAGGAACTCTTATGTTGGCGTAAATTCCGGAAGCGCCCACTGACGGATTCTGCCAGCGATTGAGGTAGCCATGCACCCATGGCTCCGAGGACTGGGTTTAGGAACTGATGGCAAAGCTTGGAGGGCTTAAACGCTTACGCACGAGCAGCCCCCTTTTCCCATTACACCTATTTTAGCTTGCCTAACGTGCTATCCATTTTGCTATTTGTACATACCTTCCTGCACAGCCATTGCATTGTGGTCAGTTATACGCTCTTTGCAATTTTACAAAAGTTACTAACCCCATGTCCCAACATCAAGTGAAACCTTCTTTGACACGTTGGCTAAATTGTTACTGTTAGTTAGCTATTAAACAGAGACTGGCTGCTTGGCTATTAAACAGAGATTGGATTTTATCAAACAGATGAAAATGTTGCATTCCATTGATTATGTAGATGGAGTTGTCTGTGTGTGTGTGTGTGTGTGTGTGCGCGTGTGTGTGTGTGATATTGTAAAGCAACTCAGGCTAAAATCTGCTATAGAAATGAAATTTCTGGGCTGCAGTTATTATTGTTGCTATTATAATCTTCACCCGTATTCCTAAGGAAGCAAGGCAAACAACACAGAAATGCCTTCCCAGTAGATTTGGGGGGGAAACTACCTTTCTCAAAACAAAATGTGCAAGCACAGATGGGCAATTGTTTATCAAAATAGTGATGGAGGAACATGCTGGCAGAGTCATCCATCATTCCAAATAAATCTGCTCTGCCTTTCGTGGGTACATCTCCCGCTCAATCTCTGTTTTTAGAGGGCAACCAAGGGAAAAAGAAGTGGTAGTTCTGACTTTAAAAGTTCTGTTTGCAGCGAGTGGTGGCTAGGATAAAAATGTATTTCAGAAAAATAAATAAAAATACTTGCCCAGCCCACATTCAACCACTAGCGATTGGTTACCTGCACTCAAGAAGTCAGGAGGTTCTCCTAGTGCCTGACTGCCTCAGAAATGACACGGCAGAAAAATACAGAGTCAGAAACAGATATTTGTTAGTGCATACGTTTGTGTTTTCTCCCCACTGTTCATGTCCACTGCAGAAGTGGAGATTCATGAAATTCTATCCGTATTAAAATGTTTGCCTGTTCTGATGTGGTATTCAGCATGGTTGTGCTCATTGTGTAATTTTGAGAGCTGCCCCTCTCCAATAAACTATGGATGTCCAACCTTTGATATAGTCAGTGAGAGGTTGTAGCCCACCAAGAAGAGAGCTGGAGGGTCCGCGAGCCTGACCATGGTACAGCTCAGATCTGCATTCCAACCTGCTTCTTCAGTCAGCTGCTTCAAGAGAGTGAGTTGGATCTGTGTAGCACACATAAAAATGGCTAGAGGGGTATCTTCTCAGTGAGCAGTTGCTTGTGTAATGGAACTCCCTTTCTCCATGGGTACCCCAGACCTTCCCCGGGTCTGCTCTGAAGAGTTGATGGGTGGTGAACCTAGAACAGATATGAAACTGAGAAGGTGGAGCGAGGTCCCATTCCACAAGCAGAAATCCTTATACTGATGGAACGAGGGAGTTATTCCTCCATTAGATTCCATGCATGATGTCCAAGTGGACCAAACTATTCACAGAGATTGTACAGCTGCATATTTCCTTGTTCTGCCTAGGTGTGAGAGCCTTAACAGTCACCATGCCTGCATATTAGCTCCCCCATCAGCTTAGAAGTTGCAGTATCAAAGGCAGCCTGGTATAGTGGTTAGAGGTTTGGATCAGGACATGGGGGACCAGGTTTTGGGTCTCCGCTCAGTCATGAAGTGCATTGAGTCATCTTGGGCCTAGGTAAAGGTAAAGGGACCCCTTACTGTTAAGTCCAGTTGCGGACGACTCTGGGGTTGCGGTGCTCATCTCGCTTTACTGGCCAAGGGAGCCGGCGTTTGTCCACAGACAGCTTCTGGGTCATGTGGCCAGCATGACTAAGCCACTTCTGGTGCAACGGAGCACTGAAACCAGAGCAGCGCATGGAAGCACCATTTACCTTCCCACCGGAGCAGTACCTATTTATCTACTTGCACTTTGACGTGCTTTCGAACTGCTAGATTGACAGGAGCAGGGACCGAGCAACGGGAGCTTACCCCGTCACGGGGATTTGAACTGCCAACCTTCTGATCGGCAAGCCCTAGGCTCTACCACAAAAGGTTATAGTAAAGATAAAATGGGGAGGGAGGAAACTTGTTACCCACCTTGACTATCTTGGAGGAAAAGTGGGGCATAGATGCAATGACCAAAAAACAAGCAGCAGTACCATGGTCTCAGCAGTGGTAGCCCCTCTTCAAGAGAGAGCACAACCACTTCCGGTCATGCAAGCAGAGCAATGGTCATCTCACAAGAAAAAACAAAAAGCCCTCCACATTTCTTCATGAATCATACTGTGCCACAGGACCCAATTCCTAGGGGTCAAGGTCCCTTCCCCCCTAAAAATATTTGAGGGGGCTGCCCCCCAAGTTGATGGGCATTACTATTCAAATGGTGTGCCTGACCATGTCTTCCAATCAATTATGTGGGGTGGGTCTTACCTGCCCCCACCCCAATATTTTATTCAAGTTGGCTCCCCTATACTGTGCTGACTTGTTCCCAGGTTGAACAGACCTGAAGAAGTGTGCATGCACACAAAAGCTTATACCCAGAACTAACTTAGTCGGTCTCTAAGGTGCTACTGGGCAATTTTCTTATTTTCTTATTTATTTCGACTGCTTTTTTTTCTTATTTATTTATTTTCTTATTTATTTCGACCCAACACGGCTACCTACCTGAATCTTGTTCCCGGGTTATTACAAATAAACCCTCTAAATAACTTTGGGTGTGTTTTTTTTATAATGACCCTTAATATAAAAGTTGATTATGCTCCCCGTTCCTAAAAGAAACATTAAGCACGAGAGCAACTGCCCACTGCATCTTTTTATAGGGCCCAAGAGTGAAGGAACATTTTGTTGTAAAGGTTTAGGCATATGGATCTGTGGTTTTAAAAGAATGTTTCTCTTGTCTCAGCACTCTGCGAGCGAGGATAATGCCTTTAGCAATGATTGCTCAGGTGGCGCAGACTCCAAAAGGCTTGCGTCCTTCCTCCCCGCTGTGGCTGTTGAGCTGCTCCAACCTCCATCTAGCCCAAAGGCATTAGGGACACTTTTGATCCCGGTCTGGTTTGACACAGTGGCCCTCCTTCCCGCTTGCTAGGAAGACAGACTGCAGTTTTAAAGCACCAATGAGAGCCAACGACTGCAGCCTCTGATCCTACAAATGAAAATCAATGGTGCAACTTCAAATGCACAGCTCCTATGAACACAGTGATTTGGAGGGAGTTAGGGAGAATGAAGTCTCTTGGTTCTATATAAAGAGGCGGGGGGGATACCATCCTATAGAGGGTTTTTTGGTGTGTTTTTTTGCATACACTTAAATTCAAAGAGACATATGTCTTTAAGTTTGGTTTCTCAGATCAATCATTTGCTGCCAAAATGCTCCCTTGTTCAAAGTTGGTTAACATCAGCTGCTTCTGAAAATAGACCTGTGCTGACCAATTATTGCTGTTATATAAGCCTTAGTAAGCTTTAGTACATTTTTAAAGACTGAGCCTGTCAAGAATATAATTTGACAGGCAAGAACGTACCAGCTCATGTATGATAGATTTCAAACTAAATTGGACCTGACCATCTGTGTGGCGCAGAAGGGGGCATCTTTGTGCAAGCTTTTTGTTTTGGTTCTTTGTTTGCTCGTCACTGCGAATGTATTATCGTTTCCTATTGTACTTTGTGACTTGGTTTTTACCAGAGCATATTGATTTCAGCTGCAGCTTTTAAAGAGCTATGAAGACTAAACGAAATTAAAGGAGGATGATAATAAGATTTCCATGGCTTGGAACATTGAGCAGCCTTGTTATCTCCTCAGCCCTCGTCACAAGATGGCACACATTTCTTAAAGGAGGTGGATACGTCAAATGATTCCCAACTCATCTGCTATAGTTGATTCGGTATTTGAATTATAGCAGATCAGTCAGTTAATTAATTGATGAAATTAAGCATCCTGGGAGCTCAGTACAGGCGATCTCCGATGGGTGCTTCATGAAAATAAACTGAATCATAATTTGAACAGTTTTGTTGTTGGGGAAAGTCATTTTGGATTGAGAGAAGTAAACTGAACAACACTACTTAAAAATCCAGATCTAAAAATTACACTGTTTAAGTTTGTCAATTCCACAATTAGGAGAGTAGGGGGAAGCAAACGATGCAGAACCTAAGTAAGCAATGTTCACTTCACAGACCAAAGGAGACGTCCCAGTTAATCATAACATAGTTGAACACAGTTTTGGTACCCATGGCTCTTTGTCCTTGTAATTCCACATGAGGGCAATCCACTTTTCAGTCACCATTTTCCACAACTGAGGTTGACTCAATCAGTCCTACAGTACTAATCCACTTTTCATTTCATCCACGAACCATCAGTTCCTGCTCCCAAATATTATGACCGCTAGATGGCAGCTTCTAGCTTCTGACATTGGAAGACAACCCATTCTCTGCTCTGAGGGCAATGAAACACAATCCCCCCCTCTCTCTCTCACACACACACACACGAGAGAGAGAGAGAGAGAGAGAGAGAGAGAGAGAGAGAGAGAGAGATAGTTCTGATTATCATCACCATGATGGTATATTTTTATTATCACAGCCATATCCCACCTTTTTCTCCATGGAGTCAAGGTGGCATAGTTCTCCTCCCCATTTAATTCTGTAAAAAAACAGCAACAACAAAACCTTTGAATTAGGTTTGGTTGAAAGACATTGCCTAGCCCAAGGTGACTCAATAGGTTTCTTGACTGAGTGGGGATTTGAACCCTGGTCTGCCAAGTCCTAGTCCACACACGATGCCACACTGATTCTCACACCTTAACCTGGAATGGATGTCAAATGAAGCAGTCTCACTCACTTTCTGCACTACAAATAATGATATACCTGTTCGCTGTGCTTTGCAAATGGCCTCATGAGACAGCTCCCACTGCCAACTACCAATGTAGACACCTTCATATTGGACATAGTTAATGGGCTCTGGGGACAGACATTTTGCTACTAGTGGATATCGCAGCAGGTCTTCTATTGATCTTCTTTGCCGGAGAGTCTTTCAGATTTGCCCAATAGCAACTTGTTCCCGCTTCTAATCCTGACTCCACTTTCCTCTGTGATTACCTTTCCTCCGAGAACTTGCTGTACAGCCGTGCGGCTAAGACAGACACATGTAGAAGCGACTCCCCACAAGACATAGTAGACTTAAGTTCGCCCACTGCAACATCTGCTGGAGCAAAAACAGATTGCAGTGACTTAAATGGTAGGGTTTATTCAGGCCCTACAAATTTGTCAACAAGAACGGAGTTTATTCTGCCATTTTCTCAACGAAAGCTCTTCGCTGTGCAGCACCAACAAAAGCGGTGCTACACCAACTGAAGCAATAACCCAAATCCTGGTGTGCTGAATAAAATGTTATTTGCCCTCCATTCTTCCTCTGCCCCCTCTTTCCAATGCATAGAACCAACACACAAGCTCTCCACCAGAAATCATACAGAAGAACTGGCAAAATGGTGAGTTTTAGTTAGGCTAGGATCAAAATAAGGAATGTTGGAAATGTAAGGAAAAGGTGGGGAATTTCTTCCATATGTGGTGGACTTGTATTAAGGTTAAAGCCTACTGGGATATGATATATAAAGAACTGAAAAAGGTTTTCAAAAATACCTTTATTAAAAAACCAGAGGCGCTTTTGTTGGGAAGTGCAAATTAAGCAGGATGATATTAAAATGCAAACTAAACAGATTTCCTCCCCATCCCTGGTTCTAGCTAAAGGGCTCCAGCAGATCAAGAAAAAAAAAATCCATATTAAAATGCAAACTAAACAGATTTCCTCCCCATCCCTGGTTCTAGCTAAAGGGCTCCAGCAGATCCACATGGTCCAAAATCCTACTTCCAACAGAGACTGGCCAGCTAGGAAGCAAGTGAGGGCAGGATGATGGGGGTGATGATTTTAACATATTTTCCTTCCTCCCAAAGAAGTCCAGGGTAACTAACACAAAAATGACAAGACTATATGAGGGTACATTCTATCATATGTGGTGGACTTGTAAAAGAGTATTGGGAAATAATTTATAATGAATTGAAAAAAAATGTTTAAAAGTCCTTTTCCAAAAAACGAAACAAAACAAAAACCAGAGTCCTTTTTGTTGGAGACAATTCAGATGGAAATTCCCAGGTGTCAAAAAAGGTTATTTATGTATGCCACTACTGTGGCCCACGTTTTGTTAGCCAGCAAATGGAAAACGAGTGAGGTCCCAACTAAAGAAGAATGGCAACTTAAACTGGTGGAATATGCGCAGCTTGCAGACTTAACATATAGAGTAAGAGAACAAGAAGAACATATGTTTGAAGAAGATTGGAAAATGTTTATTGAATATATGGGAGGAAATTGTGTACACTTGAAAACGTTGGCAGCATTAAGATAAATTCAACAGTGTAAATAAGTTTTGACAGATATAATACTGGAATACTGAATGGTTTAGTTTGTGTTAAAATTTACAGGGATTTATGGTATACAAAATGAACCATGGAAAGAGAATAATGGAATTCATTGATATTTTAAGTTGTTTAAATGAATATTCTAAAATGTAAAACAGAAAAATGTAATAAAAAATATACCAGAAAAACCCCTGGCAAGACTATGAAAACATATTTTTTAAAAACATGTTTTTTAAAAAAATATGCAAGGGAAAGGAAAAATTTGACCAACCTTATCTGCGTTCCAAAACAATGAGCTAAAAAAAGTGTCATACCAATAACATCAGTTTATAAAACTAGCCAGCTCCTCGTTCCCTCCTAAGATACTTTATGCCACGTGTGAAGACAGCTCAGAAACATATCATTGATCTGCAGAAGTGTACTGAGCATTCCTCAGAGTCCAAGATACTCATAACTTTAAATTGCATTTGAGCAAAAAATTATATCAAAGTTCTAAAGCATCCTTTTTTCTCTCTTACAGACTTCCACAGGATCATTAAGGTAAACCTAGTTTCTGGTGGTGAAGAATCTTGTTACTTTCATTACTAAAGCCCATCTTCTATGATAAAGTACACAATATTTTGGGGTTGTTGTTTAGGAACAGGGGAAACGTGTGTGTAAGAACAGATGAAGCTAAAGTGGTACCCTACCAATGTTTGTTGGACCTCATCTCCCCCATCATAAACAATGATGGGAATTGTGGCCACATATAGCCCCCTCTGATCTAAGCCACTGATACAGAGAGAGCCATAGAAAGATAATTGTTTTATAGAGATGAGATTCCCTTTTTGGCCACGTCTCTGCATTTCCCAGCATCGCAGTGCTGAATGAGAAAAGTGTTTTCCACCTTTAACTTAGCATTAATCACATTTTGTTTTACTCTGTAGATGAGAGAGGTGACACACTTTAATTTAGAAACACGGGGGCTAAACCAAATGGATAGTGTTCACACATTGGCTCTCTATGTGTGCCGCTCCTAATTGGATTGAAGGCTATGCCTCCCCGTGGCATGAAGAGTAGATAAAAAAGGAGGTGTCCACTGGATATGCATGCTGATAAGATCATCCTCTCATGAATTCTATGCGTGACTTAAAAGGCAAGTTGTGCTGGGAAACTAGTGCTGCAATGGCTGCAAAGAAAAAGAAGAAAAAGAACCAAACTCTTCAAAGAAAATAAGTCAGTCTCTGTCCGTTGTACAAATGCACCAAGGGCCCATCTGCACTAAAGGTTTAAAGCAGTATCATACCACTTCTCCCTAAGAATCCTGGGAAATGTAGCTTATTAATGGTGCTGCGAATTGTTAGGAGACCCCTTGTCCCCACAGAGAGCTACAATTTCCGCAGTGGTTTAACAATCAATCCCTTTTGCCAAGGAACTCTGGGGATTGCATACCCTTCAATATTTCTCCGACGAAAATAGGGACATCCTATTCAATAATAAAAGGGACGCGGGGGGTGCTGTGGGTTAAACCACAGAGCCTAGGACTTGCTGATCAGAAGGTCGGCGGTTCGAATCCCCGGGACGGGGTGAGCTCCCGTTGCTCGGTCCCTGTTCCTGGCAACCTAGCACTTCAAAAGCACGTCAAAGTGCAAGTAGATAAATACCGCTCCGGCGGGAAGGTAAACGGCGTTTCCGTGCACTGCTCTGGTTCGCCAGAAGCGGCTTAGTCATACTGGCCACATGACCCGGAAGCTGTACGCTGGCTCCCTCGGCCAATAAAGCGAGATGAGCGCTGCAACCTCAGAGTCGGCCACAACTGGATCTAATGGTCAGGCAGCAACAACAAAAATTATTATTATTATTATTATTATTATTATTATTATTATTATTATTATCCACCCATCTGAATGGGTTGCCCCAGTCACTCTGGGCAGCTTACAGCATATATAAAAACCTAATAAAAACATTAAACATGAAAAAACCTTCCCTATACTGGGCTTGCTTCAGATGTCTTCTAAAGGTTGTCTAGTTACTTATCACCTTGGTTCAGGGGTTGCATAAATCCATAGCCTGCAACATTTCTCTGATGAAAATAGGGATGTCCTATGGAAAACCAGAACATTCCAGGATCAAATAAGAAAACAGGATGGCTACTGTAAATCCGGAACTGTCCTGGGAAAACAAGGACGCTGGGGGCTGGGATTGTAGCTCTGTGAGGTGAATAAGGTCTCCTAATAACTCTCAGCATCCTTAACAATGCTCCCAGGATTCTTTAAGGGGGGAGCCATTGTTGTTTAAAATGATACTGCTTCAGATGTGTAGTGCAGATAGGGCCTGAGTCTTGGAGCTCTGTAGAGCTAGGAATTCTGTGGTGTTCAGGTGCTGTGGGAACTCCAACTCCCATCAGCCCTTGCTGGCATGTCCAATGGCTAATGATGATGGGAGCTGAAGTCCAGCAACCTATGGGGAAGGCATAAGAGATGCCTCACGTGGGGTTGGTCCTTACTGAGGTAGTAAATTTGTGTCAAGGTTTACCTCTCTAGATAACAGGTGCAGGCTCCTAAAATAGAATATACTCCTATGAAAAGCAAAACTCACACTTTTCTCTTCACAGAATAAGTCAGCACAACAGGGGAAGGTTCTGTTAGGCCCATCTGAAATCTCCAGTTTTGTATGTGTTTTTCCCTTCTGCGGGATGGAGAACCCCTTCTCTCTCTATATATATAAATATACTACATGTGTTACAAATCAAATGCATATATTTCCAGTTGCATGCCATGTTACTTTTCACAATTTGTAGCCCCTCATTTGGAAACAATGGACGAGTTGCTTTCTAATAAATCAAATTGCTTCTGTTCATATGACAACAGGCAAGAGTACATTAGCCATAAGCGAAGGTTAGAAAGAGAGATAGCGAAAAGCGTAATAATATGCTCTTACCAGTTCTTTGGTACAGATAGCTTTTAAATGTGATCAGCCTCCAACAGACCATTATGGCATCCGTGGGCATCTAACGATAACATTAAACTGATAACAGTTTTCCTTAAGTGCATTCCGTACGGGCAATGCATCTTGTCTCTTTGGGTCGTGCCAAATTTCCTGGCAGTCGGCAGTTGCCTGCAACTGGGTCTATTCCTCCGTGTTGTCCCCTTATCGCATTCCTTTGAGAAGTCAAGTGTTCTTTCTGAGTCATAGCAAGCAGAGGTCATGGAAAGTCCAGAGAGAAGCCTCCCATTCTCGCCAGCCCAATGTTCTTTAAAACAAAAGGACTCTAAAGGGGAGCTCATTCATCCATGGACCACCTTGTTAACAGTCTCCGGAGGCAGCTACCCAGCAGCAGCTTGGGCGATCATAGCAGCTGGAAAATGAGTTTTTAAAGAGAACTGATCCCCAGGCAGCCGGCAGCTGTAGCCAGGAGAGACCAGATGACAATTCATGATCACCACACTGTCACAGGCATGGCGAAGATGCTCAAGGCACAATGCATGGGGCTGCATTAGATTGTGTGAACAAACCCTCCATCTCAAACAGTGGTGGTCCAGCGGTCTTGCAGACCTTCCATGTCGCAGAGCCAAAAGTAGAGCATGGAGAAATGAGTTAAAGGTAACAGAAATATACCCCAGTTGTTGTTGTTGTTTAGTCGTGTCCGACCCATGAACCAGAGTATGCCAGGCACTTCTGTCTTCCACTGCCTCCCGCAGTTTGGTCAAACTCATGCTGGTAGCTTCGAGAACACTGTCCAATCATCTCGTCCTCTGTTGTCCCCTTCTCCTTGTGCCCTCCATCTTTCCCAACATCAGGGTCTTTTCCAGGGAGTCTTCTCTTCTCACGAGGTGGCCAAAGTATTGGAGCCTCAGCTTCACAATCTGTCCTTCCAGTGAGCACTCAGGGCTGATTTCCTTCAGAATGGAGAGGTTTGATCTTCTTGCAGTCCATGGACTCTCAAGAGTCTCCTCCAGCACCATAATTCAAAATTCAATACCCCAATAGCAACTCTGTATTTTGAGAAGGACACTTGCCCTGAACTCCTTATGTATTCTGCCTTGGCTGTAGCACCTTGGAGAACCCCAAGAATTTATGCGGCTCCTGAATTATCATGTTACCCACCTTCGTAGAAACAGATGGTCTCTCTCACAGGAGAATTTAACCTTTGTTATTAAACTAGTGTCATTCACTTATCACCAAATCCCACATGAGTGCTAGAAAATCTGTACTGTCGGGCACCAATACACTATTAATTGGGATGGTGGTGGTGGTAAAAATATCCTTCCATTCAGATTGGAGGTGCCTCTTTGGCCTTGCCTTCGACAGGAGGTGCATATTTTTAAAGACGCACCTTTTTTCTGTGATTGTAAGTTGTTTTGAACCATTTTTAATATTGTGTTGTAATGCTATGCTTTAATGTTGTAACCCAACCTGGGACTTTAGAGTGAAGGGCAGACCATAAATATAATAAAATAAAAGTCGTAACCACACCCATAAACAGATGAAATTAATGGTGCATTTACTTAGAAAATGTATATACCACGTAATGTTTTTAGCCAAAATAAATAAATAAAGTAGTATCCAGAAGTAGTTTGCTAAAACACTAAGATACAGCAAATAAATAAAATACAAGTAAAAACCAATGGCTGATATTATAAAGCTGAACCAAAAGGGAAGAATACTTCAGAAATGCCCCTGAAATTTGTTTCCAACAATTTTAAAAATGTAGCCTTGTATCACTGACTAGCTGGGGCAGAGTGAGAGAGTGGAAGATGGCCATTCATATGCACATTGAGTTCACATCCCCTTGAAAATAATGCTGTGCAGAGTGATAACAGCTGCATCTCAAAGTACAGAAAATGCAGATATCATTATTTCTTCCTGCATGATTTCCAGTGAAACATGCAATGAAAAGTGCATCATATTCAGCCCCAGTTCATCCTGCATAACTTTAAATGACCAGAGCTGAATCAGGGTAAAGATTTTTTTTGCTGTGCAGGGCTGGTGGGCAATGAAAACATCAGTGTAGCAGAATAAGACAGGGAGGATTGGTAACAGATATATGCTTCCTTCCCTGTGCCACACACATACTTCAATAAACTTTCATCTCTCTGGTCTGAGGGGGAGAGAGAGAGATTCTAAGCAATTTGCTCATTCACCATCACAGAGCTTAGCTTCTGCTGCTACCGCTGCTGCTCTCTATTGCTGCCTTAAATGTTGAGCTCCACAGATTACATTTCATGCTGACAGACGGATTGCCACTTGGATTTCCAGCAATGGGTCATCAATTAGTCTAAAAAATGAAACGGGAACACCCAATCTCTTTTGCCGCATTTTCCAGAGTGAAACCTCTCTGCATAGCATTTTAAATACATAATAAACCTTATATGTTTAACACACCCTGCTGAGAGATACTGCTTCCACAACTGGGGGAAAAGAAGCTGGAGTTCCCAGGGTAGGGGCTGCAGCACATAGGACTCTGTCCTCAAACACACCAGCAATTTTTTCACAGCAGTGCATACACAGCTACCTCACTCTGTCTAATGATGTAACTGACTGCACCATTACCATCAGGACAAAGAACACCTCTAATCTTAAATTCTCACCCATTTCCAGAGCTCCATTGGCCTGCTGCTGGATTGTCTAGGATGGTCACAGATTTTTCATAATCCCACGTGCCCCACTCCTCCCAATAATCTATTCTATATTAGGGGCTAGCCTTCAAATTACCTTATTCTGTGATTCAATCAGTAACTCCATGCCAACTGCGGCTTCTCACTTATTTAGGCCTTGCAAACATAGGTTTCAAAAGTGATAGACAGGAATCAGCTATGTGTTTAAGAGGGTTTTCTTTTTCATTAAGGACAATCTATTTTCAAAAGAATAAGAATGGTGTGCTTCATACCATGTAGTTGTATTAAGTGTTAAGAAATCAGTGCCCTAATATGTTGTGTCTCCCAGTCATCATGCCCTGTGTACCCTATCCTAAAAATGAATGCTGAGTTTCCAATCCCCCATCATAGTGATTACCATAGCCTGGTGTTTGAGATTTTGCTTTTCTCTCCAGCTGACCTTCGTAATAAGCAGACTGTTTTTTCTGAAAGTCTACCGGGTTCCTGCATTTTATTAAAATGTTTTTCCCCCAAATCTGCTGCTGTTTCCAAGGCATTATGAAAGAATTTGAAAGAGAAAGGGAAGTTTTAATAGCCAGCAGGTTGAGAACTGGGTCAGATACCACTGAGACTCTGCAAAATGGCTTCACTGTTTAAACTTTAAAGGTGAGAACTTGAGTAATTCTAAATATTGCAAATGGTTGATGCTCAGAGTGGGCTGGAAAAAAACCAGAACCATTCCTCAAACTCAAGCAATCCTTCCTGTTATTTCCTGGTTAAAGAAAAACGGCATTGGTAGGGGGAGAGCAAAATATAGCAACTTCTCTCCCCCCAATGCCATTACAGTGGTACCTCAGGTTAAGAACTTAATTCGTTCTGGAGGTCTGTTCTTAACCTGAAACTGTTCCTGACCTGAAGCACCACTTTAGCTAATGGGGCCTCCTGCTGCCACTGTGCCGCCGCTGCACGGTTTCTGTTCTCATCCTGAAGCAAAGTTCTTAACCTGAGGTAATATTTCTGGGTTTGTGGAGTCTGTAACCTGAAGCGTATGTAACATGAAGCGTATGTAACCCGAGGTACCACTGTACTATGTCGTTAGAGAAGGCCTGAACTCTGAAGATGAGATGAAGTAATTTTGAGTCAAGTGATACAATTGCCCCTACTTGAATTAAGTCCTCAATTATGGATGCATGTGAGTTCCGTTCATGCAGGAACATATCAGTGATCCAATGGGAAGGGGAACCTTCAGCCAGGATGGCCAATGGGCAAGATGATGGAAGTTGTAAGGGCAAGATGATTTGGAGAAACTACAGGTTCTCCAGACTTGTTCTACGTGGACAGAAGGCTCTATGTGATGGCAGTAGCTGCTGATTCTAATAGTTCCTACCTTCAGTAGCTTAGGGCCTCATCAAACCTAAATCCATCCCTGCCTGTGTCCTTATAGGGTTGCCATATTTCAAAAAGTGAAAATCTGGACACAAAAGTGGTTGAGCTGCCCAGACATTTCCCCAGACATTTAATGAAATTCTGGTCATATGGAAACCCTATTTTACATGTCACTTGGCAGCTCTGTTTACTTGGGCAGCTCTATCGAAAAATGTGATGATTTATAATTTTTTTTTTGGGGGGGGGGGTCCTCTTAAGTAGTTCTTTGCTTCTGGCTCTGTGAATTACACATCGGGTATGAGTAGAATTAAAATATTCAGGAAGCTTCTGACATTATGAGATTTAACTCACCACCACCAAGGGACTTAAAAACAAAAAGAGGATGCAGTGGTTAGGTATGCCATGAATTCAACTCATCCACAAATTTGTCATCCAAATGGCAGGTGATAAGCACTAATTCAAAGTCAACTGTTTGCAGCTTCAAACAAGCAAACGGTACATGAGACACATTTCAATACCTTAAAATGTTTCTTTGATGAAAGCTTTTGGGAACTATTACGGAATTGGTGAGTGTATGATGGACTTTTTAAAAGCAAAAATAAATTGGGATAAAGCTTATATTTTCCTGTTACGAAGACCACTAGGAACATTAATCTGCTTATAAGATTAGTCGAAATAAATAGATTTAACTTGTAGCCTAATTTTTAATGTTTTGAAATGGGCTTTAATATAAGGTAAAATAGAGAGGCGGCAAATGGAAAAATAGAGAACTTTGTGTGTCAAGGAGTACAGAGAAGTGTTTCGAGAATGGAACACATTCTCAACCCGTGGGTCCCCAGATGTTGTTGGACTACAACTCCCATCATCCCTGAGCTCTGGCCTTGCTAGCTAGGGGTGATGGGAGTTGTAGTCCAACAACATCTGGGGACCCACAGGTTGAGAACCGCTGCATTAGACTGAAAGAGTTCTAGAATGGACGCTTTTTGAATTGATATGTGACTCTGCAGAATGGGGGCAGTGCATTCCCATCGGCAATGGCCAGGTGGCAATGACCACTCCCCACATCAAATGGGGTGCGCCTTTCGTGTGGTCATGTGCAGCCCCCAGATCCTAGTGTGGCTCCCGGTAGTACGGGCTGGCTTCGCCCTCCCCAGGTTGGATACCTGGAGGTCTCTGCCTACCTCAGCCAATTGCCCAAACCCATCTGGGGAGACATTGCCAGGGGATCAGCCAGGTAGGGGGAGGGACCGCCCTTCCCACACAAGAGAAGGTGAATCTTTCCTGCGAAGCGTCAGTTGGCTCCAGAGCTTCTCCCACCCTGCCCTCCCTCAGTTAAGCCTTCTTTTGCAGCTTAACCTCTTCTCCACAGGTACGTGAGCGCTGCTATTTCAGGATCGCTGTTGAAGGGCCGGAAAGGAATTTTCCAGCATTGGCAGGTTTTGCCTTCCCGATAGCAAAACATCACAACTTTGGCTGTTTCAGGCCTTGGGCGGATCCTTTAGTCTATCATCCCTAAATGGGGGGAGGGTGTGAAACGGTGAGCCATGCCCTCCTTGCAGCAGTGATCCCAGGGTTCCCTATTAAAGGGGTCTTGAGGGGAGGCATTGGCCATATGCTGAAAGGTCAGTGTTTTCCCCTGTGGCGGCGGTGGCGGCGGTGGTGAAATGGGGGGCGGGCTCTATGCTTGAACAGATGTTCTCCAGAGCCAGCCCAATCCCCACACATTCTGGCTAAACCGGCGCAGAGCAGAGTGGGGACTCATAACCATGGGTCTTTGTGATTTTCTATGATGCATGCAAACACTGTTACACCCAACCAGATAATTGTGGGAGGCAGTAAGTGGCACTGGATTCTTTTCATGACACGCCTGTCTGCTGTTTTCATTCAGTCTCGTTCTTTGCATTGTCTTGATTCTTTCGGGCTGTTTTTGCTCTCATCAGTACACAAACCTTTGGCCCACTTTTCATGCATCAAAGTCAACGTAATCCTTGCAAAGCATATTTTGCAGCCGTGTTGTACATTGTCCATAACTGCCTGACAGTGATTGTATCGTTTCCTCTAAGTTGACAGCCTGACTACTTCAGACAAAAATGCTTTTCTAGAGATTGTTTTATATAAAAAACAACAACTAAACAAAACATGCCATCTCTGCAGACAGTTTATATTTGCTTTAAGATGTGCTTCTACCAATTCTATGTTTTTCCCAGTACTATTGTTAATTCTTTTGAAAGTCAACCGGAGTTAATTTAGCAATATTGCATTTACTGTCCATTGCAAAAAAGTAATGATGTCAAGAGTTTACAGTCACAACAATACATTTTTGATTGTAATATCAGCATTGAATTGGCAATGATATCCACAAAAAGCCTCTTCCCCCTGCCCCAAAAAATAAAAATAAAAGTTATTTCCTTTCATCTTATCATTTGCTATTGCTGCTTTGGTCTATTCAGGTTTTGCAGAGAAGCCCAAAGAAGGAGTAGAAGACTGTCTTGTTCTTTGATTTGGTCCTAATAATTAGAATAGGATACGGGTGGCGCTGTGGGTTAAACCACAGAGCCTAGGACTTGCCGATCAGAAGGTCAGCGGTTCAAATCCCTGCGACGGAGTGAGCTCCCGTTGCTCGGTCCCTGCTCCTGCCAACCTAGCAGTTTGAAAGCATGTCAAAGTGCAAGTAGATAAATGGGTACCACTCCGGCGGGAAGGTAAACGGCATTTCCGTGCGCTGCTCTGGTTCGCCAGAAGTGGCTTAGTCATGCTGGCCACATAACCTGTACGCCGGCTCCCTCGGCCAATAAAGCAAGATGAGCGCTGCAACCCCAGAGTCGGCCACGACTGGACCTAATGGTCAGGGGTCCCTTTACCTTTAATAATTAGAATACTTTGACCTAGTTCATATGTACATGTCGGTCATTTGATTTTTCTGTTCTTTATTACTGTGGGTAGTATTCAACTAACTTTTACTGTGCTTAAAATCCTCCAGGGAGAGTCCACAGTTTCCCAAGGGAGAATGTTCCACTGTCAAGCAGCTCTTACTGTCTGAAAGTTTTTTCCCCTGATATTCAGTTGGAATCTCCTTTCTTGTAAATTCAATGCTTTGGGTCCTAGTGTCTGGAGCAGGAGAAAACAAGCTAGCTCCACCTTCCATGTTACAGCCCTTTCGAATCTCCTAGTCTGCTCCTAAACTGCTGCATGAGCTGTAGCCAAGTCTTCTTTTACATGTTTAATGGTCTCTTGATTTCTAGCAGCTGTACTTTTGAGCTGATGTCATTAAAATGGTGGTGATGTGAGGATGTGGGAAAGTTCAACCTGTGCATTTTATCTACGATGGCCCATTAGCATGTGCCAGGTTGCTATGTATTATATGATTTACATGGATGCCTAGACCACTCAATTTTTGTCTCCTTTGTTTCTTGAGGTAAAAGCTAATCTGCACTGGAGCAGGGGCAAAGAAATATAGTGCCACTATTTTATAAGTTCACAATGCATGAGCCTCTTGGGTTTGGCGATTGGAAGGTCGGCAGTTTGAATCCGTATGTCAGGGTGAGCTCCCATTGCTCTGTCCCAGCTTCTGCCAACCTAGCAGTTCAAAAGCACACCAGTGCAAGTAGATAAATAGGCACCATTGTGGTGAGAAGATAAACAGTGCTTCCATGCACTCTGGTTTCCATCACGGTGTCCCATTGCACCAGAAGCGGTTTAGTCATGCTGGCCACATGACCTGGAAAGCTATCTGTGGACAAACACCGGCTCCCTCAGCCTGAAAAGCGAGGTGAGCTCTGCACTCTATAGTTGCCTTTGACTGGACTTAACCGTCCAGGGGTCCTTTACCTTTACCTTGCTTTGGAAAATGTAGCATGGGAAGAGCAAAGTTATAGCCTATCCCTACCATTCTACCTGACATTATAGGTTTATGCAGGCAGAGAATAATGCCACCTTGTAATAGCATAGTCTTCTTGATCCCCCGGTTGAAATTACCCAGTGTGATGAAACTCCAGGAACCAACAGAATTTCCCTCTTTCAGTTAGAGCTAGACAGCTGGCTGTTAAAAATAGAGGTTGATAGCAAAGATCAATAGAAGAAAAGGAACACCTGCATCTATGCAAACAATACCCATTAAAAAATCTAGAATATGTCCAGGCAACACAAAGCTTTCAGGAAGACAGTTTTCTCCCAAAGTTATGCCTGTTTGCAATACTTTAATATATCTTCAACAATATTATACCCATCACCCCAATCCAAGTTCTGGGGTATACAGAAACAGAGGACAGCTTCCATTCACTTCCTGCTGGATGAAGGAACATGCAAACAAATAATTGTGTTTTGGGGGTTCTATTCCTTCTCCAGTTGCCAGGCTGAAAATTCTGACCATAACTCTGGTCTTAAAACCAGCTGCTTGGGGGATGGGGTGGTAATACTAGTTCCCACTCCTTTTTCTCATGGAGCTGATGTCCAGTTCATGTATGTACAGCTTCATTGGTGACAGATATGCTTCCTTAATGAGCTTATTCCTTTAAATGTCTACGTTCAGTTCCAAACTGCATATTAAGTAATTAAATACTACAGTATTTTCATAGAACCACAAAGTGAGAGCTGGACCACAAAGAAGGCTGGTTGCCGAAGAATTGATGCTTTTGAATTATGGTGCTGGAGGAGACTCTGGAGAGTCCCATGGACTGCAAGAAGATCAAACCTATCCATTCTTAAGGAAATCAGCCCTGAGTGCTCACTGGAAGGACAGATCCTGAAGCTGAGGCTCCAATACTTTGGCCACCTCATGAGAACAGAAGACTCCCTGGGAAAGACCCTGGGATGACAGAGGACGAGATGGTTGGACAGTGTTCTCGAAGCTACTAACATGAGTTTGACCAAACTGTGGGAGGCAGTGGAAGACAGGAGTGCCTGGCGTGCTCTGGTCCATGGGGTCACAAAGAGTCGGACACGACTCAACGACTAAACAACAACAACAAAATTTTTGTAGGGGCATTATATATGAGATTGTCTTGCACTGACCTCATCTCTTGGCAATTTCTATGTATTTTACATTTTGGCACATTGCTGTTTTCTCAGTACATTCGCTCATTTGATGAAATGGGTTGTCATCTCCGAAAATCCATCTTACAATAAGCCAATTAGTGCTTATTAAGCCACAACACTCTTTTTCTCTCTCCTTACTTCGCTTTAAATGACTCTTCCTTTTTGAAAACATTTTACTAAAGTTACTTTCTTTATAATGAACTGAATCCGTCTTGGTTTGATCAGTAAAGTCTGATGGTAATAAGAAATCGATACAATAAAAGGTTTTGTTCTATGGTACAGTGATTCAAACCCTGATGAACAAGCCCTTCCATTCACCTGTTAAACTAAGTCTTGTGAAAAAGCCAATGCCAACATAGATCATTTAATTTGATCGCATGCCATAAAAATCACAGAAGGGAGAGGAAGAACAGTAAGTTTTTTAAAGGCTTGGTCTTAAATTTACCTTCTTACGTCCCTTTGGAATTTAGAGAATTGATCCACACCAAGAGGAAGAAATTCATGGCAACAAACTGAACAGAGACCTCAGATTTACACTGGAATACAGAGTCTTGAGCTTTAAGTGAAATGCTACAAATGAAATGGGGGTGTCAGCCAAACAAAAGAGGAGACAGATTTGCCTAAAATATGCATGTGCTCTTTTATATGTATAAATGTTAATTTAGAATGAGGGTGATTTAAACAGAAACATGAGCAATCTCACCAGAGTGGACAACAAAAGGACAAGCAGATGACCTCTGTACCTGCTGACCAGGTGCTGTTGATGAGGAACTTCAGGACCCTTGCTCTCCTTTCTTATGGTTCTTTATCATTAATATTGACAGGACAGCCTTCAGATATGAGAACACTTTCAAAACAGAGAACTGTCCTCTGTGCAGTAGTAGGACACGTGGCCACCACACAATCAGCAACAGGGATTTGGGGTCTGTGTGTTTATGATGGAGGATATATAGAAGATGACAGGGAAGGCGAGAGAGAGAGAGAGAGAGAGAGAGAGAGAGAGAGAGAGAGAGGCAAGCAGGCAGGCAATAATAGCATCCAAGTGGACTGCTCATATTCTCCCTATAGACCCTTCAACTTTGACTGTAGAAATACCTATGGAGAGAGAGATGGAAATGAAGAAGAACTCAGAGCTTCATCCCCCATCAACTGCCCTTTGCAAAGGACTTCAGGAGAGAGAGGAAGAGAAGTTAAGAAACCATCAGAGCTGCTTCAGGTAGCCTGGAGGCCATTGCCCCTTTTCTTCTTCTTCTTCTTCTTCTTCTTCTTCTTCTTCTTCTTCTTCTTCTTCTTCTTCTTCTTCTTCTATTGCACTCATCCTTTATTATTTTATTCACATAATATACATTCTTTACAACAGACAACTCCAAAATAAACAGACAACTCCAAAATAAAATCATATGTAACAAAACCATGTCTCATGTTTTCATTTACACTGATCTCCTCTCTGATACCTTTACTTGATATTTCTTGTTGCTTTCTGCTTTCCTTATAGAATTTTAATGAAAATTTAAATCTCTTAAATCCTATACCAATCATTAACAATTTCAATTAATCCCTTCATCTCCCTCCCCCACAGCCCAGTACTTCCCTCCACCCGGGTGCGACCTTCTTTACCTACTATTATTTTTGTTATTGTTGAGTTATTCACTTTGTTATTCCATCCTTAGTATATTATTATCCTATCTCCTTGCACCTTTTAAACTTTTGCATATTAATTTTAAAGCCCCAGCAGCGACTTTTCCCATGTATTCCTTAACACATTCCCACTCTATTAATTTTTTGATTAGAGTAAGAGTAGCCTCTGTTAACTTTGCCACCTCCACAAATTCAATAAATTTAGTTCTCCATTCTAATAATTCTGGTATTTTATCAGTTTTCCGATTTTTTGCCACTACAATTCTGGCTGCCGTGGTTGCATAAAGGAATACGTTGCTTTTATTCTTAGGGATGTCACTTGATACTAAACCCAGCAAAAATGCCTCTGGTTTTTCAAAGACTGAACTCCTAAATATCTTTTTAAGCCCTTCATGTATCATAATCAATAATTGTTTCACCACTTTGTGCCCCCACCACATATTGCCCCTCTTCTCCGGCCTCCTACTACCAACAGCCCTCTGTGAAGAGATTCAGGAGTGTGCTCCAAAAGGATTACCCACTTTTCCTATAGGCCTGCTGTGGAAAGAATTTCAGGAAAGAGGCAGGCAGGCAAAGATAGCACCAAGTGCTTCCTCCATCTTCTCTTCCCCATGGGACAACCTCCTACCAACTGCCCTGTGGGAAAGATCCTAATGACTTGTGCTGTTTTGATCTTTTCATTGCGATTTGATTTAATATATTTGGATGTTCCTCGTAAGCAGACTTGGAAAGATTTCTCTATTGAAACGTGGGATATAAATAAGGGCTGACTAGCTTGGGGTTGTTGTTGTTTAGTCGTGTCTGACTCTTTGTGACCCCATGGACCAGAGCACACCAGGCACTCCTGTCTTCCACTGCCTCCCGCAGTTTGGTCAAACTCATGTTAGTAGATTTGAGAACACTGTCCAACCATCTCATTTTCTGTCGTCCCCTTCTCCTTGTGTCCTCCATCTTTCCCAACATCAGGGTCTTTCCCAGAGAGTCTTCTCTTCTCATGAGGAGGCCAGAGCATTGGAGCCTCAGCTTCAGGATCTGTCCTTCCAGTGAGCACTCAGGGTTGATTTCCTTAAGAATGGATCGGTTTGTTCTTCTTGCAGTCCATGGGACTCTCAAGAGTCTCCTCCAGCACCATAATTCAAAAGCATCAATTCTTCGGCGATCTGCACTCAGGGCTGATTTCCTTCAGAATGGAGAGGTTTGAAGGCTGGGGTAGCAAAAGACATTTCTCTCTCTCTCTCTCTCTCTCTCTCTCTCTCTCTCTCTCTCTTGCAAAGCCAAAAAGTTTTGACCATTTTGGATGGAGAATGTGCCCTTTCCATAGTATAAAACAGCAGCAGCAGCAATGATAATATTGTGATAGAACAGGAAAATATCTGAGTTGGCAGCAAAAAAGGCTATTGAGAAGCTCACTCCAGACAAAAACCCATGGTCAGATTGTCGTGCATCTGTGGTTGCTTGAAGGAAAAATACTATTATAATTGAATCATAAACCAGAAATGGCAACAGGAATGCAACCCTAAGCATGCCTACTCATTCTGTGTGTGTGGTTTGGGAGCTGCACGGTCAGGGGAAAAACAATGCTGTCCAGGGTTGTAAAGACTGCGGAGCAAATAATTGGGTGCACTCTTCCCACCTTGGATCAAATCTATGCTGCCAGGTGCCATAAGAAAGCTGCAGAGATAGCACAGGATAGTGCGCACCCCAGAAATAATCTCTTTTAGTTTCTGCCTTCTGGAAGAAGGTAAAGGGTTATAAAGACTAGGACTAGCCGCCTGAGAAACAGTTTCTATCCAAATGCGATTTGGGTTTTGAACGCAGTGTAAGGTAGTCTCTATGGGAATATATTGTATTTAATTATGGGGTATCAGAGTTTTTAGGGGGACAACCAGGCTGAGATAGCAGGCTTGTTGGTTTTTGAATGTCTGATGAAAGTTTTTTCAATTTCGTTGTTCTGTATGGGACAATGACAATAAAGATTATCGTATCATATCGTATCAGTAATCAACTTGATCAAAATCAATAGGACTTCACTTCAGAGAAAATAGGTTTAGGGTGGCAGGATCAGTACAGTGGTGCATCAGGTTAAGAACTTAATTCGTTCCAGAGGTCCGTACTTAACCTGAAACTGTTCTTAACCTGAAGCACCACTTTAGCTAATGGGGCCTCCCGCTGCCGCCGTGCTGCTGCTGCGCAATTTCTGTTCTCATCCTGAAGCAAACTTCTTAACCTGAAGCACTATTTCTGGGTTAGTGGAGTCTGTAACCTGAAGCGTATGTAACCTGAAGCGTATGTAACCTGAGGTACCACTGTACTGTGAAAAACAACGCTGCGCTTTCTGTTATCGAATGTCTCCCTCAACTCAGGAGGAAGCACACTTTTTAAATCACATGAATTAAAAGAAATAGATACATTTTCCACCAAATAATCTGGCCTTTGCACGCTGAGGTGATGAATCCTGCATCCTCTTGTGGCATCCTGCTCTGACTCACCGACAGATTTCACACTGCAAACCAGCCTCCCTCCCTCCCTGACTTCCTCTCTCTCCCCTTGGAGCCTGATTGCCATTATTACCATGATGGGAAAGCACTTTGCTGGTATCGCAGCGCGGACACATTTGGCCCCTTGTCGTTTGATAGCTAGAAGAGCACAACTGGGCTATGTCCCTAGCTGTTTAATCACAAATGATCCTATTATGCAAAGATGCCTGCAGCCTCAGCTTTATTTGCCCCAATTTGTCCTTGGCACTGAATGCTGAGGTGAAGGCTTTCCAGAGAGTGATTGGTTGTACATCTGCCAAGGCGGCAGCTTTGCCAAGGCGTCTCCTTACCGTCTGATTTTCTGGTTCTTCTCCCGAGCAATAATATTAATAAGGAAAGAGGTAGCAGGGTGTCCATACTGTTCAAAATCTTCATGTCAGGTATGTCCCCTCTCCCTCGCTGATGGCTGCCCTCTACAAGGGATTGCTGTTTTAAGATGGAGGCAATGAGGCGTGCTTTGTTGCAGATTTGCAGTAAACTGAGGTCTTTGCACATGAATCTGCCCATTATTCAAAGATTCTGGGCATGATATGCTCAAAGCTAGGAGTTGTCGTCGTCATTGTTCTTTTGATTTCATGGGAGATAAGTATGTCTCCAACTGTCCTCTTTTAACCATTGGGAATTAAACACACTTCACTGTTATTTATTTGTTTAAAGAATTTCTTGTAGGCCACCTTACCGGAGAACGTGCTCTCTAAGATGCTTATAAACACAACAGGGCAAAACACAATTCTAATTAGGGATGGGGAAGAAATTCCATTTTGTTTCCCTTTTAACAAGAAACCACCTCACGCTCACAAGATGCAAACAAAACACAGCTATCCTTCAAAACCTGCATTTCTCCAAAGTTTGTGAAGCATTACAATGCTACCCACAAAATAACAGACAGCTAGTGAGCAGTAACTACAAATTAATCAAAGAATTAAAACAAATACAGCCCAAAACTGAAGTTGCCAAAAATGTCTAATAACCAGCAGAGCAAAACCAATACAGTGGTACCTTTGTTTATGAACTTAATCCGTTCCAGAAGTCCGTCCTTAAACCAAGGCGTGCTTTCCCAAAGCAGTGTGGGACTCAGTTTACAAATGGAACACACTCAACAGGAAGCGGAACATGTTCTGCTTCCAAGGCAAAGTTCACAAACCAAAACACCTACTTCTAGGTTTGCAGCGTTCTTAATCCAAGTTGTTCATAAACTAAGCTGTTCTTAAACCAAGGTACCACTGTCTTGGAAAACCACAGTGACCTTAATAATATCTTCATCTAGAGGGCCACAAGTTCCCCACTCCAGATTTATAGGATCCCAGTTTTAACAAAAACCGAGAGAAAATATCCCTGAGTAAATTCTTCATGTTTCTGTTCTGTATGTATCAAATGCATCCATATTGGGTTTTAATCATATTTTATTGCTTCTTTTATCTCTCATATATATTGGAATACAAGTTAAATTCCGTACAATATAACACAATATTAAAAAGAAGGAATCAAAATACACCTAAAATCATACAGCACCTAGCACAGTGCATTTCAATCTCTACAACAGGTGGGAAATCCTTGTGATTTGCCAAGATCCTCAGCAATTTTCAAGCAATCTGTGGAAGGAAAAAGTTTGGGAATTGCTGAACTAGGATCATATTTTTCTTTTATTTTTTAAATAGCTGCTAGTCATTGACACCCATCACTGTCTAGCAGAGCATCAGCCATGCTTTGTGAAGAGTTGTTTTCATGAAATAATTGACATGTCTAGTGTAATAATTATAGGCTTCCCACATCACTTCTGTGGAATTTGCTTTTCAAAAAGAAACCTGTGAAATAATTGAAAGCATTTACTCTGAAGAAAGATTTTAGCTCTTATCAAAAGGAGTGAGTCTTCCACTCAGTGCATAGTTAACTTTCAGGCACACAATATGATGATGGCCAAAAGCCCAACTGACTTCTAAAAATGGTGAGACAAATTCTTAGGTGAGAGGGTTGATCTACCGGAAGCTATTAAGCATGATAGCAAAGTGGAACTTCCATGTTGGGAAGTTGTGTATATTAGAGCAGGAATGGGGAATGCAGAGTTCCAAGATGTTTACCAGAGCAAGTGTGTGTGTGTGTGTGTGTGTGTGTGTGAGAGAGAGAGAGAGAGAGAGAGAGAGAGAGAGAGAGATGATCTTTCACAATGTCAAAATAACTGACAGCCCCTCCTTGCTCTGTCAAGTAATACAGCTTTCAAAAGTTACGGTTGTTTGTCACAGATTAGTAAAGAGTTAGTCGGAGAATGAGGGAAATAATCAAGCACAGGCTGACTACATCTTTCCTTTTATTTGCTGGGGTCCCTACTTCATGCTACTGGTTCCAATGGTTCAGAGACAGATTTAGGGCAGTGCAACCAATTCTGCCACACTAGACACCTTTGGTGAAGGCTGTTCTCCAACTGGAGTGCTCACAGGCTATGGAGAACTATGGAGAACTGTGGACTATGGAGAAGCTCATTCAGGCACTGCATGTTTTCTATGCCACATCAATCAGTCTGTCAAGCACCCCCAAAATGATGTTTTGAGGATGCTTCAGTTATTATGGTGTCGGAAACCTGCAGCCAATAGAAGGAATGATGCACTCGCCACAATATATTGAAGTACTACAAAAGAGAGTTATTCCGGAGCTGGAAAACAGGTATCCTGATGGTACTGGGATATTGCAGCAGGACCTAGCCCCCTGTCACACATCGAAAGTGGTGAAGAAATTCATGACAGAGCAGCAAATACAGGTACTTGATTGGCCAGGGAATTCCCTGGATGTAAATCCCATTGAGAATTTGTGGGCTATATGCAAAAGTCGCCTCCGTGCTGTAGACTGTACGACTCTTCTTCTTCTTTGGCAATCACTCGTAGCCGAGTAAGATCGTCTTCCATAAACATGGTTTTAACAATGAGTCCGTAAGTGACTGTGGAGGCCAATTCTGGATCCACACGTCCTTCCACAGAGGGGACATTGGTTTCCGGGCGGGAGTTAATCATGGTGTGGATTTGCCAAGCGTGCCTTCCTCTTAGCACATTTCTCCTTTGCGTCCTGAGTTCAAGTGTCTTCAAAGCCCATGACACCTTTGGTGAAGGTTGTTCTCCCACTGGAGCGCTTGCAGGCTATGGAGAACTATGGGGAACTATGGACTATAGAGAAGATCATTCAGGCTCTGATTCAAGTGTGGTACAGGGACCCGAAAATCAACAGTGACTGTTTGAAACTAGCAGACTCCATGCCAAACCGTGGTCAAATGCTGTTTAAAAATAGCAGAGGTCATATCTGTTACTAATGTGAGTTTTGTACATGTAAATGTGAGTTTTGTACAATAAACTACTGTACTGAATTCATTGTTTGTTTCAATTAATTTGCACAAGAGTGATCAGGGGCAGCCAAGATGAGTTTTGCTGTCACTGTTCCCTCTGTTCTCAGATCTGCTGTCTTCCAATTTGTGGAAGACAATAGTTGGAAGTGAGGAGCCCTTTGGATCAATGGAGCCTCGCCACACCTTTTAGATCTGACCTTTTATATCTGACATTATGGCCTTCGTGGATTCATTGCTTCAGACTGTTGCCGTCCACAAGTTGGAAGGTGACATAAATGGGGGCAGAGCTAGAATGCTTGTACCCACTTTCTTCCATTTATTTTTACAAAAATTATACCACTTACTCAACAGAAGACCTCAATGTAATTTATAAAAGTGACACGTTCGTGTCTGAAGAGGACTGCATGTGAGTGTGCATGGGATTGCAATCATGCCACATGGTTTATCAGGCAAATTCCAGCATGCTAATAAAAGCACACTTTGCCAGCTCACTTTTGTATGACCCTTGGAATCCCTTCCAGCGCTACAATTCTATGAATGTTTGTTGTTGTTTAGTCATTTAGTCATGTCCGACTCTTCATGACCCCATGGACCAGAGCACGCCAGGCACTCCTGTCTTCCATGGCCTTGCCCAGTTTAGTCAAACTCATGCTGGTAGCTTCGAGAACACTGTCCAACCATCTCATCCTCTGTCGTCCCCTTCTCCTTGTGCCCTCCATCTTTCCCAACATCAGGGTCTTTTCCAGGGAGTCTTCTCTTCTCATGAGGTGGCCAAAGTATTGGAGCCTCAGCTTCACGATCTGTCCTTCCTATGAATGTAGTTAACTGTAATAAATAGAGGCAGTGTGGTGTAGTGGTTAGAGCACTGGTCTATAACCTGGGACACCAGAAGTCAAATCTCAACTCAGCCATCAAGCTCAATCATTCAGAGGCCTATGGAGGCTGCCAAGAAAAACTCCCGCACTTAAAATTTACCACTACATAGACCTCTGAATATCAGATACTAGGGAAACACACAATGTCTTATGTGAGAAAAGAGTGCTTTCTCAATATATATAATTCTATAAATCCCTCCTGTCTCCTTGGTTACTTTAAGAACAATCTGACATCACACATACCCAGCCAGTTTGTTTTGCAAATGCACCCTCTTTGGTGACAGATTTAGGAGATATGGATTAGAAAATACTTAGCATGCTTTCTTATTGCCTGGGTTTCTTGAGGGCACAAATTATTGCCCTCAACATTTTATGGCCCATCTACTTCTGTGAAGCATTAACAAGCTTTAGTCTCCTGCCTGCCAATTTAGGATTGCCTTTCATGTATCTGATGGACTCTGCTCCAGGAAGGCTGATGCCATAATCAACATGTCAGTCTTTAGTGTAAAAAAGGTAAAGGGACCCCTGACAATTAAGTCCAGTCACGGATGACTCTGGGGTTGCGGTGCTCATCTCGCTTTACTGGCTGAGGGAGCTGGCGTTTGTCCGCAGACAGTTTTTCCGGGTCATGTGGCCAGCATGACTTGAGCCGCTTCTGACGAAACCAGAGCAGCACACACAAATGCCATTTACCTTCCCGTCGGAGCGGTACCTATTTATCTACTTGCACTTTGACGTGCTTTCAAACTGCTAGGTTGGCAGGAGCTGGGACCAAGCAATGGGAGCTCACCCTATTGCGGGGATTCGAATCACTGACCTTCTGATCGGCAAGCCCTAGGCTTTGTGGTTTAGAGCCAGTGTTTCCCAACCTTGGGCCTCCAGCTGTTTTTGAACTACAATTCCCATCATCCCTGACCACTGGTCTTGCTAGCTAGGGATGATGGGAGTTGTAGGCCAAAAACATCTGGAGGCCAAAGGTTGGGAAACACTGGTTTAGACCACAGCGCCACCTGCACCCCTAGTCTTTAAGGTACCACAAGAGAATAACATGCATGTCCCTCTGGAGATTATTACTATGTTAACTGAATTCTACTCTCTCAACAGCTGACTGAAGGAATCTAAAGCCCTCCACATACGTTTTTGGGAGCCCCTGTGCACTGACATCACAGAGCTACAATTCCCATCACCCTTAACACACTACAAGATTCCCCGTGACTATTATAGTGGTATAAAAGTGCTTTAAATATATGTTGCCCCTACTTCTCTCCCACATGGTTCCAAAATTACCCACATACCTAACTGTTCTAATCATAGAATCTTGGAATTGGAAGAGTCATCAAGTCAAACCCCGTACAGTGCAGGAATCTCAGCTAAAGCATCCATGACAGATGGCCATCCAACCTTGGCTTAAAAACCTCCAAGGAAGGAGAGTCCACCAGCTCCCAAAGGAGACCGTTCCACTGTTGAACAGTTCTTCCTGACAGAAAGTTCTTCCTGGTGTTTAGTCAGAATCTTCTTTCTCGTAACTTGAAGCCATTTTCTTCACAGGAGGGAGAAAAAGCTTTCTCCCTCTTCCATGTGACAGCCCTAAGATATTTGAAGTCTCCTCTTTTCCAGGTTAAGCAGACCCAGCTCCTTCAACGTTCCTCATCAGGCTTGGTTTCCAGACCCTTGATCGTCTTGGTTGCCCTCTACACACGTTCCAGCATGTCAGTTTAAGTTACTGGTCTAAGAGAAGCAGAAAGATAGAAAGACTCTTGCAGCCAGAAAGACGTGGAAGAAGCTGTTGTCCAAGTACAAAGCTTTCTCAGAAAACCCTTGCGGGATAACGCCTATCTAAGAATGGGAGAAAATGCAGGAGATGGTGGCAGCAGATGACCTTCTGAGCAGCTACCGAGACCACATAACACTCGTCTTGAAAGACCTACATTGGCTCCCAGATGTTTCTGAGCAAAATTCAAAATGTTGGTGCTGACCTTTAAAGCCCTAAACGGCCTCGGTCCAGTATGTCTGAAGGAGCGTCTCCACCCCCATCGTTCTGCCCGGACACTGAGGTCCAGAGCCGAGGGCCTTCTGGTGGTTCCCTCACTGCGAGAAGCCAAGTTACAGGGAACCAGGCAGAGGGCCTTCTCGGTAGTGGCACCTACACTGTGGAATGCCCTCCCATCAGATGTCAAAAAGAAAAACAACTACCAGACTTTTAGAAGACATCTGAAGGCAGCCCTTTTTAGGGAAGCTTTTAATGTTTGATGCATTACTGTATTTTAATGTTTTGTTGGAAGCTGCCTAGAGTGGCTGGGGAAGCCTAGCCAGATGGGTGGGGTATAAATAATATATTATTATTATTATTATTATTATTATTATTATTATTATTATCCAAATGAATTAATTAAGCCAGAATGCCCAAGACCTTGAGGGGGAAAGGTCCTTGTAAGCTACACAGGTAAGCATTCCTTGACCCCTTTTCTGCCCCATAGAGACTGACTATGGTTGGAACCATAACTAGATGGACTCTCCGTCCAACTGACAGGGCTGTTTTTATTTTCTTAATATGCTGCACGATATGAAAAGAATTCATTTTCTCATCAAAGGTCAGCATCTCTCAGCTGAGGTTCATACTAAATAGACTGGGAAAGTATTAGCCTGACATCCATAACAGTGTTCTGAAATATAATAACTGAGCAACGAAAGGTGAACTAAGATAACTTCATTTTGTTATTAAAACAATGCTGAAGTTCTCTTGACATTCATCTCTGCTGTTTTCTCCTATATGGCTTTGAATCATTCATTAGGTGTAGGCAAAACCAATGTCACCAATTCCATTTCCTCAGCCACCAGCAACCAATTTCCATGTAAAAATCTGTGAGGTGATTTCCAGTTCTATTTTTTGTGTGCTTTTATGATTCACACCTTTATGCCACCCCCCAACCATTTTGTTCCATCTGGGCCCTCAATTTTCTCCCTCATGCATTATTTTTTACTCAAGATAACACAGCACTGTGGGGTTTGTAAAAGCTACTGCTACTTGAAAATGATTTCCCTCCCAATAAATAAATAAATATCCATATTGGCAGGACCATAGAATTTCAGCTGGATTCCACTACCAATGAAATTCAGTGGCAAGTCTATATATCGCTAAGGAGAATGCATCCCTCCAAACCAGGAAAAGTATGGGAAATTAAAGAATGACCGCTCCCCGCATAAAACGGGGAGGGGGGGCGACCTTTGCGTGGACGCGTGCAGCCCCTAGATCTGGAGCGGCTCCATCAGCATAGGCTTGGCTTCGCCTTCCCTCAGGTGGGATACCTGGAGGTCTCCGGCTACCCCAGTCAGTTGTCCAATCCCACCTGGGGGAAGCGTTGCCAAGGAGATCAGGCCAGGTAGGGGAGGGATTACCTGCCCACACAATAGAGGGAGGATCTTACCTGGGAATCCTCACTTGGCTCCAGAGCTTCTCCCACCATACCCACCCTCAGTTAATGCATTATTTTGCAGGTTAACTTTTCTTCATAGGTATGCGGGCGCTGCTACTTTAAGGTCACTGTCAAAGGGCCGGAAAGGAATTTCCCTGCATTGGCAGGTTTCACCTTTCCTGTAGCAAAACGCCACAACTTTGGCGGTATCAGGCCTTGGGCAGAATCCTTTTGTCCATTTTCCTCTTTGCAGCGGAGATACCAGGGTTCCCCGTTAAAAGGGTTTCTGAAGGGAGGCTTTGACCGAACGCTGAAAGGTCGTCATTGCTCTCCCCTGCGGCGGCAGCGTAACGGGGCAGCTATCTCTGCTTGAACATATGTTCTCCAGAGCCGGCCCATCCCCCACACAAACACTGGATAACCCTGATGCTCCCTAGGTCCCTGGCTGGGGACTGGGGAGGGAGAACGCCCAATGCCTGAGCCAAGGTCTACCCACATTTGAAATTTAATAAAGTTGTGGCCAATTTAATCCCATAGCACGTTGTCTTGAGTCATTATTCCACATGACGGGGGCACCGCTCGGGATCTGGGGACTCCGCCTGTCCACGCAAAGGGGTTTTAGTTTCGATTTCTCAAAGCCCAGAGGATGCCAAAATTTCACAGAACCTTGTGAACTATATTTAGAACATAAGGGCTAACTTAATAACCACCCTGTCTTAGCAGATGGAGAAGATTTTAGTCGGTAATTCCCGAGAAACACATTTTAAAATCAATCAAACTTTCTTCATATACTTTGAAAGCTGTCTTATTTAGAGGCGAAGGGAGAAATGAAGGGAACAGATAACAAACACCTATCTTCAAATCAAACCGATATATTCAATCTAACAGTAAATTGCATTTTACCTGCTTAAGCTGAATCTTGATTTCAGAGTATAAGCAGAATTTCTTGCGAGGGATATGTCCTTACAGGGCATCTTGGAACATCTGATTTGGATGGACCCAAGGAAAGAAGGGAACTGAGAGGAAGTGTCACCTATTTATGGAAATCTAAGACCAGAAGAAGGGATGCGGGTGGCGCTGTGGGTAAAACCTCAGCACCTAGGGCTTGCCAATCGCATGGTCGGCGGTTCGAATCCCCGCGGCGGGGTGAGCTCCTGTCTTTCGGTCCCAGCTCCTGCCCACCTAGCAGTTCGAAAGCACCCCTAAGTGCAAGTAGATAAATAGGTGCCACTTTATAGCGAGAAGGTAAACAGCGTTTCCGGGTGCTGCACTGGTGCTGGCTCGCCAGAGCAGCTTCGTCACGCTGGCCACGTGACCCGGAAGTGTCTCCAGACAGTGCTGGCCCCCGGCCTCTTAAGTGAGATGGGTGCACAACCCTAGAGTCGGACACGACTGGCCCATACGGGCAGGGGTACCTTTACATTTACCTTAAGACCAGAAGAAGTTGGTCTCCATCATTACACAGAGTGTAGTACAGCGGTACCTTGGTTCTCAAACACCTTGATACTCAAACGCCTTGGTTCTCAAATGCCGAAAACCTGGCATAAGTACTTAACCTGAGGTACCACTGTATTCCGGTTTTCGAATGTTTTTTGGAAGCCAAACGTCCAATGTGGTTGTCGGCTATTGTTTTTGGGGTCCCTGAACCAGTCAGAAGCTGCACCTTGGTTTTTGAACATTTTGAAAGTCAAACGGACTTCCGGAACAGATTAAGTTTGGTGCTTTTGTTTTTGCTCCTTATTTTGCGTTTTTGTGGCTTTTTCGGTTCATTTGTTTTTGTGACTGTGTGGAACCCAGTTCAGCTATGGATTGATTGATGGTGTGACTGTGGACATGGATGAAAGCCAAACAATGACTATCATCAATGCAGGTAAGAAAAAATAATAATTTTAATTTTTATCATCTACAATACAGTGTTACCTCAGGTTAAGAACTTAATTCATTCTGGAGACCTGAGGTACCACGTTAGCTAATGGGGCCTCCCGCTGCTGCCGTGCGATTTCTATTCTCACCCTGAAGCAAAGTTCTTAACCCGAGGTACTATTTCTGGGTTAATGGAGTCTGTAACCTGAAGCATCTGTAACCTGAAGCATCTGTAACCTGAGGTACCACTGTACTGTCTTATTTATTTTATAGCGCAGTACATTGATTATTGCTTTCATTTTATGGATCAATGGTCTCGTTAGAGAGTAAAATTCACGTTAAATTGCAGTTTTAGGGGTTGTTTTTAAAAGTCTGGAACGGATTAGTCCATTTTGCATTACTTTCTATGGGAAAGCGCACCTTGGTTTTGGAATGATTTGGTTTTGGAACAGATCAAGTTTGAGAACCAAGACACCACTGTATTCCCTTATTTATTGAACATAGGCACCAACTGCTAGGGGCTGCGGCACTTTGGACCCCCGATTTATTTTGAGGGGGCTGTTCAGAGGATGGAGGAGAGCGAACACAGAGCCAGATGTGATGTGGCTTTGGGTTCTTCCTCCTACTGCTGCCTCTAATGACTTGGGGGGGGGTCTCCCCTATCTTACCCTTGTTCAGTAGGGGGAAGGGGAGGGTGGAGACAGCAAGCCAGTGGAGTTGTGCTGCCGCTGCATTTTGCTCTGCCCCTTGCCTCCTTGCGATGTTACAAATGTTGCATCACGACATCGCAATCAGGCCCCTGCAATCTATTCCAGAAGTTGGTTCCTCTGGTTCTGAACCTCCACTACAAATGATCCAGCAAAGTTATAGCAGTTGGGCTATTTTAAAAGGGAATTAAGATAGGAAGATGGATTAATCATGTGTTGTTGTTGTTGTTTAGCCGTGTCCGACTCTTCATGACCCCATGGACCAGAGCACGCCAGGCACTCCGGTCTTCCACTGCCTCCCACAGTTTGGTCAAATTCATGCTGGTAGCTTCGAGACCACTGTCCAACCATCTCGTCCTCTGTCGTCCCCTTCTCCCCTTGTGCCCTCCATCTTTCCCAACATCAGGGTGTTTTCCAGTGAGTCTTCTCTTCTCATGAGGTGGCCAAAGTATTGGAGCCTCAGCTTCACGATCTGTCCCTCCACTGAGCACTCAGGGCTGATTTCCTTAAGAATGGATAGGTTGGATCTTCTTGCAATCCATGGGACTCTCAAGAGTCTCCTCCAGCACCATAATTCAAAAGCATCAATTCTTTGGCGATCAGCCTTCTTTATGGTCCAGCTCTCACTTCCATACATCACTACTGGGAAAACCATAGCTTTTACTATAAGGACCTTTGTTGGCAAGGTGATGTCTCTACTTTTTAAGATGCTGTTTAGGTTTGACATTGCTTTTCTCCCAAGAAGCAGGTGTCTTTTACTTTCGTGGCTGCTGTGATGATGGAGCCCAATCTCTCCAAAATCTCTCACTGCCTCCATTTCTTCCCCTTCTATTTGCCAGGAGGTGATGGGACCAGTGGCCATGATCTTCGTTTTTTTGAAGTTGAGCTTCAGACCATATTGTGCGCTCTCCTCTTTCACCCTCAATAAAAGGTTCTTTAATTAAGGATGTAGTCAATGACATTTGCTTGTTCAGGAGATCTCTGCCGGGGTTCTGAAGCCCAGATGCTCTAGATCATGCTGCTATTAGAATATAGTTGTTCGTCAAATGTACTGATAATTTTAGCTGGTTGGCACTTGTGAGCAGAGAGACAAGCCCATATCCAGACTTGTAGAAATCTTTGAAGATCGGAGGCCTTCCTTTTATCATGGTTTTGGCAGAGTCTCTGTAATGTAAATGAGGGAGCCTTCGAGTTTCTTTTGCTCTTTGTGTGATTTTTAGAAAGGTTTATGGAATGCAGAAGACAGTGGGGAGGATCTGGAAAATGAAAGGAAGGCATTGAAAAAGAACAGCCCAGTAGCAGAGATCAAGGCAGATGGGAGATCATGTGTAAAGAAGCCAGGCAAATAACTATGTACTAAATGCCACATTTTATAGATTTGCTTCTTCGGTAACCGGGGGAGCAGGTCTATAAAATGTGATGCCATGCTTAATCAATACCCCCTCCTTGTGTATGACAATCAATCACATCTTTGCTTCCACATGCACACAGTCGTCCCTCTTGACGCATTACATACATGGCTGACAGATGACCCTTGATTAGAAAGTTATTCACCAAATAACTTTCATGCTCTCAAGTGATTTCCTTTGCTTGTCGGCTGATTCAACCAAAGATGATCTTGTTCAGAGAAAACCAGGAAGGCATGGGCTTCAATGGTGGAGGATCTGCCTTCCATGCAGATGGTCCCAGGTTCACTCTGGTTGTTTCTGGGTAGGGCTGAGAGGAGTGCTTGCCTGAAATCCTGGGGGGCAGCTGCCAATCAGTGTAGACAATACTGAACTAGATGGACCAATGGTCTGGCTCAGTATAAGTCAGCTTCCTGTATCCCTATATTGCTAGTCAAGCCAACCCACATACAGTGGTACCTCGGGTTAAGTACTTAATTCGTTCCGGAGGTCCGTTCTTAACCTGAAACTGTTCTTAACCTGAAGCACCACTTTAGCTAATTGGGCCTGCTGCTGCCACCGTGCTGCTGGAGCACGATTTCTGTTCTCATCCTGAAGCAAAGTTCTTAAGCTGAAGCACTATTTCTGGGTTAGCAGAGTCTGTAACCTGAAGCGTATGTAACCTGAAGCATATGTAACCCGAGGTACCACTGTATAGAGAAGCCCAAAAGCCAGTGAAATTCCACTGAATATTAAAGACATATTGATCAAGCTCTAGCCTTCTTGACTGCGAAAGCAGCTATTATGAATGGTACCTTTTTCTCTCCAAAGACTCTTTGTGTGAAGCTTGAGGTTATGCAGCCCTTAGTAAGCATATATATACTGGATGGCTTGGTTTTTATGTAGTGGATAAAGATATACAGAGTATGATCAATATTGCCATGCAATGGAGGCCTCTTTGCTTTAGCTCCTGTTAAAGATGTAAGTTTAATATGCATGATGTTTAATGTTTGTATGCACTGAAGTTGAAAAACTTTGCATCTGCGAAGTAGAAAAGTTTGCATTAGGCACAGGAGCTTAGCAAAGGGTGGAGATTATCAGGTCAACTGATGACTCCTTTCCTGCCAGGAACTCGTTGCAGATCTCTCCCAGCAGGAAGATGATGTCAGGAGCTCATCCTACACTCGAGTAGGACCCTGGTAGAGACACCTGCCTGACTGGCATGTTCTCTCCCTCCTGGTCAATCGTTCGGGAGCTTCAAAAGCTTACTTCAGTCTGAACATCACAGCAACCGATGCCAACCGACACCGGCACACTTAGGGATCTGCAGAGTTTGCGCATCATGCGTAACAGACCTCAGCAACTCAGCATTTTGGCTAACCTACTGTATTTACATATAAATGCACACTGAGCACTGCAACATGGCTCCCTCTCTCTCTAGCATCAGACAGCAAAGAGAGAAAAAAACAAAGGACAATAGTCCCATTTCATGGAACACAGTAACACAAACATACACCGTCATGTGATAGACAACAATCCCATAACTGCAATCATGGAGCAGGAATTCTAACAGATGAAACCTGAGAACTCAGTGTTTTAGTTGGTAATGGAGCCAGTCGCAGTAGTGGCTAAGCTCTGTGAGATGCTCAGGATCTCTCTCTCTGGGACCAGAGAGATGAAAATTCTTGGGGTAAATTAAGGACTTAAAAGAAGATGGCCCTGCACTGCTTGTTTGTTTAAGAGCAATGTGGTACTTTGTATCCTTGTAGCATTTATTTGTAACTGTTTAAGATTGTTCCCAGTAAAGCCTCGGAACTCGTTCTTATGGCAGAGAGCATTCATTCCTAATCTACGCAAAGGCCAGATCAGGGATCCCATAGCTGCAACTCTAACATCCCCTGGCCCTGTGAGTTCATGGTGGAAGACACTCACAACTGCCTGTTACCAGATGCAGGCAAAACGCTAACTTCCCAGGTCACTCATTTCATGTTTAAGTCACTCCCAGTTGGACATGGACCATCCTCAAACATTCTCCTCCTACATTGGGATGCGGGTGGCACTGTGGTCTAAACCACCGAGCCTCTTGGGTTTGCCTATCAGAAGGCTGGCAGTTTGAATCCACACAACGGGGTGAACTTCCGTTGCTCTGTCCCAGCTCCTGCCAACCTAGAAGTTCGAAAGCATACCAGTGGAAGCAGATAAATAGGTACCACTGCAGCGGGAAGGTAAACGGCGTTTCCATGCACTCTGGTTCCCATCACGCTGTCCTGTTGTGCCAGAAGTGGTTTAGTCCTGCTGGCCACAGGACCTGGAAAGCTGTCTGTGGACAAACGCCGGCTTCCTTGGCCTGAAAGCGAGATGAGCTCCGCAACCCCATAGTTGCCTTTGATTGGACATAACTGTACAGGGGTCCTTTATCTTTACTTTTACCTACACTGCCATGTTTCAAATCATACTGTTGAACCATTTTCTAACTATAAGCTGTAGAACCTACTACACTCCTGATTTCTCACTACAATGGTGGTGTATATGTGTGTGTGTGTATATATATATATATATTTGCTTTCGTAGATTTTCACGGGTACAGGAATGCAGGTTTTGGTGTCCTCGGGTGTCTTCCCGTGTAAAAGTTGGGGTGTCTAGGCGACGTTTCGACGAGGTCTCACTCGTCATCTTCAGGCTGGTTCGTCGAAACGTCGCCTAGACACCCCAACTTTTACACGGGAAGACACCCGAGGACACCAAAACCTGCATTCCTGTACCCGTGAAAATCTACGAAAGCATATATATATATATATATATATATATATGACTTGCCTTGAACGTAAGACCACAGTTGTGGCCCTATAAGCAACATAGGGCTACAACTGTGACCCTATAATTCACTTGAGGGTTTTTCACTGCATTTGCTGCAAGGGACTGGTTTTCTCTGAATGTGTTTGGGGAAGCATGTGGTGGAGAGTTTTTTCTTTTGAATTAAACTGTTGACATATGCACACTGGTAACTATGCCTAATTACACCACATACGAAAAACAAAAGAAATTGGCTTCATTTTGCCTTAGCATCTTTTAATTGAAAAGATTTGTCTATTTCTCATTGCTTCTTTTCCTTTGTGCACACCGAGGACTCATTTCCCCACAGCTTAATATTTAACAAGAGGGTTTTGTCCATTTCCATTCTCTCTTCTTCATACTCTGTGTAGCAAACGAGAAAGAAATCTCCCATGGGTAGAGGGATGAAGCAAGTTACTAGTCCAGGTTCTCTCTCTCTCTCTCTCTCTCTCTCTCTCTCTCTCTCTCTGTGTGTGTGTGTGTTTTTAACACATTGTCTTTTGTCATTTTTATTTACTTTAGAGGTGTCATGGAGGCACATTAGGGCAGGATGGGGAAAACTATTGCCTCCATGTTAAAAGGTAAAGGTAAAGGTACCCCTGCCCGTACGGGCCAGTCTCGACAGACTCTGGGGTTGTGCGCCCATCTCACTTAAGAGGCCGGGGGCCAGCGCCGTCCGGAGACACTTCCGGGTCATGTGGCCAGCATGACATCGCTGCTCTGGCGAGCCAGAGCCGCACACGGAAACGCCGTTTACCTTCCCGCTGGTAAGCGGTCCCTATTTATCTACTTGCACCCGGAGGTGCTTTCGAACTGCTAGGTTGGCAGGCGCTGGGACCGAGCAGCGGGAGCGCACCCCGCCGCAGGGATTCGAACCGCTGACCTTTCGATCGGCAAGTCCTAGGCGCTGAGGCTTTAACCCACCCTCCATGTTGCTGGGCTATAAATCCTATTATCCCATGCTGCCAGGGGCCAATTGGAGTTGGAGTTCATTACTGATTTTTATTACATCTTCCAAATTATTACATAACTCCAATCATATTTTTTTTAACACATTTTCTTCTTGATTTCCCATCCCTCATTCCCCATTTTTTGGGGGCTTGCTAATTGGAAGATCGGTGGTTTGAATCCCCATGATGGGGTGAGCTCCTGTTGCTGTGTCCCAGCTCCTGCCAACCTAGCAAAAAGCATGCCAGTTTGAGTAGATAAATAGGTACCGCTCCAGTGGGAAGGTAAATGGTGTTTCTGTGTGCTCTGGTTTCCATCACAGTGTTCCATTGCACCAGAAGCATTTTAGTTCTGCTGGCCACATGACCTGGAAAGCTGCCTGGGGACAAACGTCGGCTCCCTCGGCCTAAAAGCGAGATGTGTGCCACAATCCCAATCTTTGACTGGAATTAAACATCATGGGGTCCTTTACCTTTTACCTTATTAAGACATACCTTGTGAGCCACTCTGCCATGCCAGTGGGGGCAGCCAAACTACAGCCACAGAGAAATCTCTGCACAAGGTAGCATCTTCCACTGACATTAGTGGCAAAGTCCTTTGATTCCAGGTTTATTGTCGTTCACCTGCTTAACGTTTTCGGTGCTTCAGAATGTTTCTTTCTCAAGGTTAATTAGGAGATAATCATCAGATCTACCACCCTCTCTTCTGTGCAGTATATAATTGCCTAAAATACTTACTCAGGATGCAATTTACATTTTTTGCAGAAATAAAGGTAAGAGGTGCATGTTTGAACGTGAGTCCTCACTGTGGAGACTTTGTAATTGTTTCTAAAAAGTTTCCTTCAGAGACAAGAGGCTATGAAATTTGTATGAGCTTCTAATTCACAGTAAATTAACATGTCACGATGGGAGTGCTTATTGAAATACTAAAACACTATAAATGCATTGAAAGATCAGAGGCAAAATAATTTTGTTTTCTAAAGGGTCAAGGGTTGCTTGAATTGTTGCACTCCGCATACAGTACAAAAACTGCTTTCCACTTTAATAAGAAAAAAACATGTAGACCTGCTCCATTGAGGAGAGCTGATGCCAGGCACAAACGAAGATTCCCTTGTCCCTCCAGTTCATGAAGAAGCCAGAAAGATAAGAAGCTTTATACAGATTTCCGATTCAACAGCAAGCTTTGGCCCCCTAAGTATAGCATTTCTAAGGATAATGTGTTCAAAGTCCTCGACCTCCTCTAGAAAGGAAAGCCAACAATTCACATCAGACAATAAGAAGAACTCACAACCACACTCTCAAGAGAGATGTGGAAATGTGATGCTCCATGAAACATTATTTTTGCATTTTCAGGGGAAGTAAAATAAAATTTCAGTCTTTGATACAGCTCCAAGTGAAGCTTTCGATGCTCCACCAAGCCTTGCTTTGTGGGATCAGTTTTGGTTTCTGTAACCTGATGATAAAGCCATGGTTTTCCCGGTAGTGATGTATGGAAGTGAGAGCTGGACAAATAAAGAAGACTGACGGCCGAATAATATATGCTTTTGATTTATGGTGCTGGAGGAGACTCTGGAGAGTCCCATGGACTGCAAGAAGATCAAACCTATCCATTCTTAAGGAAATCAGCCCTGAGTGCTCACTGGAAGGACAGATCGTGAAGCTGAGGCTCCAATACTTTGGCCACCTCATGAGAAGAGAAGACTCACTGGAAAAGTCCCTGATGTTGGGAAAGATGGAGGGCACAAGGGGAGAAGGGGACGACAGAGGACGAGATGGTTGGACAGTGTTCTCGAAACTACCAGCATGAGTTTGACCAAACTGCGGGAGGCAGTGGAAGACAGGAGTGCCTGGCATGCTCTGGTCCATGGGGTCACGAAGAGTCGGACATGACTAAACGACTAAACAACAACAATCTGATGATGTTGACAAGGCGCTTGTGAGTATGTGTCCAATGATGTAACCTTTCAATCCTTGCCCTTCATGACAGCTTAAACCTAGCTGGGTCCCCTCAGCTTAGCTTCTTCTGGGGAGGAGAAAACTTAAACACGTAGGAAAGTTCCCGAAAAATAGACCAGAGGCAATTGTATTTCACCCAGCAGAGCTTTTTCTTGCTACTGAAGGCAAATGAGCATCATTGTCACAAATCCAGTACATTCAGGATTGGCACAGTCCATAAAAATCCAGTTGCCACACTTACAATAAAACTCACAAACTTATAATAAGACTTAAGCTTAACACTAAGCGTACAGAACAGAACAAAGAGACAGAAGAGAAAGCGAGTGAGAGCCAGGCTCCTCCTGGCCTAACTATAATAGTCAGTTTGACCTCAACAGAAAGGACAACAAAATTAGTTTAAACCAGCTGTACTGGGACGCGGGTGGCGCTGTGGGTAAAACCTCAGTGCCTAGGACTTGCTGATTGTAAGGTCGGCGGTTCAAATCCCCGAGGCGGGGTGAGCTCCCGTCGTTTGGTCCCAGCTCCTGCCAACCTAGCAGTTTGAAAGCACCCCTAAGTGCAAGTAGATAAATAGGTACCACTCCAGCGGGAAGGTAAACGGCGTTTCCGTGTGTGGCGCTGGTGCTGGCTTGCCAGATGCAGCTTCGTCACACTGGCCACGTGACCCGGAAGTATCTTCTGACGGTGCCGCCTCCCGGCCTCTTAAGTGAGATGTGTGCACAACCCTAGAGTCGGTGACGACTGGCCCTGTCGGGCCGGGGTACCTTTACCTTTACCTTTTTACTCAGCTTCCCAGCAGAAATAACCCAAACGAAAATCTTCTTCCTGTTTCTTTCACATAGAAAGAAAAATTTCTTTCACAAAGAAAATAACCCTTTTAGAATCCTCCTGAACTAATCAGAATAGGAAAGATCTCTACACATCAGATCAATACTTTCTGTGATGGCCTGGGATTCCGATTCAGAGGCTGAACCAGAGGAATCCCAGCCTGCACAGGAGTCCCCGCCTCCAGGACCGGCTGAACTGGGACAAGGCCTAGATTCTGAGGAGCCTGACCTGTGTCAGCTCCTCAAGAGCAGGCACCAGGTGAAACCATTCTGGCCCCAGAGGTGCTTGAGGACTCAGTGTCTACAGGTGAGCCTCCCCCGGGGCCCAGTAACCCTTCAGCCTCTCCTGAACTGCAGAGGCTTAGGGCAGAGAGGCGAAGGGAACTGGTTTCTCCCAGGAGGAGTGCTCGCCTTAAGGCCAGGAGAGGCGGGGCTCCTGGGGGCCGGGGCCGCCCCTGGCCTTAGAGAAGATAAAGGTCAGTCAGCCCGGTCCCAGGTTGTGGGAGCAACGTCGTCATTGAAGAGCTGTTTCGGCCAGCATCCAGTCCTGTTCCTCCGTTGTTCCTGTTCCTCGCCCGGCTTCCTGCTTCCGACCTTCCAGCGTTCCTGTTCCCGCCTGGCTCCCAGCTTTGGACCTTCCAGTGTTCCTGTTCCCTGCCCGGCCTCCTGCTTCTGACCTTCCAGCGTTCTTGTTCCCCGCCCGGCTTCATGCTTCTGATCTCCGTGAGTTCCTGTCCCCGCCCGGCTCCCTGTTTCGGACCTTGCCTCACATCTTGTGAACTCTGACTACGGTAGCAGTACCTTCCCCCCGGGACCAGCACACTTTCTGTACTAAGAAATGCAAACTGACAGGTCCATGGTATGGTGAATGCATCTCTGTGGAACGGGATGATGACTACCACCTTAAAGGAACTGGTGGTTCAACCACTCCTGGAAAAACTTTCCTTGGACCTAATGGTATTTACCAAGCATTGCCCAGTCACAAACACCTCCTTTTTGGGCAAGGCCCTTGAGATGGTCATGCCAGTGCAGTTGTATGTACTATTGGAGGAAACCAGTTATCAAGACCCATTGCAGCCTGGACTCAGACCTGGGTTCAGGAATGACAAAACCCTGGTGACCCTTATTGTGAAAGGGAGAAGGGGAGTGTGACCCTGTTGGGCTGGATCTACGCTGATATCCCACTTTATCACTACCTGAAGGAGTCTCAAAGCGGCTAACATTCTCCTTTTCCTTCCTCCCCCACAACAAACACTCTGTGAGGTGAGTGAGGCTGTGAAACTTCAGAGAAGTGTGACTAGCCCAAGGTCACCCAGCAGCTGTATGTGGAGGAGCGGAGAATCGAACCCAGTTCCCCAGATTACGAGTATACCGCTCTTAACCACTACACCACACTGGCTCTCCTGACCTGTTTAATGTTATTTTTCCCCATTAGAATGATATTAGATATGCCACTCTAAAAAAATCACAGGGCATACAGTGGTACCTCCGGTTGCAAACAGGATCCGTTCCGGAGGTCCGGCTGTATCCTGTAGTTTTTGCAACCGGGAAGACCGCTTCTGCGCATGCACGTGGGGCGGTAGACCACTTCTGCACATGCGTAAGTAGCAGAACACTTCCGGGTTTGCTGCTTTCACAACCCGAAGTTTACGCTACCCAAGGGTAACGTAACCAGAGGTTCCACTGCACTTGTTAATTAAAACATTTTTTTTACTTTGGCTTTTTTCATCAAATGTAAGTAATAACTGGCCACACCATTTTCCAAAAAACTGTTTCTGTCCCTGCTGCTGGCCACTGGTTGCTCTGCCCTGCCCCTGTGGGAAAAACAGAATACCGCCCCTCGAGTACCATTGGAGTGAGGTCGGAGTTTGGATACAGTTTTTTTAAAAAGTAAAATGCTACACAGGGACATATGAGCAGTGTTTCATCTATACAGCAGCATAAAACAAATAAAATTTTAGTGTTAAAAGAGACAAGCTTATAATGCATTATGAATGTAAAAAGTAGAACGTCATTAGTCAATCGACATTATCAAAACCATTCCTTAAACCTTCCTTAACATTAAAAACCATGAGTGTAGATCTGCCCTTGCTCCTGATCTATTTCTCATCAGCTTTTTAACCGTGGAATCCTTCTGGGCCATCTATGGGAGATGCGGACTGAGGAGACTGCTCTACAGTCAGTCCTGCCTTCTTTCCAGGGACAGTTCCAGAAGATGGTACAGAATCGCAGAATTGTAAGTTGGAATGACCCAAAGGATCATCTAGTTCCACTCCCTACAATGCAGGAATTCTGCCCACAGCTGTCCCTGGATGGGCTTGAACCACCAACCTTCTGGTTAACAGCCAGCCTTGCTGACCTTCTGTTGGGTTGGGTTAATGTTTCTCAATGCCCTTGCTCTTGAGTTTTGGGGTGTCAAAGGGCACTATATTGCCTCCATTTCTATTTAATACCCATGAGAAGCTTCTATGAGTAATCGCTGGGATATTTAGAGCAAGGTTTCATCAGCAAACTAACATACCAGTATACCTGAAGGAGCGTCTCCACCCCCATCGCTCAGCCCGGACACTGAGGTCCTCCTCTGAGGGTCTTCTGCTGGTTTCCTCAATGCAAGAAGCAAAGTTATAGGGAACCAGGCAGAGGTCCTTCTCAGTAGTGGTGCCCTCCCTGTGGAACGCCCTCCCTTCAAATGTCAAGGAGATAAAGAATTGCACAACTTTTAGAAGACATCTGAAGGCAGCCCTGTATCAGGAGGTTTTTAATGCTTGGTGTTTTTATTATGTTTTTATATATGCTGTAAGCTGCCCAGAGTGGTGAGGGAAACCCACTCAGATGGGCAGGGTATAAATAATAAGATCAACAACAACAACAACAACAACAATGGTGATGTCAGGATAATGCATAAATGAACCTAACACATGGGTCATTTTCTCTGTCATAAATATTTTTGTTATTCTTTCCTTAAGTTTGAGCTCTATTTCTTCCAAACCAAAACTCCAGCTCAGCAAATTCCCTTGCTGTGTATAAGTAAAATGAATCTGTTTGCTTCACACACAAACATTCGGTGAAAGCAATTATTTGACTGTTCTTCATTTTGTTCATTTCTTTACCCACAAAATACTCACGTTCCTTGCCTACTTTGCCCCAGGAACACTGAAACACAATTCTTGGAAACTTTGGAGTAAATCCATTCTTTGCTATTTTTCTGCAGTTCTTCAAGAGAGAGGGTGGAAAGGAAAGGGGGTAATTATGACTTTTTGTAAACTAGTCCTTGAAGGAATAATGAAGAGGTGTCATATTCTAGCAGGAGTCCCTGGGTGCATTGCTTCTGACTGAGCTGTATGAAATGTTAAGCACTATTATCTCAGGCATGATTGCTTGCTTATATCTAATTTGGCTGAGTTACTCTTTGTAGGTTACCAGTTTTATAAAGGGACTGGGTGGTGCTGGGGTCTAAGCCACTGAGCCTCTTGGGCTTGCCGATTGGAAGGTCAGCAGTTCAAATCCATGCAACAGGGTGAGCTCCCGTTGCTCTGTCCCAGCTTCTGCCAACACAGCAGTCCAAAAGCACACCAGTGCAAGTAGATGAATAGGTACGGCTCTGGCAGGAAGGTAAATGGCATTTCCATGCGCTCTGGCACTTGTCACTCAGTTCCGTTGTGCCAGAACCGGTTTAGTCATGCTGGCCACATGACCCGGAAAGCTGTCTGTGAACAAACTCCAGCTCCCTCGGCCTGAAAAGCGAGATGAGCACTGCACCCCATAGTTGCCTTTGACTGGACTTAACTGTCCAGGGGTCCTTTACCTTTTTCCTTACTGATTTTATGGAAACTGCATGGCAATTTCAGCATGAATCAAGTATGCACTATCTAGGTACGCATGTAGGAGAAAGGTGGACTGCCTTTCTATGCAAGTTTTATTGCCTAGAGGTAGATAAGCAATGGAACATTTCCCTCCATAATTTGAAATAATATAGTAAAGCAAATGAAGTGTAGGCGACTCCATTATGTTTGTGTATTAATTAATCACCGCCAATATAAGACAAGTGTCTCATTATTTAGCTTTATGCCTTGAAATAAAAAACCAAGCGAGCACGCCATCAGGAGGAAAACATCAATTACTTCTGCGGCAACTGCCATGTAAACCAAAACATTATTAGGAGGCATTAACTGCAATGGGAACGGATGTATCTGTAATGCCTTTGTCAGCATTGTTAGGCTCTTTCTATTTTGAGCTAATCTGAAATAATAGTTCAAATGACAAAAATGCCTTTGGGCTTTGATTTTGGTATTGTAAAGAACAAGGAAGACTTGACCTTCTTCTGTTCAGTTCATTTCTTTGGCTAGCTTAGATTTTTCAGTTAAACCACGTTGTCACTGAGGTCATAGGAATGCTTCATGTACCAACATACCATGCATGTCTGCTTGGAATGAAATCCTACAGAGATTAATAGGATTTATTCACAACTCTGCAACCTATGTCTTTTCTTGTTTGTTTATATTCTTAGGCTGCAATTCTAACCCCATTTACCTGGACATAGGCCCCGTTGAACTCAATGGAACTTACTTCAGAGTCAACATGATTTGGCTCGCACCATTACTTAATTACTTTCTACTCTGCCCTTCATCATTTAAGATACCAGAAGGGTTTACAACAAGCACATTAAAATGATAAAATGCCATGCAACCAGATTAAAACCGTGATTAAAAATAGCAGACCATACAAACAGAAGTTCTCCCAGTTTCTGATTTGATCCTGGAATGTCCCGCTTTTCCTTAGGACATCCCTCTCTGGAGAAATGTCAGAGAGTATGGAGTTATATGACCCCCGAACCATCTGAAGGCAGCCCAGTATGGGCAAGGTATTTAATGTTTAGGTAAAGGGACCCCTGACCATTAGGTCCAGTCGTGACCGACTCTGGGGTTGCGGCGCTCATCTCGCTTTATTAGCTGATGGAGCCGGTGTACAGCTTCCAGGTCATGTGGCCAGCATGACTAAGCCACTTCTGGCAAACCAGAGCAGCGCACGGAAACGCCATTCACCTTCATGCCGGACCTATTTATCTACTTGCACTTTGACATGCTTTTGAACTGCTAGGTTGGCAGGAGCAGGGACCGAGCAATGGGAGCTCACCCCGTCACGGGGATTCAAACCGCTGACCTTCTGATTGGCAAGTCCTAGGCTCTGTGGTTTAACCCACAGCTCCACCCGCGTCCCATTTAATGTTTAGTAGCTGGGAAAACCCAGTCAGATGGGCAGGGTATAAATAGTAAAATTATCATTATGGAATAGTATGTCCCTATTTTCATAAAAGAAATGTTGAAGGATATGTGATGTTCCAGAGGTAGGGATGGAAGGTGAACTGGATTCAGCTGACATTTGAAGGTGAAACTACCAAATCCACGCTTTCTGAAAAAAATACGTGGACCAAAACATAGCCATCCCTCAAAAGTTGTGCTTCTCGTAATTTTGAAATGAAGCACTCCAGCCAAGTCAGGTGTGCAAAAATGCATGCCCTGAGGTAAAGTGTGCATTAGAGTAGATACATCAGCAAAAATAATGTAAAAAATGGCTTTTCCAAAAATGTGTGCATCAAGCAATTTTTTAAATATAAAAACATGACTATTAGGGGAAATTCACACTAAAATGCTAATGAAGTTTCTTGAGGTTTTTTTTTAATAAAAATGTAAACTGAAGTGCAAATGTAGGCAACTGAACATAAGACTAGAAAACTGAGAGAAAATGAAATTGGCAGGTTTACCTCATCCTGTGCAGAAGCTGCCCTGTTTTTCTGTTTCGAGAAGGTATGTCCAAAGCAGAAAAAAGGCTAGAAAACCCTTGTGTTCACTTGAAATACAACATTTGGCCTTTTTGCTCACAGCCACTCAGTGGAAGAAAACCTTTTTCACTTCAGCATAACTCAAGTTCACAGGCATGGTTTTAAAATGGGGTGAAGATGTGGAGCAAAGAGAAGGCGGCTCCCTTAGAGACACATGCTTCTCTCTAAATCTGCAATGCAATTTTCATAACAGTGAAAAGAGTGAAGCCACCAAGAGCAAACATTCACAGGCCATGATTTAAAAGAAAACATATAAAAGTTTAATTCCGGCTTCTTCCCACCATTAGAAACTTTGTTTTTGGGCATCAGCACTTGGAAAGTATTTGAGGTTATGTCCCCTCATTAAATTTTATAAATTGCTTTAAATTTGAATGGAAACAAAAGTTTTGTGGATTTCTTAAAGTGAAGCTACTGAGGACAGAAGGATGCTCATGGTACAAATGTACTGCCTAACATTGTTAATACAGGTGAACACCAACCCTCTCCTCTATGTGTTAGTTTATGTGCATATGCACACACACACAGGACTAATGAACTAATATTGTTTACAGATTCATTTTGGCAAAGATGGAGAGATTAATCAAATGTCTGTTAAAACTATTTTTTTAAAAGAAAGCAAGGGGAGAGAACAGGAACCTTCTACATGCACTTTCCTATGAAGAGTTTTTGCATTTTGCTGTGGCAAAACAAAAGCAGTAGCCAGAGAACATTGCATACACTTCTCTCCTAAGTGCAAGGTAAAAAGGTAAAGGACCCCTGGACGGTAAAGTCCAGTCAAAGGAGACTGTGGGGTTGCGACACTCATCTCGCTTTCAGGCCGAAGCAGCCGGTGTTTGTCCACAGACAGCTTTCTGGGTCATATGGTCAGCATGACTAAACTGCTTCTGGTGCAATGGGACACCGTGATGGGAACCAGGGCTTACGGAAATGACGTTTACCTTCCTGCCGGAGCGATACCTATTTATCTACTTGCACTGGCGTGCTTTCAAACTGCTAGGTTGACAGGAGCTGGGACAGAGCAACAGGAGCTCATTCCGTCGCGTGGATTCGAACTGCCAACCTTCTAATCGGCAAGCCCAAGAGGCTCAGCGGTTTGGACCACAGCACTACCCACATCCCTTTTACTTCTCCTAAGTGTGTTACCTTGATCTCCCTAGTAGTGAGCATGGATGACATTGGTCTGGGTTTATTTCTTTTTGGAATGCATTTTATGATGCATGCTCATTAACATATAACTCTTTAATTTCCACTCATTAACCAAATAAGTGTTTATATAATGAGTGCCCCAAACAACTCTTGTTTTTAGGAATTTGGGATCTGGCAGCTCCCCTGCTCAGTGTTATCTTTGGATTGCTGTGTCCATGCGCTAATTTTCAAGGCAAATATCAAAATAAGCAAATATTTGATGCAGCCCCAATTTAGACTCAGTGTTAAATCCTTGCGCCGTTATAGATTTCTTTCCCTTTGGCTTTAATTGGTTATATAAGATAAATATGCATGGTGAGAGAGAGAGAGAGAGAGAAACGTTCAGAGTGATGTGTAATTATGATGTTAGGCTCATTTATAAGTTAAATAGTCATGATTAAAATAAGACCTGGGTATGAGCATATTGTGCTAGGAGCATTTCGTGTTCCCTGCTGATGCAGCATAGCTAGCTGTTGGGAAAAGTGTTTTGTTTTAGATTCCCTCTTTGCCCACCACAGGCAGGGGAGCATTCACGCTTGTGACAAGGAACAAGGCTAATAGGCAAACAACAATGAGCTCACCAGGGATTTATAGGGCAAAGTTCAGCTCCCCAGTGAACCCACTGCAGCAATTCTGTCGAACATATCACATCTCGACAAATAAGAGGCATAAAGATGCTTGCAAGAACAAAAGACAAATGGGTAGCTGTATGCCGTTTAAAAAAATGGGAGACCACGATAATTGCAATGTCCAAAGCAAATTAAAATGGCACGCTGCCTGTGTCTGTGTGCTTGCAAGAGGCAATTTTACAGTAATGTTTAGAATTTTTCTGTTAAGTGATCGTTAAATAGAAAGGAGGGGCTGCATTCTTCCCTGTCTTAGATGGTGTTGAAAATGATCCAGAGACTTTGTTGGTTTTCTTTCTTCCCATTATTGCTAGTGAGAAAAATCTTTCCAACCTAAAGGATCATTGTGACATTGCCTTACATCAATGTTATCACAATGTGCCCATGTCACACTGTTGCAGTCATGTGCTTATGCACACATGTTTTTAAACATGGTAACCACCTTTTTATACACCGTGATATGGAATAAAGCTTTATGAGAAGCCCAGGGTATATCACTATTGCATTGAGAGTATGTGTGTTTTTAATATAATCAACTGAGCATACTGTACTTTTGCAACCTCTGTTTTCGAGTGTTGCTATAGATACCAGGGGGTGTTCTCCAACTTTCCAGGAAGATATCCAGCCGGCTGAGAATACCTTTGATAAAACAACACCTCCATACCAGAAAGCTCAGAAATGGCACAACTCTTTGTGTGTATCTGCACAGAACCCTGTGTCCCAAATGTATTAATTTTTATTCCACAAAATTTATAAGCCACTTGATTGTACTAAAACCACTAAGTTGTTTACGAAGGGGCTTATTATCTACCACTTAGTGCCAAAATGGGCTTCTAAGTGGCTAACCAAGTATCAGAACCAGTTATACACACATTAAAATATAGACATCCATAATTAAAATATACAATAAAGGCATCCCATTAAAACATTGCAATATAAACATCCGTAATTAAAATATGCAATTAGAATTACACAGCAGTCAAAGCAAGAAACTCAGGTTGAGAGCGCAAAGGAACGGCTGTATAAATATAGCTTGTGGAACTGTTCAGGTGAGTCACAGTGCAGGCTTGAGACATTATGCTGCTCTGAGGCTGAACTAGGACCATGTTTAGACCCAGCACTTCAAACTGGGGGCGAGGAACCTGAAGAAGACTTCAGATGTTCATGAACTCCATCTCACACCAGCTCCTGCCATCATGGACAGAGATGATGGGAACCGGAGTCCAGCAGTCTCACTATTCAGAAATCAAGGTCTGCCTTTATCTACCTTGCTAAATTCCGCTACTTGAAGCAGTCTTCTCGACTTTGGTGCAAGGTAAAGACAAAAAAGGTAAAGGACCCCAGGATAGTTAAGTTCAGTTCAGAGTTGCCTATGAAGGCAACTATGGGGTTGTGGTGCTCATCTCGCTTTCAGGCCAAGGGAGCCAGCATTTGTCCACAGACAGCTTTCCGGGTCATATGGCCAGCATGACTAAACCGCTACTGGCACATCAGAACACCTTGTGGGAAACCAGAGTGCATAGAAAAACTGTTTACCTTCCTGCCACAGTGGTACCTATTTATCTACTTGCACTGGTGTGCTTTTGAACTGCTAGGTAGGCAGGAGCTGGGGCAGAGCAACAGGAGCTCACCCCGTTGTGTGGATTCAGTGGTTTAGACCACATCCCCACTTGAAGCAATCTTCTCGACTTTGGTGCACGATAGCGCCAACCCCAGTCTGCCTTTTAGGACTTGCCAGTAATGTTATGAGTGTGTACCAGCCTGATAATATTGTTTCCTATTGCAGAACAAAGGAAAAACCAATGGGACATGTTCTAGAACCACAAATGGATATGTTCTAGGTGACTCTTGATTCCCCTGCCCCCTGGATATACTGATTAACTAGGGGATTTGGAAAATAACAGTTATTTCCCATTTGAAAAAATGGTATTCATTTTGACTCTAATAATCGGTAGCATCTGGTAGCACTGGAACATGTGATCAGCTAGAAATGTTATTGTGATAATACAGCTATAATTAGATTTGTGAAAGGTTTTTCATGGTATTTACTGCCAGTATCACATGAAGGAGTTTGTCACATAAAATACGTGCAATATGTGGGATTGAGTTTACGGGGCAGATAATTATTCCCCCCCCCCACTTACTTTAGAGAGCTCTGAAACTATTAACTTGTTTACTGATTTAGATATAGCATTATGTAGCTTGAATAAAGGCATTAATCCAGGCCTAGTCATTTAAAAGAGAATCAATGCAAACGTCAATAAAAAGTAGCTGTAAAAAAACAGACATATCTGCTGGGTCTCTGGACTGGAGCAGCGGCACAATGGCAGACCAGTCTTTTGTGACACTAGCCACAAATGCTTCATACGTGAAAGGAGCCCTTGTCACATTGAAACCACAGAAAAACAAAGTTGACGGTACTGAGCGCATCCCATGTTGTTTTTAAAATATATATATATTGGATGGCAAGAGTCATTTTAGAAAAAGGGATGCCTTTCTCCCCTAACCCTAATCGTTCTGCCCAGACACTGAGGTCCAGCGCCGAGGGCCTTCTGGAGGTCCCCTCACTGCGAGAAGCCAAGTTACAGGGAAGCAGGCAGAGGGACTTCTCGGGTGTGGCGCTCTCCCTGTGGAACGCCCTCCCACCAGATGTCAAAGAGAAGAACAACTACCAGACTTTTAGAAAACATCTGAAGGCAGCCCTGTTTAGGGAGGCTTTTAATGTTTAACAGACCACTGTATTTTAATACTTTGTTGGAAGTCGCCCAGAGTGGCTGGGGAAACCCAGCCAGATGGGTGGGGTATAATTTATTATTATTATTATTATTATTATTATTATTATTATTATTATTATTATATAACCCAACTCCCAGCTGAGATCATTTTGGTTTCTGTTAGGAAACAATGGACATAGGCTGCAGTCCACTGAGTCACAGAGAGCTGAGTTTGAGTCCTGTAGACATGTTAGCATAACAGCTGCCTCCTTTTAAAATGTGGCTCTTTTGGGGGTGGGTAGGGGTGTTATTGGGTTATTGTTCCTATTTTGATTTTATATACAGTGGTACCTCGCAAGACGAATGCCTCGTAAGACGAAAAACTCGCAAGACGAAAGAGTTTTTCGTTTTTTGAGTTGCTTCGCAAGACGAATTTCCCTATGGGCTTGCTTCGCAAGACGAAAACATCTTGCAAGTTTGTTTCCTTTTCCTTAAAGCCGTTAATACCCAGGGAATCCGTGCTTCACAAGACAAAGAATTCGCAAGATGAAAAATCCACAGGATGAAAAATTCGCAAGGCAAAATATTGACAAGGCAAAATATTGACAAGGCGAAAAATTCACAAGACAAAAAATTCACAAGGCGAAAAATTCGCAAGGCAAAATATTCACAAGGCAAAATATTGACAAGGCGAAAAATTCGCAAGACAAAAAATTCACAAGGCGAAAAATTCGCAAGACAAAAAATTCACAAGACAAAAAACTTGCAGAACGAATTAATTTCATCTTGCGAGGTACCACTGTATAGTGATATTTTCTGTGAACCTCCCTGAGACCTCTGGGTATAGGGCAGTATATAAATAAATAAATGAAATACAGTGGTGCCTCGCAAGACGAAATTAATTCATTCCGCAAGTTTTTTCGTCTTGCGAGTTTTTCGTCTTGCGAAGCACGGTTTCCCATAGGAATGCATTGAAAATCAATCAATGTGTTCCTAAGGAAACCGCCTTCAGTCCAGGTCCGGGGACAGTCTGTCCCCCGACCTCTTCTGAAGGCTGGGGGGGGGACAAGGGCTTTTCTTCCCACCTCCAGCATTTTAAAAAACCCCGGGACAGCAGAGGACTTCTCCGCTGTCCCGGGGTTTTTTAAAATGCTGGCGGGTGGCAGCGCTGCTGCCCACCAGCATTTTAAGATCGCCCCGGACAGCGGACTTCTCCGCTGTCCCGGGGCGATTTTAAAGACCCCGGGAAGGCAGGCGGGGGGGGGAGCAAAGACTTTCGCCCCCCGCCAGCCTTCAGAAGAGGTCCGCCTGCCTTCAAAAGCCGTCCGGGAAAGCGAAGAAAGCGCTGCATTTTTCCGCTCTCCCGGTAAGGCAGGCAGGGGGGAGCAATCCTGCTATCCCGGACCGCTTTTAAAATGCTGGCGGTGGGGAGCAAAGCCTTTCAGCCCCCGCCGGCCTTCCTGGACCTCTTCTGAAGGCTGGAGGGGGGGAAAGGCTTTGCTCCCCACCGCCAGCATTTAAAAGAGGTCCCCGGAGATTTCCCTATGGGCTTTCTTCTTGCGAAGCAAGCCCATAGGGAAATTCGTCTTGCGAAGCGCCTCAAAAACAGAAAACCCTTTCGTCTAGCGGGTTTTTTGTCTTGTGAGGCATTCGTCTTGCGGGGCACCACTGTAAATCGTTTTGATGTCTGCCAGGGATGCAGCAGGGCAAAGCATCCTTGCCCCTGCACGTCCCTTTCACTAAGCTAAAGCAGCTGGCAGGGGCGGAGGCAAATCAAGCCGGCTGGGTTGGGGAGGCAGCATGTGTTTGATGTCATGTGAGTACGACGGCCTCCTCCCACGTTTTGGGAGCAACTCGGCAGATCTGCCTGATAAGGTCTGCTTCTTAAAGCATGGTTGCCCAGGTCTGTCTGTCTGCACTGCAGACCTGACATCTTTCCGCAGGACCTGCAAGACAGAGCTGTTCCACCTGGCCTTTGGTTTGGGCTCAGTCTGACCCTTATGTTTCCCTCCCCTTATGGTTTTGATCTACGGGCTACTTTTAAAATGAGGCTGCATTTTAAATTGCATTTTAACCTGTATTTTAAATTGGTCCTCCCCATTATGTTTTTACTGTAATTTTTACTGTTGTTAGCTGCCCTGAGCCTGGCTCTGGCCGGGGAGGGCGGGGTATAAATAAAATTTATTATGATGCCATTATCTGCTGCCTTAGCTTGGTGCCCAGATACTGCCCGTCCATTCCTAATAGTTTTCCTAGGCCAGGGGTCAGCAAACTCTTTCAGCAGAGGGTCCACCGCCCCTCAGACCTTGTGGTGGGCCAGACTATATTTTGAAAAGAAGAAAAAAAATTAATTCCTATGCCCCACAGATAACCCAGAGATGCATTTTATATAAAAACACACATTCTACTCATGTAAAAACACACTGATTCCCGGATCGTGCACAGGCCGAATTTAGAAGGTGATTGGGCCAGATACGGCCCCCGGGCCTTAATTTGCCTACCCATGTCCTAGGCTGTGCCTTTTTAAAACTTGAACGTTAAAAGAAAATGGAGGGGGGGGGGAAACAAGTATGAAACAAATGGAGTAACAAAATGAAAAATGTTTAGCTGCGCACCCTCTAGAGCCAAGTGCCTGAATCCATAAAATATATATTGTCAGCAAAATAGGCCTCTTTGGGTTTTTTATTTTAATGCATTCTGTGTCACAATATTCAAGAGCGGCAAGATTTCCTCCTCTTCTTTTTTTGATAAGGCTCCCTTCCCCAAATTACCGTTTTCGTTTTCTCGAAGTAGAAACAAACATATTGCACAGTGTCTGTTTCAGAAGACAATTACATAGTCTTTGTGCATGTATGCGAATCTGTCTTGATGTGAACTAAAATAGCATGCAAGTTTAAAGGAAAATCTCCAATGGCAGTTAAATCCTCATGGTTCCCTTTATTCTGCTTGGACTCCAATATAATGGGCATTTGGCCTTCACAGGAAAAGGAGACCAGCTTGGAAAAGATGCCTTTCATGTTCCAACCATGTACGTTCTGACCCTAACTGTGTTTCTGCATTTGTTACCTGGTGTTGCCATAGGGATGGATGGACACAACACTCAGTTTTAGTTTCTCTATATTTCTCATTTTTTTCCAATCTCAAGTTCAGTTCTCTACCTCTCCTCATTAGTTAGTGATTTATTTATTTTCAAGTCCTCCTGGAAATTCATCAGCCGCTGGGTGTAAATATCTCTTAATAGACCATTTTTGCAAAACAAGTTTCCCTACTGCAATGTACTTTTGTATGGTCTTTTCAGTAATATGTGGGTTTCTATGCACGTTTTAGTCCAGTATATACATTTTTTAAAAAATAAAATAAAATATTTTCTTGGTTGACCAAAGTATGTTTATTGTCTCTATTTTCAGGTCAGAGTCTTTTCTACAGTTCAGTGACATTCAATGTGAGACATTAATGTTGTATACAGTATAAGGTGATCACTGCAGATGGTGACAGCAGCCACGAAATTAAAAGATGCCTGCTTCGGGGCTGGCGGGGGGGGGAGCACCGCCTTCCCGCTGTTCCCCGACCTGGTCTTTGGGGCTGGCAGTGGGGAAAGCAGCGCTCTCCCCCCGCCAGCCCCAAAGAGCAGGTCGAAAGGAACCCAAAGCCTCCAGAGCCCAGCTGGGCTCCGGAGGCTTCGGGTGAAGGCACCTTGAACACACAGAATGCACCTTGTTTTAGAGGGGGAGAACAAGAAAAAAAAGTGGGTTTTCCTCTTCTCCCCCTCCTATGGTCCGGTGCATCCTATGGTCTGGTGTGTCCAATAGAGTGAAAAATACGGTACCTTCTAGCCGGAGTGGTACCTATTTATCTACTTGCACTTTGACATGCTTTCAAACTGCTGGGTTGACAGGAGCTGGTACTGGGATGTTAGGATATAGTTCCATTCCACTTTTAGAACAGGAGTTGTTGTATGTCACATGTCTTTATACTTCCAGCACAGTCTGCTGGGAACTTCCGTTGTATATAGCTTTTGCCTATCTGCTGTTTGCTTGGACACGAAGGGAAGCAGACATGTGTTTTCCTTTGTCCTGTTGTTGAATAAATGCTTGTAAAAATGCTTACATATGCCTCTGTCCATCACTTCCATTCTGAAGAATTATTCACTCTGCTGATTAGAGCGTACTCAAGTCTCTGAAGGGTTCCGAAGCTATGAGTCGCTGATTGATTCCATTCCAAGGGAGACCGGAGTTTGCTCGGCTGCCGGCTGGTGGGCTGGAGCCAGCTGGGAGCCTGCGAATTGCCCCCGTCTCCCCGGATGCATCGCAACACCGAGCAACAGGAGCTCACCCCGTTGCAGGGATTCAAACCGCTGACCTTCTGATTGGCAAACCCAAGAGGCTCAGAGGTCCCCTATAATGCCTAGCAAAGAAAGCCCCCCGTTCATATGTTTTATTTGTGGCCAAGAACAATTATTAACTCTTTCATTTGTATAGTTGTAAACTCTCAGAAAGGGATGCGGGTGGTGCTGTGGGTTAAACCACTGAGCCTAGGACTTGCTGATCAGAAGGTTGGCTGTTCAAATCCCCGCAACGGGGTGAGCTCCCGTTGCTCGATCCCTGCTCCTGCCCACCTAGCAGTTCGAAAGCACGTCAAAGTGCAAGTAGATAAATAGGTACCGCTCCGGCGGGAAGGTAAACGGCGTTTCCATACGCTGCTCTGGTTCACCAGAAGCGGCTTAGTCATGTTGGCCACATGATCCAGAAGCTGTACGCCAGCTCCCTTGGCCAATAAAGCGAGATGAACGCCGCAACCCCAGAGTCGGTCACGACTGGACCTAATGGTCAGGGGTCCCTTTACCTTTACCTAAACTCTCAGAATGTATTTTTATAGCCAACTGTCAGGTTCCAGGGAATCCAATCTCTCCCACAGTGGTCAGCCAAGAATTAGATCAACAAGAAGATTTTTTACCAAGTCTTTTATTCAGTATTCACAGAGAGAGGCTTTGAAAAGTGCCTCTCTTGCAGTAATGGGATTGCTCCGAGTAAAGCCCCACCCCTCCGTCTCTCCTATTATACATTACCCCTACTTTGCCTGATCTGTGCTTTCTCCCTCTGAGCTTTCTATTCTCCTATTTTCCATGCCCACCTGGTTCGGGGAGAAGGGGGGAGTCTAAAATGCTTTCTAAAAACACTGAGTCTGTCAGCTGTCTCTCCCCTGGTGCTTCTTCTTCTCCTTCCTGTTCCTCTCCCAATATTTCCCATCTTCTCCCCTCTGCAGCCTCCGAACTATGACCTTCTGCAAACCACTGCTATAAATCTATAGTCTTCCTCTGCTCTGGGAAGTGCAGGGGAAGAGTGGGCAGACTCTGACACCAGCCATCTAGCTACATCTGTATTTGATTGTATTTGATTCCTTTGCTATGGCTTGTGGCTGAGGCAAATAAAGGTTTTACCTATCTACATCACTTAGCCAGGGAACGGCAGTGCAAAATTCAGAGAGGTATGAATTTTGAAGGATTGGTGCTTTGGAAAGTGCAAATTGGGCCGGCTCCCCTTTAAGTCAAATTTCTCCTCCATCCCTACCACTGACTCCTTAGCCCAGCCCTGCACAAAAAAGGAGGCTCCTTCTTTTCTTTGACAGCACAAATGAGACGCTCCTTTCTTCTGCACTCAGCAATAGGGGTTGAAAGGGGAGATTGCCTGCCTGCAATACCTTTTCAATGGGGAAGGCACTACAAACAATAGACAGGAGTGAAAAGTCTGACTTGGTGGAAGATGCATCATGTATCTAGGCCATGGGCACATGTGTCAATGGACACCAGCATCCTAACTCACCAACTGCCGTTTAACACACTGCAGCATCTGAAGTTGATAATATAGTTCTGAAAAAAAACCAGGTGCTTTTTCTAATATATCTTTAACCAACAGAACTGTTATATTCTTTGCTTTTAAATCAATGGCAGAAGGGTTGTGGCAGGGAATAGAAATACAGCATATACTAGGAGGTGAAGATCCTTCAGCAATATATTGTTTACGCTAAAGCGTGTCCTCCCTAAAAGAGGGCATGTGTTGCGGTGAGACCTGGAGACTGACCTCCTGGTTGTGGATGGGTATATTGGACAGCCACAATACCAGATTGGTAGGTCCCTCATTGCTGGGTTTAATCTGGCTAATGGGGAGCTGTCTAAACAGGCCAAGGGATCTATATATACCTATGCACATAATAATAATAATAATAATAATAATAATAATAATAATAATAAATTTTATTTATATCCCGCCCTCCCCAGCCGAAGCCGGGCTCAGGGCGGCTAACAACAATCAAATAATCAAACAGTCAAATAATCACACAATCTAAAAATATTTCATTATAAAAATTAATTAAAATCAAATTGATGGCAACCGATTAAGCAAAATTCTGTGCAGGTTGCCAGAGGAGGGAGTCAGGCTGCGCCCTGACCAAAGGCCTGGTGGAACAACTCTGTCTTACAGGCCCTGCGGAAAGATGTCAGGTCCCGCAGGGCCCTAGTCTCTTGTGACAGAGCGTTCCACCAGATTGGAGCCGCAGCCGAGAAGGCCCTGGCTCTAGTTGAGGCCAGCCTAACCTCTTTGAGGCCTGGGACCTTGAGGATGTTATTATTTGCAGACCGTAGGTTTCTCTGTGGGGCATACCAGGAGAGGCGGTCCCGTAGGTACGAGGGTCCTAGGCCGTATAGGGCTTTAAAGGTTAAAACCAGCACCTTAAACCTGATCCTGTACTCCACCGGGAGCCAGTGCAGCTGGTATAGTACCGGATGAATGTGATCTCGCAGCGAAGACCCCATAAGGAGTCTCGCCGCAGCATTCTGCACCTGCTGGAGTTTCTGGGTCAGTCTCAAGGGCAGCCCCACGTAGAGCGAGTTACAATAATCCAGTCTGGAGGTGACCGTCGCATGGATCACTGTGGCTAGGTCAGGGCGAGAGAGATAAGGGGCCAACTGCTTAGCTTGGCGGAGATGAAAAAATGCCGCCTTTGTTGTAGCTGTAATCTGCGCCTCCATAGAGAGGGAGGTATCGAAGATTACACCCAAACTCTTAACGGACGGTGCTGGCACTAATTGCACCCCCGCAAGAGATGGGAGTTGCCCCCTCGATCCCATATCACCCCGCCCCAGCCAGAGGACCTCTGTCTTCGAAGGATTTAACTTCAACCGGCTCCCACGTAACCATCCAGCCACAGCTTCCAGACATCTGGTCAGTGTGTCTGGGGCCGAGTCAGGATGGCCATCCATCAACAGATAGAGTTGGGTGTCATCAGCATACTGATGGCAACCCAGCCCAAAACTCCATCAGCATACTGATGGCAACCCAAAGCCCAAAATGATCCAGAGCTTCCTCTTTGGGCCAGTGCATCGGAACACCCGCCCACCTCTCCCTATATTTAGAGCATTTGCAATTGACCTTGCTATGCCATCATGTGTCGTCTGTCTTTGGGACTGGGTCACATCAGGAATCCCCCCCCCCAATTATCTAAATTAATTTTCCACATTTATAACAAATATAAGATATAAAAGACACAAAACAAAATACAATACTAAAATAAAAAATAAAACAAAAACACTTATTACTTCTAAAATCCAAATTAACTTTCATTGTTATCCGACTTCCTCAAATCCCCTCTAACTGTATTGTAGCAGTTCTCCATGATCATGTTTCTATTACCAGTAACTCCTTCAATTAACTGTCTTCATCTCTTTTCTTATTGGCTTAACTCCATATTGCTATGCCAGCTTCTTATTCTAATCCTAGGCCTGTTTGATACTTTCAAGTACCTTCTAATTATATTATCTTATATTACAATGTTTAACTAAATAATCTTTAAATTTATTCCAATCTTCTTAGTGTTCCTCTTCTTTCTGATCGTGGAGTCTTCCAGTCAGGTCGGCCAGCTCCAAAAACTCCAACATCTTCATCTGCCATTCTTCTACCGTTGGTATTTTTTGAGATTTCCAATTTTTAGCTAGTAGCAGTCTTGCCGCTGTAGTGGCATACAAAAATAATCTAACATCTTTTTTGGGCAATTCCAATCCTATTATTCCAAGTAAAAAGGCTTCTGGTTTCTTAACAAATGTGTCTTTCAACATTTTTTTCATCTCATTATAAATCTTTTCCCAGAAGTCCTTTAGCTTAGGACATGTCCACCATATATGATAAAAAGTGCCTTCTTTTTCTTTACATACAGGGGCACAGCAGGAATTTCCCCCACTTGGCTGATTGGCTGCTGCCATTTGGGTTTCGCCTGCTGCGTAGCAAATTGTCACAACTTATAAGGTTGTGGATAGGCACTGGTTCAGGTGATAGGGATGGGAGAACAGTCTTGCCATCCCTATGTGAAGGGTATTCCGTTAAAGGAATCCAGGGACTCAACTTGGTTTGCTCAACCCCTTGAGAGGGGGTTGTGCCTGTGCCTGAGTCCAGGGGAGTGAACAGAGTCTGTTCCCAGGCTTTTCACCTGCCTCAGGTGTTCACCCTTGGCTGACCTATGATAGAGCTCTGGATCAATGCTACCTGCAAGGGTGCAGGGAGCTGGTCGAACCAGAGCCTATACAACCACTCACTTTCTGTAATCAGTAAAGTTGTGGCCTAAATTGTGCCAAAAAACAAAACAAAACTAAAATTTGAGTTAAATGTGTGTTTATTTAGGGGGGAGGTCTCTGGGTCTGAACACGCAACACTACTTCTCTGAGCAGAAAGAAGGACTTTGGCACTTGGGTTTGGTTATTGTTGTTGTTGTTGTTTATATACTACCCTATATCCGGAGGTCTCAGGGCGGTTCACATAGAAAGATCACAATATATAAAATCAAAGTAAGAGCCACATTTTAAAAGGGTACAGGATGTTGATCAGGCCAACCAAAGGCCTGGTTAAAAAGGAAGGAGCTCACTAGATACCTATAAAATGTGTATTTTAGGGTAAAATATATGCAAAAAATCAAATTTTGGTGAAAAGTAATTAAAAAACAACAACCCACTGATTCATGCAGAAATAGGAATCAAAACATATGAAAATATTAGAGTGGGATTCTACTGATCTGCCTACCCTTACTCAAATCTGTATCATATTAAGGAACTGTGCTTTGTTTTGGTTAAGAAATTATTTCAAAGAGTCAAAAGCAATGGAAGAAATAAGATTTCAGAAATAAAAAGGTTTGAGTGGGGAGATCAGGATAAAAGATGAACTTATTCCATATAGCCTGCAGAGTGGGATGCTAAGAGACAATTTCATTGAAGTGTACAAAATCTTAAACAGTGTCAAAAATGTTAGCTCAGTAAACATGTTTCTATTTCATCTCAGTAAAAATAAAAGGGTGTAAAAATAGAAAGAAAGAAATATTATACGTTAAAAAGTGAAGTCAAATAATAGATTCATTCAATTAAAATAGATGAAATATTCAGGAAATGGAATACTAAAGGAGAAATAAATGGGACTGAATTGAGAGGCCTAAGCTGTTTGCGTCCTAATTTCATATATCTGCATGTCCTCAAGACATAAACCTTATTTTCTGCTCGGAAATGGATATCAAGTCTATTCATTGAGTCCAAATGCAATTGTAGGCCTGGTCTGTTTGCATAAACTGAAGAATCAAGCAGTCATTGAGGCAAAATACAGCTTAGAGGGTGGAGCTGAGCAATCATGCTAGCAATTATCTTAACAATAGCTAACGATTGCTTTGATGAATTTCGCTTCTTCCGTTAGCGAATTGCTCTGAACAAAATGTGATCTCTTCTCATTTGCTTGCTGTTTAAAACGATTACGAGGATAATTCATTTGGATAATCCCAGGCATGGAGGCTGCGGTAGTAGCAGCAGAAGAGGCATTTTCTTTGAGTCATCATTGGCCAGCAATGGAAGAAACACTTCCTGCATGCTCCTCTTTGCAGAAGAAGGGCAGCTGCAGGACACAACTCAATCACCAAGCTGGGCATGTTGCCTACTTAGGGCATAGGTGGCTAAACCCCAGTTCAGGAGTCAGATCTGGCCGCCCAAGCAATCCCAGCCCCCGCTGACCTAATAATAATAATAATAATAATAATAATAATAATAATAATAATATATTTATACCCTGCCCATCTGGCTGGGTTTCCCCAGCCACTCTGGCTGGTTCCCAACAGAATAATAATAATAATAATAATAATAATAATAATAATGTGATAAAACATCAAACATTAAAAACTTCCCTAAACAGGGCTGCCTTCAGAGGTCTTCTAACAGTCAGATACAGTGGTACCTCTAATTATGAACTTAAATTCATTCCAGAGGTCCGTTCTTAACCTGAAACTGTTCTTATCTAGAGGTGTGCTTTCGCTAATGGGGCCTCTTGCTGCCGCTGCGCCGCCGGCACACAATTTCTGTTCTCCTTCTAGGGCAAAGTTCTCAACTCGAGGTAACTCTTCCAGGTTAGCCAAGTTTGTAACCTGAAGTGTTTGTAACCTGAGGCGTTTGTAACTCTAGGTACCACTGTAGTTGTTTATTCCCTTGACATCTGATGGGAGGGCATTCCACAGGGCGGGCGCCACTACCGAGAAGGCCCTCAAGTTTGGTAGGGTTGCAAAGTCTGGGAAAAGTTGTTGCGATTTCTTTTCTTTTCTTATATGCTCCCCTCCTCCCACCATGCCATTAGTATTATAAGGGAACATTTTAAGAGAACAAGGAGGCATTCATGGTGAGTTCTGACACCTTTTTTTCTAGAGAAAATAGCACTGCCCTGAAGGATATGCAATTTGGCCCCTGCCATCAATCATTTGATGAGCAGAGAGGGGCTGCTTTTGGGCACACCATACTTCGCTCTTACTGTGTGTATGTGAGTTTGAGCATGCATGCATGAGAGTGCAGGGAGGCAACATCCGACCCCATGTGGCACCCCGTCATGGACCAGGAGTCAGCTTCACCAGCAGAACAGCAGCCTGACTCCACCTGCAGCTGATCAACCAAGAACTCAGAGGAAAAGCTGCTGATGAGAACCAGCTGGCTTTAGCCATCTTAAGCAAAGCTTCCAGCAGCAGCCTGTGCTGGTTCAGGGGGGAGGTTACCATGGACCTGAGTTGAGGGTCGGCAGACAGTCCTTCTCGGGCGAAGCGGGGTCCACAGCAGGAAGCCGGGCAAGGACAGGAACTCTGGGGGAAACAGAACTGGATGCTGGCTGAAACAGCTCATCAACAACGTTGCTCCCGCAACCTGGGACCGGGTTGACTGGCCTTTATCTTCTCTGAGGCCAGGGGTGGTCCCGACCCCCAGGAAACCCCTTCTCCTGGCCTTAAGGCGAGCACTCCTCCTGGGAGAAACCAGTTCCCTCCGCCTCTCTGCCCTGAGCCTCTGCAGTTCAGGAGAGGCTGAAGGGTTACTGGACCCAGGGGAGACTCACCTGTAGGCACTGAGTCCTCAACCACCTCCGGAGCCAGAGTGGATTCACCTGGTGCCTGCTCCTGAGGATCCGGCACAGGTGCAGGCGCTTCATAATCAAGGCCCTGCCCCAGTTCAGCCGGCCCTGGAGGCGGGGACTCCTGTGCAGACTGGGATTCCTCCGGTTCAACATCTGAATCGGATTCCCAGGCCATCACACAGCCAGATGGAAATGATGCTTATGCTTATAGTTCCTAGCCCTATATTGTTGCTTCCTGCTCATCTTGACCCTTGACCTCTGTAGTTTCCTAAATATGCTGGGAACTGGGAACTACATGCTCATTGGATTTTTTTTTTTTTAGAGAGAAGCTATGTACCGTGTTTTTCCGTGTATAAGACGGTTCCATGTATAAGATGCCCCCTATTTTTGGTGACTCAGCTTTAAGAAAATGGGGAGGAGATAGCCTCAGAGTTTTTGAGCTTTTTAAAGAGGGGGTTGCTAAAAATCGAAAATTGCTCACCTGCACGCACCGTAAATTCCACCTCTCATCTGTCCCCTCGCTGGCAGAAGCTGCCAATTGCCCACCCAATCGCTGCAGCATCAGCCAATCAACACCAGCCCTTGACACTGCAACCAATAACACGCCCAATAGCCACTGACAGCCACAGCAGCAACCAATCAAATGTCCACCCTGTGCCCTATGCATGTATAAGACGACTCCCACTTTTTAGCATCATTTTTAAAGAAAAAAACCTAGTCTTGTACACGGAAAAGTACGGTACTTCTAAGTGTGGGTGTAACCTTCATTTATTTATTGACCCCTGGAATCTTGCTCCATTTTCTTACAGATTTTTGTGTGTGTTTAAGGTAGCAACAAAACACTCTCTCTGTGTGTGTGTTTATAATGATGACATTCTCCTCCAACCCTTTGTAGGCTTTAGATATGGAAGAGGGCCATGGTGTTGCACAGTATAAATGCCCCCTTCCACCAAGCATGATGACTTTTGGAATGGATCTGTGAAGGGACAAAATTCACCTTTTATCTGACATAACCTTTCCACAATTATTCAGTGGCTCTCTCATATATATATATATATATATATATATATATATATATATGAGAAAGTCATAAGCACATCACGACCTACCTTGTGAATTATTGCTGTGACCCTCACACCTTCTTTCTTGGAATGAAAAATGTGTTTCTCACAATGGATGAAGGAATACATCTTGTCCTTTTATGTTAATTTTAAACATATTCTTATATAACCCGAGAGTGCATGCTATAAAATGTCAGCATTTATTCCAAAGCCGTAATACAGAAAAGGTGCAGTCAAGCCTGCATGCAATCAATAATAGTTTTGTGGCTAGCCTTGATGAGCTGTTTCCTTGTGGCTTCCAATCATATCATGAAAGGAAGTCTGGCTTCGGAGTTTGCTGCCTTCCAAATAAGACACCAATTAAGGGAACGGCAGTAGCAGAAATCAAAGCTTTTTAGAAGAAAATGTTCTTGCAGCTTCGAAAGTTTATCCGTCAGAGACAGAGAACGCCCCTGAAGATATGTAAGCCCTAATATTCTTTTCAGTGTAGATTAAACACATATTAAGTAAGAAGAAGAAAATATAGCCTCTGCAAGCAATAAAATAAGACAGTATTTTCTAAGCGAATATGCTGATTTTCGTAAGAAGAAAAATCACATATACTAATAGCTCTTACATCTCTAAAATTAAACATCAACTCGTTTTGATAGTGGATTCTGCTTCAAGTTACACTGCAGCAGTCTAAGCCACTAAAATCAATCTTTACAGAAGCAAGATAGAGAGCAGGGGTGAGGAACTTTATTTATCTCTAGGTCTATCATTGTGGGCATACTTCTGGAGGCTGCGCGGCAGTGAGTTGGGTGCAGCCAGAGCCAAAATGGGCATGGCAAGAAGTAAAAGTGATACAACAGATACATTTTTTATCTTTGGGCAGGAAAATACATTACAGCCATCCCAAAGTCAAAGGTGCCTGCACAAAATGGCCGCCATGAGAAGCAAAATAAGGAAAGACTCTGCTACTTCATATTGAGGCATCTGATCAAGGCCTGTATTTTAAAAATGAGCTTAAAGATGTTTTTATGCCAGGCAGAAGACCAGCTGGCTTTGGCAGATGTTTATCCTCCTGGACAAGGGCCCCCTGATTTATAGCAGGAGCCAAAATTCTCAAAGTTGTAAAAGAAAATTACAGGCTGGGAGCAAAAGGTCATACTGACCATACATATTACAGAATACAATCAAGCTGCAAAAACACAATTAAGAGTTGGTAAATAGTAGGATTTATTGTTTAACAGAAAATAATACTAGGTGCCTCCCATTAGACTTGAGCCATATTTTCCTAAGGTTAAAGGGCAAGAGCTAATAGAAACAGCAGCTGGCTTGAAAGGGGGAGGGTGTAAATTTAAGGGATTGCTTTTGGAAAGTGTTTTTACTAAGTTCCTTTTTACTTTGAAAAGGCCTTTGCTTCTAAAAATCTATATATGTTATGTATGAAATATATTGGCTTAAATGTAATTATGCAAAGGATTTAGAAAGTAAGAAATGTTAGATTCTTATGTTAGATTCTTATTTCATTGATGATGTGTGAGAATGTGAACCCAAGATCTCTGATCTCTGTTTAAGATAAAAATTTGAAACCATTAACCATCTGTTTTGGAGGGCAATAGGGCAAGAAGGGCAAGAGGTGATCTGGTAATTAAGGTGCCTTGTTGAGGCAAATGTAAGATATATGGCTACTTGTTTGCCATTTATAGATAAAAGGAAATATAGCTCTTTGTCTCCCATAAAAAGTAATAGGAAATGGGTGTATCTTTTATGATTGGTTCTAGCAAACAGCCAATAGGAATTTCAACCAGGCTGATTGGACAGAGGCAGCCAAAGGAGGAGCAAGGGGGCTGGGCTGAGGAAATATAAGTGCTGGCCATCAGGGCTGGAGTGGGCAGAGCTTTGGTAACCATATACCACTGTGTCTCTCATTTATTTGTCTGACAAATAAATTATTATTTTAATTTCTCTATTGCTGTGTTGAATATTTCATTCCCGCTAAGCGTTAACCGCAAGCAGGGTGCTACAATATTGGTGAGTTCCGTCACACGAAAAGCACTGCCTGGCTGTGAGAAGGTATAGAAATATCTTCAGGGAAAGCAAAAACTGAACAGTTGCAACATTGCAGATGTTGGGCCCAAAAATTTCTGTGGAATTTCTGCCTGCAGTGCAACTACTAAACGCAGGGATTAAACTGTCAGGGATTAAAAAAAAGAGAGAGATTAACTTGGAATTAATAATAATGTACAAGGCCAGGAGCTCATTACATCATTCATCACTTTCACCACCTCTTGTAAAATTAGTGTTATTATCCCTGGAAGGAGGGAGTTTATAATCCCATAATGAAACACAGCAGCTAGTGGTCAAGGAGATGAGATAAGGCTATGATTGCCACTTGTGCATTGTTTAAAAAGTGTGAGTACAGTACCAAAAAGAACAAAAAAATGTACAGATTTTTTTTAAATTAAAAAAAGCATATGCCAATTTATATGTATATGCACCCATGGCACTTTTGTCAAGATATGAGTACCAGAACCTCAAAGCTCTGATGAAAAAGCTAAGTCCATCTTTAGTCGTAGAGGCAGAATTGCAGCTGAGAGTCTATTTACAGATGACGGATAGAAATTAAGTGGTTTCCAGCTGTAATGCTTTAAGAGAATATGGGGGGGGGGGGAAGGTTTAGAGATAGGTTAAAATTTATTGATAAGGATTTGCTGAGCTAACAACTTGAATTGGAATACAAAAAAGGGAGGTATGAGGTGGTCTGGGAAATGTTAATGGAAAATAAGTAATGGAAACTTTATGTGTTTTTAATTATTTTTATTTTTGTATTTTTGTTATTCTTTTTTCTTTTTTCTTGTTGATTTTTATTGTATTACTATTGAAAACTTTAATAAATATTCTTGGGGAGGGGAATAGAGTCTATTTACAAAGCACATTCTCTTTGTATATCCATGTTCATACTCTGGGCTCTGGGCTGGCCAAGACACTTTGCTGCTTGAGGTGGAATAACAAACAAGTCATAGAAGTGAAGATGCATAGTACCTAAGGGCAGACCAGGGACTCAGCTACATTAGGTGAGAAACAGTGTTTTGAATATGTTATAAACATGCAACACCAAATGGCAACAGAGAGCAAAAAAATAAAATAATTCTAAGTGATTTTCCATAGCATTTTTTCCCTTTTGTTATAACCATTTAATTTCTGACTTATTTATGGTCCCCCCCTTCCCGCTCCATGTGTGTGGATCTGCCTCAGATCTTGGCACTGGAAGAAGAAAATCGTAGCAGAACCTCTCCCCAATGGTGGACTTTAGGTTCTCAAATTTCAACAGCGGCCTGTAAGATGCTAAAATTCAGTGCCCTGCCTCTCGCACTCCATTCTAACCTTCGTTGTAGCCCCCCTACAGTGTGGCGCCTAGTCCCACTACCCTAAAACTGCCTCTGCTCACTGCCTCCCTAGAAGCAAAAACACTGTCCCAGAAACTTAAAAAAAATAAAATTACCTACTTGCTGCTCATAAAGTAAAGGTAAATGGACCCCTGACCATTAGGTCCAGTCTTGACCGACTCTGGGACTGCAGTGCTCATCTCGCTTTATTGGCCGAGGGAGCCGGCGTACAGTTTCCGGGTCATGTGGCCAGCATGACTAAGCCGCTTCTGGCAAACCAGAGCAGCTACGGAAATACCGTTTACCTTCCCGCTAGAGCGGTACCTATTTATCTACTTGCACTTTGACATGCTTTCAAACTGCTAGGTTGGCAGGAGCAGGGACCGAGCAACGGGAGCTCACCCCATCATGGAAATTCGAACCACCGACCTTCTGATCAGCAAGTTCTAGGCTCTGTGGTTTAACCCACAGTGCCACCCGCCCACAAATGCATCTTCCAGTGACACCTGCCTTATTCTACCAAATGATAGAGCCCGAGTATAATGGAGGAAAATGATTCTGATGCTCTGGAGAGAGCACATGCATGTGTAGCTTTCTAGTGCACATTTATATGAGTTAAGATTCATTCGTGCAATGCCCCCCCCCACACACACCAGGTGCCAACTTGAATAAAATATTGGGGGGGGGCAGGTAAGTCCCACCCCACATAATCGATCACAAAATGTGGCGCACGCACATTGGAATGACAATGCCCATTAACTTTGAGGGGGCTTGGCCCCTTCAAATATTTTATTGGCAGGGGGAAGAGACCTTAGTTCCTATGCCCCCTGCCCTTTGCTGAATGGAAAGGGTCACGTAATTGGGCCTACATTTGGAATGTGACATCATGCAATGTTTGTAATGTGTGGTTGGAAGGTGGGTCTTGGGCACCCAGTCCTTCTAACACAGAATGAGCATGTGAATGACTCCTTGAGTACCATTTGCTATTGGGTACTGATTTTCTACTCAACTGTTTTGCTCATGTCCTGCTTGCATGGATGCCACAGGCACCCAGTTAGGCACTAGATGGGTGTTTGACCTGATTCAGAAGACTCATGCTGAAGGTGACTTGGAAACTACAACCAATCCAGCTAGACTAGTGACTGGGAGCGGCCGTCGGGACCATATAATCCAGCACCTGCAAGACCTACATTGGCTCCCAGTTCGTTTCCGAGCACAATTCAAAGTCTTGGTTCCCAAAGTGTTTGAAGCCCTAAATGGCCTCAGCCCTGTATACCTGAAGGAGTTTCCACCCCCATCATTCAGCCCGGATGCTGAGGTCCACCTCCAAGGGTCTTCTGGTGGTTCCCTCATTGCAAGAAGTGAGGTTACAGGGAACCAGGGAGAGGGCCTTCTTGGTAGTGGAGCCCACCCTGTGGAACAGCTTCCCTTCAAATGTCAAGGAGATAAAGAACTTTATAACCTTTAGAAGATATCTGAAGGCAGCCCTGTTTAGAAAAGTTTTTAATGTCTGATGTTTTATTATGTTTCTGTTTATGATGGAAGCTGCCCAGATTGGTTGAGGCAACCCAGTCAGGTGGGTGGGGTACAAATCATCACCATCATTATCATCATAGTAATAGTAGTAGTAGTAGTAGTAGTAGTAATAATAATAATAATAATAATAATAATAATAGAAATGGAAATGCAACAATTCTGGCTGCTATGATGCCAGTTTTTCCACTGTCATAGTGGATTAAAAAAATACCTCAAGCACAGTCACATCAAATCTATCTAAACTACCCTCCCCTGTTTTCCTTTTTCTTTATGCTTTGTAATTTCAAAAAAAAATTCAAAACAAGCTCATTCCTTCTGCTCAGTTTGGGAAGTTCCAGTTTGTTGCTTGCTTATTTAATTTTAAAAGCATGTATCCGCTGCCACAAGCAGCTTGAAAGGAATAAAAAAGAAGAAGCAAACTATAAAATATGAGCCGATCAAGAGAGCTGTCACAAGTCAATGTCTTTTCTTTCCAAATAGCTGCTGTCCACAGTTTCTTATTGATATCCATGCTTCACGTGTTTCAATGCCTTGCTGATCTGCGAAAACAGTAGCAGCTAGTCTGGAGGGATTGGCAGGCCTGATCCCAAGTCAGTTTGCCGAATGTTTAAGCCTCCCCGAAACTGACTTGCGTCTCTTTAAAAACAAAGCCTCTTATTTAAAAAGAATATATCATCGAATTTCCTCCCTCCAAACTGTGGACAAAAGAGCTGCACATATCTTTGTACAACGAAATAAAATATGCTCATCGTATGAAGACCTTGCCTGGAATGATAGAGCAAACCATCTGCAGTTGCACAAAAGATGTGTATCCATTTGAGACTGAATCTCGGTATGTTTTTATATGCAGTGGTACCTCCGGTTACGAACGGGCTCCATTGCGGAGGCCCGGCTGCATTCCAAAAACTTCATAACTGGAGGCGCCCTTATGCACACCGACACGGCGTGAATGAGCGCTTCTGCGCATGTGCACATGGTGAAACCCGGAAGTATACACTTCCGGATTTGCTGCATTCACAACCTGAAGTTTACATATCCAGAGGGATGCGTAAGCAGAGGTACGACAGTAGCTGCTAAGTTTAGTGTTACGACCTAAGTCTCAACACACATAACAAAGACACACAATACCAGAGTGATGGGCAAACTTCCATTGGTATGATCTGCAGGTAGGTTCCTATTTAAAAGCTTTATAAACTAGTATTGCCACACTGGGAGGAAACTGGTTTCCCTTCCTCCTTTTTCTCTTTCTGTTTTCTTTTCTTTTTTGACACATAACAGCAACCATGGAAGAGAGCCACCTGGGAAATTCCACTACCTTCCATAAACAAACATATCTAGGACCAAGATATCTAGGTGGGGGGCAATCACCAAATCAGTGGCGTAGCGTGGGTTGTCAGCACCCAGGGCAAGGCAAGTAATTTGCACCCCTAACCCGTGGATTTGCGCCCCCTAACCCTAACCCCCAGATGTTGCGCCCGGTGCGGCCGGGCCCCCCTGCACCCCCCACGCTACGCCACTGCACCAAATCAAACATTTGCCAGAATCAAATTACGAGATTTGATTTGTCTTGACCCAAACACAGAAGATATTCAATATCCCATATCTGATCCAGGGTCCTGGATGTCCCTTGACCTTGCCCAACGAGTATTTAACCTCAGATCTGGCCTAGAAATCAGGTCAATGTTTAATCAGGCTTTTGAAAACACTAATTAAAGATACAGACAGTAGGTGGCAGGGGAAGGAGATGTTCGGTCTCTCCAGCACCACCACACAACAGAATGCAGAAGGGTCAATCCACCAACTGATGAGTTCAGGGAAAGCCCGGATAAATGTCAGTGTCATCACCAGATATTAATGTATTTTCTTAGGTCTTAAATTTTGGAGGTTATGTGTAATTGGGGGCATGCAGTTATTATTACAGAGAGTTTGGAAATAGTCATCTCCAACACTTAAATGAGCAGTGGTGTTGCTTTTTAAACTTTTATTTATTTCACATAAATTCCAAGCCATGGGTCTCCTCTATTCTTGGTGAATGAGGTTGCTGTATATTTTCTAATGCACATGGAATCAAAGACGGGTGATGGAAGGGACAACAGAAAGGTTTTGCCCCATGAACAAGATATTCTATAGCCACCATATATCTGACAGGTACCCATTCAGCCACAACTCCCCTAGGCAGCATATTCCTTTGGTGATCTATGGTTATCTCCAGGATGTTCCTGCCAACATTTAACCTCAATCTACCTTCTTGTCTTGTCTTCTTCTGAGGGATGAACAAATGTTTGAATGTGCTGTTCCATAGCCTTTTCTATCATCTCTGCACCACCTTTGTTGTTTGTCTTGCCAGTCAACATCCTCGCCAATGTCAAATGCCTTCATTTACATCACACTGTCCAAAAATAGCCCAAAAAGAATGTTTCAAATGTGTCAATTTCTTTTTCATCTGTATATTTCTTCAGCAAAGGTGATCTGTGGGCTTCTAAAGTTAACAACAACAACAGCAACAACAACAACAACAACTTTTTATTTATATCCCACCCATCTGGCTGGGTTTTCCCAGCTACTCTGGGCAGCTTACAACATATAAAACAAAACAAAACATCAAACATATAAAAAAAACCCCAAGATATCCTATACAGTGGAACTTCAGTTTTCAAAAGTAATCTGTTCCAGAAGACTGTTCGAATTCCGAAATGTTCAAAAACCAAAAACTCACTACAGAAGCCTCAAAATGGAAAAAATAATACGAAAAACTCAATATGGAAGCCACCTCAGAAGTTCGACATCCGAGACACGTTCGAAAATGGGAGCATTTACTTCCGGGTTTACGGTGTCTGTGTTCCGAATCGTTCGTCAATGGAGACGTTTGAAAACCAAGGTTCCACTGTACAAGCAACAAACAAACCAATAAATCAATAAAACCAATAAGAACAATAACAACAGTAATAAACATTTTACAGTTATACCCAAATTAAAGTAACTGCCAACCCTAACTAAATGTTTAACCAACACCAACCTGACAAAAATGACACTGAGGAACCAAATTAGAAAGTTTCAAGCCTCTGGACAGCAAAATCAGTATCTATGGATAGTCTTGACACCAGCAAGAGCCAGTATATGCAGATTGCGAAGATGGCATGCTGTTTTTCTTCCTTCCACTAAAATTTCCGTGGATTCAGCTTTCCTTTTCCTTGATTCTGCCTAATGCCTTCATCTTTAGCAATGATCCTCAATATGATACAGTGGTACCTTGGGTTAAGAACTTAATTCGTTCCGGAGGTCCGTTCTTAGCCTGAAACTGTTATTAACCCGAGACACCACTTTAGCTAATGGGGCCTCCCGCTGCCACCGTGCCACCAGCGCACAATTTCTGTTCTCATCCTGAAGCAAAGTTCTTAACCCGAGGTACTATTTCTGTGTTAGAGGAGTCTGTAACCTGAAGCTTCTATAACCCAAGTTACCACTGTATTAAAAGTGTGTGCCAATTTAATATCAAGCAGCGACATGCTTGACCTGCCACTCCCCCACGCCAAGTAATTAGATTTCTTGTGGCCAAAGGTAGCTCAACAACAGTAGCAGGTAGGGTCATGAGAGAAAGCTTCCTTTAACGGCAAGAAACTGAGGTGGAGGTTTGAAGAGTTCCCTGTGTGGTTTCAGAGATAAAAATCAATTGCAATAACAGTGAATGGGCACAAATCCACAGCTGCATCAGCTGATGTGCATGATCTTTTGGCAGCCCAAACGGAGAAAGTTGCTACGTCAGGAATATCTATAGGTGGGGCTACTTTGACAGTGCATATTGCATGACCAGGCGGTGACAGCCCCAGGGATCATAAGGAAGGAATAAGGACTCTGACAATGTTATATGGAATTAAAATTAGGCCACAACTTTATTACACTTCCAAATGTAGGAAGAACTTGGCTTAGGCCTTGGGAGTGTATCCAGCCGGGGGAACTGGGGAACATCAGGGTAAATGGGATATGGGGGTGCTCTGAGAGACATAAATGTAGCAGGCAGCCTAGCCCATATCCCCACACGTAGGGTAGTTCACTGACAACCTTTTGGTGTATGGCTAGTCACACCCGTTATATATACCCCTTTAAGAGGGGACTCTGGAATCACCACTGCAAGGGGTGAGTCACCGCTTCATGTGCCACCCCCCATTATAGGGAAGAAAAGGTTAAAGGATTCCACCCAAGGCCATAACTGCCACCCAAGACTGCGAACTCGCGGTCTCACCACCAAGACTACCTACATCCGGAAAAACCATTCAACTTACCTCCAACTTCGCCTGATGTCCCACAACCAGAGCTCACTCCCAGAGGTGAAATCTCCTAAGCCGACTGCCTGGCTACTGTCGGCTTCACCCCCTTATATATATGGGACTGGTCCCACCTTCCAGCAATGAAACTTGACTACAGAGGCTGGGCGTGAACCTCCAAAAATTAACACTGAGAGGCAGGCCAGTCCCTGTTTGCCAGTAAGTTCCCTGGGAACTGTAGCACTGCACGTGATCCCACAAAGGGCAGCCACAATGTAAAGTATGAGTGTTTATTATTATTATTATCAGTTGCCACAGAATTATTACAGTCGTACCTTGGGAGTCAAACGGAATCCATTCTGGAAATCCATCTGACTTTCAAAACGTTCGAAAACCAATGCGCAGCTTCTGATTGGCTACAGGAAGCTCCCGGAAAGCCCTGTCAGACGTTTGGCTTTCAAAAATAGTTTGCAAACCGGAACAATCATTTCTAGGTTTGCAACGTTTGGGAGCCAAAACATTTGGGAACTAAGCTGTTTGACTTCCAAGGTACGGCTGTAATAATAATAATAATAATGTCTAAATTGATATGGGATGGAAAGTACTGATTTTTGAATTATAACTAAATTTAGAAAGTTAAATGCCTTGCTCCATAATCAGATTAAAATTAACTGTCAGCAGCAGAGGAACCAACCTCCACAGCAGGTTGCCAGGAACGGATAAGACAAGGAAAAGTCCTTACCATCTGATTTTATTCAGCTCGCCGGGTTCTGGAAGATGGTGGGAATGGAATGCTTTCTAGTGATAACATGTCAGCCAGCTGCTCCTGCTCTGCTTCCTCCTCCTCTCCCATTATTTCCCAATTTCTCCCCTCATCTTTCTCTGTGATCTCCCTCAAACCCCTGTTGTAATTCTGAACAGTCTTCTTCTCTGGAAGGATCAGGCTGAGGAAGTGGTCTCTACCATTCCTCCTCTGCCCAGTCCCTGCCATTAACCTCTTATAGTGAGATCCTCTGCATCAGTGGTAGTAAACCTCTAGCCATAGCTGTCAACCTTCCCTTTTTTGTGGGAAATTCCCTTATTCCAGCACCATTTTCCATTGCTTCCCGCTGCTATCCCGGATTGTTAGATATCCCGTAGACTGTCCCCAGGACAGGTGAGGCTGCTGATCCCTTATTTTCAAGGCTGCTGATCCCTTATTTTCAAATCTAAAAGTTGACAGCTATGCCTCTAGCCCATGGGTAGGCAAACTAAGGCCCGGGGGCCGGATCCAGCCCAATCACCTTATCAATCCAGCCCGTGGACGGTCTGGGAATCAGCATGTTTTTACATGAGTAGAATGTGTCCTTTTAATAAAAATGCATCTCTGGGTTATTTGTGGGGCCTGCCTGGTGTTTTTACATGAGTAGAATGTGTGCTTTTATTTAAAATGCATCTCTGGGTTATTTGTGGGGCATAGGAATTTGTTCATTTTTTTTAATATAGTCTGACCCACCCACAAGGTCTGAGGGGCAGTGGACCAGCCCCCTGCTGAAAATGTTTGCTGACTCCTGGTAGCCCATTAGCTTTTTTTGAGCCACAGCGCACCGGAGCTGCGCTGTGGAACCTCTCAGGTGGACAGCATGTGACCAGCTTCAGCAAAGCCCTTCCCTGGAGTGCGGAGCGGACATCATTTATTGGCTCCAGATAGGGTCTCCCCACAAGCCAGAGATGTGTGTTGAATCTACTTTATAAAAGGTGTTAACATGAAAATAATCATATGCCCGGACACTGAGGTCCAACGCCGAGGGTCTTCTGGCAGTTCCCTCAGTGCGAGAAGCCAAGTTACAGGGAACCAGGCAGAGGGCCTTCTCGGCAGTGGCACCCACCCTGTGGAATGTCCTCCCACCGGATGTCAAAGAGAAAAATAACTACCAAACTTTTAGAAGACATCTGAAGGCAGCCCTGTTTAGGGAAGCTTTTAATGTTTAATAGGTTATTGTATTTTAGTGTTTTGTTTGAAGCCACCCAGAGTGGCTGGGGAAATCCAGCCAGATGGGCGGGGTATAAATAATAAATTATTGTATTATTATAATATATATTATTATGTTGGCAATGATGGCAAAGATAAATATTGCTGAGCAAATGGCTCAAGAGATTGCCTAATGCACAGGGTGGTAAAGGTAAAGGTAAAGGTACCCCTGCCCGTACGGGCCAGTCTTGCCAGACTCTGGGGTTGTGCGCCCATCTCACTCAAGAGGCCAGGGGCCAGCGCTGTCCGAAGACACTTCTGGGTCACGTGGCCAGCGTGACATCGCTGCTCTGGCGAGCCAGAGCTGCACACGGAAACGCCGTTTACCTTCCCGCTAGAAAGCGGTCCCTACTTGCACCCGAGGGTGCTTTCGAACTGCTAGGTTGGCAGGCGCTGGGACCGAGCAACGGGAGCGCACCCCGCTGCGGGGATTCGAACCGCCGACCTTTCGATTGGCAAGCCCTAGGCGCTGAGGCTTTTACCCACAGCGCCACCCGCGTCCCACAGGGTGACCCTGGCTCAATGCACAGGGTGACCCTGGCTCAATGGAGTCTATGTGAAAGTGTGTTCAAGTTTGCTCCCCTTAACTGCATAAACAACAGGTTTTTTTCTATTGCTCTAATTTCCCTGGGAAGATATCCGTTGCAGTCTAAATCTTTCTGTATCTCACGTTAGCTGAAAGTATATCATCGCAACAGTGCCCAACCTTGAAATGCTTCCCCCAGCTTTTTTCCATGCTGTGTTAAATATTTGCTTCGTAGCTGTAGCCAGATTCTCTGTCTCATAATTGAAGGCAAGGGCCAGCCAATTGCAAGCACTGGGGTAAGCTTCTGCCATCTCGAGAATCAGAATGTGTCGGAAGCGTCCGTCTCCACAGATAAAAGGCAGAGCAATTCTCACAAGTGTAAAGGGTTCCCTTTTCAAAGAGCAATTAACACTGCCAATAGCTATTATGCTCAGTTTAGGAAACAAGGACACGTTGAATGCAGTTTAATGTTTAATGTGAAAACAATCAGGTTTCCAATGCAACTAATGCTAACTTCTTCATAGGAACAGCTTGCAAGGCATCATCTCAGCAGTGCTGGGATTTTGGAAAAAGGGAAAAGGAACACAAGCTTGCGTGTTTAAAAGAAAAAGGGAAGTATCCTAAAGTAGTGGCTCCTTTAGCCGACGATGTCGTTGAGATAAGATGCACATTAAAAGGCATTATCTTGTTAGCTTGTGAACCACACGCTATTCTACAAAGAGAGTATAAAAGATCAGTTGTAAATTCACATAAAATGTTATCCACTGTGGCCCTGGCGGTGAAAGAATGCCCAGCCAATTTCTCCTCTGTGGCTGAATTTCCTTTCAGCTAGATCATACGTTACTGATGTGAAGGGAATTCTAATCCCCCAAATAGCTTGCATTTTACAGTGGATTTAAAGAGCTGCATCAGCATATTCCTCCCGTATGTTTGTTGCCTTTTATTATACAAAAGGTGCCCCAGAGATATATAAGGATTCCGAAAGCAAAGGTAAAACCCAAAGGTGAACCATTTTAGTGCAAGCAGCTCCAACATATGTCAATTAATAATGCTGGGTGTTTTGGGGTTTTTTGGGTGGTGTGTGTGTCTGTGTTTATGCATGGATTTATTGACAGCAATGTGAAACCTTTTTAAGCTTGGGGGCTGCGTTCTATTTGGGGTGCCCTGACGGGCACATTTTGCATGAACACTGGACAGCAGAACCTGGGTCCACATGCTGGGTTTGTACCCAAAGGCTCACATAACAAGGAGGGAGTCAATTTTCCCCCATCCATTTCTGGGAAGCAAAGCTATCATATGGCCAGTGGGAACTTTCCCAACCAGAGCAAGTTGAAATCCTCACCTGCCTGTACTTTCTGAATTTGGTTAATTTGTAGTCCCTCAAATTTGCTGTATTATCAGTGCTTGTTTTCTGGGGGGGGGGGATGCAGGGGTACGCATACCCCTAAACATTTTGTGAATTTAACAGGAGAAGAAACTAAAAAAATAATAATTAACATTTTTAGTTTCTTCTCTAGCACGGTGAATCATCATTTCCTGTCACGGTGTTTCCTGAGTCTCAGAGAGAAGTGAGCATTTAATGTGTGAAGCAGTGTGGAATGTGGAATATTGACACAACCTCATGCCAATGTGGACGTTACTGTGAGCTGATAGCTGTGTAATATGAAGTAATGCATGTTCTTTGTACTTTTGTCCATTTACTGTACAGTGATACCTCAGGTTAAGAACTTAATTTGTCCCGGAGGTCCGTTCTTAACCTGAAATTGTTCTTAACCTTAAGCACCACTTTAGCTAATGGGGGCTGCCACGCCGCCGGACCACGATTTCTGTTCTCATCCTGAAACAAAGTTCTTAACCTGAGGTACTACTTCTGGGTTAGCTGTAACCTGAAGCATCTGTAACCTGAAGCGTATGTAACCCAAGGTACCACTGTATTTATTTTCCCCCAATTTGAACTATAAAATGGTGTTTTTCTTTATTTCCTTGAGTCAAAATGAGAGTACCCCTAAACATTTTTTTTTAGAAAAAAAGCACTGTATGTTCTTATATGCATAACCTTCTTCCCAAAGCTTTTATCATGAATCTTCTTTACGGATGTGGGGAGGGGCACAAAAGATATTCGGTATACCAGGCATGGCCAACTCCTAAGAGACTGCAATCTACTCACAGAATAAAAAACTGGCAGTGATCTACCCCTTTTGGGGGGAGGGTTCAGGTCAAAGCTTTTGAGCTTCTTTTAGGGAGGAAAGCCCCGTTTTTAAGGGGTTCAGGACTAAGTTGTTGAACTTTTTTTAGGGAAGAAAGTTCCAGTTTCTTGAGGGGGACTTCTGGTTTTTTTTAGGGGGACTTTTTTAGGGAAAAGTTGCTGAGCTTCTTTAGGGAGAAAAGGAAAAAGTTGCTCACCAAAAGATCACTAAGGAAACAATCAGCCTTACTGCAAAAGCTCCATCTTCCGTTCTGGAGATCGTGCAACAATGGAAGACAGGGCAAGGGCCCGGGGCCCGATTCTGTTCTACCTCCACTGAGGAAAGGGAACCAGCGATCGACCACAATCTACCAAAACCTCCTGGAAATCTACCAGTAGATTGCGATCAACCTGTTGGACATCCCTGCTGTATACCCTGCACAAAAAGTTGCATCCCTAAAATAGTAGAACTTGCATGCCTAACATACTAGGTGTTTTTAATTTGATACTTTTTCAATATACTTCTTAGCCTGCCTCCCACATCCCATTCATCTAAGAAGAGTGTAGTGTTTAGTGCAGACTGCATTTTGCTATCCTTTTTCTATATAAGAAAATAAATCATCTGATGTACTTCCTTCTCCACCTCCTTCCCTCCTTACACACCTTTTAAAAAATAATAAATCCAGCCAGTTTAAAATTCATTGGCGAACAATTACATTCCTCTTCTTCTTTTTTTAAAAAAGTCTGCCTTTGAACTTATTCTCTCCTGACAGACAGAATTACATAATTTCTGCTAAATGTCTTAGTTTTATTTCATTTTTAATGAAACACTTTGGGGGGAATTATAATGCTTCATTATTGCCTTTGTCCTGCCGAAGCACAGCCGAGTGAGGGAAGGGGGCTGGATTCAGCATGTTGGCTCACCCGTCACAGCCTTTCAGAAAACTGAGTGATTTGAATGAAGCCAGTTGAATACCCTCAAAAGCAGGGGGGCCACCTCGAGGGCATCTGGTCATCCTCTGTGGTAATTCCATGTGCCTAGGCAGAGCCCAGGGACGCGGGTGGCGCTGTGGGTAAAACCTCAGTGCCTAGGACTTGCCGATCGTATGGTCGGCGGTTCGAATCCCCGCGGCGGGGTGAGCTCCTGTCTTTCGGTCCCAGCTCCTGCCCACCTAGCAGTTCGAAAGCACCCTTAAGTGCAAGTAGATAAATAGGTACCGCTTTACAGCGGGAAGGTAAACGGCGTTTCCATGTGCTGCACTGGTGCCGGCTCACCAGAGCAGCTTCGTCACGCTGGCCACGTGACCCGGAAGTGTCTCTGGACAGCGCTGGCCCCCGGCCTCTTAAGTGAGATGGGTGCACAACCCTAGAGTCGGACACGACTGGCCCGTATGGGCAGGGGTACCTTTACCTTTTTAGGCAGAGCCCACAAGAGAGCTAAGGAAGGATGTGGGAAACTGAGGCAAAGCTGAAGTGTGTGGAATGATGGAAAGACGGAAGATGAAAAAGCCCTCTGCATGGAATTGGTTCAGATCTTCAAGAAGAAAAGTGACCCATTTCCTCACCCAGCTCCCTACCTTGGCAATCTTCTGGATAGGGAGGAAGGAAAGAGAGAGGAAGTGAATGTTAGAAAGAGAGAAAAGAGATGCCCCCTCTTTTTTGACCCTGGCTCCACCCTCTATTGGCATGCATATCTTAACAACTTACCCTGAGGAAATGTGCCTCTCGACACAAAGTATTGAAGGTACCGGTATTCCATGTTTTTCTTTTCTTTCTTGTCTTCTTTCTCTTTTTAAAAATATTTTTATGGATTTTTACAGATAATTCCCCAAAATCATATAACATTCTTATTTTAAACAATGTTTTGGACCTCCATCAACTGCATCTGAAGATTTTTTCAGTCTTTATCACTTAATCTGCATTTCATTATTTTCAGTATTACATTTAATACTCCTTCACTAATAATTCTTATCATATTTTTCTCGGCAATATTTCGCATAGTCCTCCTTACAAATCTTCTTGCAGTCCTACTAGCGTAATCTGTTGAAAACAATTCCTTATCAAATAATTCATATATTTACTTCAGTCCTCTGAGAATCTCTGATTCTGCAGGTTTCGAATACATCCTGCCATCTTATCCAATTCTTTCGTTTGCCATTCTTCTATCATCAGTAGTTCTTCTTGTTTCCATTTATGTGCCAACAATACTTTTGCTGCCGTTGATGCATATAAAAACAGTTTATTGTCCTGTCTATTAATGTTCTGGGCACCACAGTTCAAGAAGGACACTGACAAACTGGAACGTGTCCAGAGGAGGGCAACCAAAATGGTCAAAGGCCTGGAAACAATGCCTTATGAGGAACGGCTAAGGGAGCTGGGCATGTTTAGCCTGGAGAAGAGGAGGTTAAGGGGTGATATGATAGCCATGTTCAAATATATAAAAGAATGTCACATAGAGGAGGGAGAAAGGTTGTTTTCTGCTGTTCCAGAGAAGCGGACACGGAGCAATGGATCCAAACTACAAGAAAGAAGATTCCACCTAAACATTAGGAAGAACTTCCTGACAGTAAGAGCTGTTTGACAGTGGAATTTGCTGCCAAGGAGTGTGGTGGAGTCTCCTTCTTTGGAGGTCTTTAAGCAGAGGCTTGACAACCATATGTCAGGAGTGCTCTGATGGTGTTTCCTGCTTGGCAGGGGGTTGGACTCGATGGCCCTTGTGGTCTCTTCCAACTCTATGATTCTATGATTCTATGATTCTCACTTACAATGCCAAGTCTGGTAGGTATTCCATGTTTTTCATGACTTATAGAGACCTGCAATTGCAATGGCCCTTGTGCATGTCATTTTATGACTTTCCACCTTTTCTGTGAAAGAAACATTCAGCTCCAGTAATGGTGATTTAGATATAAATTAAAATGGGATAGTCTTTCTGTGGCTTTCAGAGAAATGGCGATAAATCCTGGGTGAAGCACAGTTGGAAGCTGCCTCACGGTCAAATTGCCCACATAACAGCATTGCTGAAAATGAATACATATCTGTTCACGTTTGCCTAAAAGGCACTCATCACTTTGGGGATCTCATGGAGTACAACCTACTCAGTTTTGCCTCCCAGGCAGGTCAAGTCGAGTTATGTGCCTTTAAGCCAGTTCAGTGGGTGAGCCACACAAAATGCTATGTTGTACTGTCTCTCTGTGGAAAGCCATTGGCTTGTAGATGTTTTCTATCACCGTATTTTAACTCCAGAGAAGATTCTTCCAATAAATTTGTTATATGGTGGGCCGCGAAGGAATGAAAGTGTGCCGAGAAGTGTGTTGAATCTACTTTATAAAAGACGTTAAAATGAAAAGAATCATAAGCGAATGATGACAAAGATAAATATTGCTGAGGTAAATTTATATAAAAGGAGTAGGAGGTAAAAGGAAATGTGAAATAAGCCTCTCTCTCAAAATCTTTTCTACCTGACGAAGAAAATGGTTTTGTCACTTGAAATTATTAAATATCTGAGGCTTGTTTTAGTGTGAGAGACAATGTTTCCCTTCAGATGGAAATTGGTGTAGTAAGGCAACTTTATGCCACTTATATATCTCTTCTCAGCATTCTCATAGAGACATTACAAGGTAGTGATTTGATGTTCCCCATTCGATAAAACTCCATGTGGAAAATGGGATATTTTTTTTTGACCAGTTATCTTGTAAAGCAAAATCAAAATGAAGGCCTGGTGTATAATCATTGGTAGCTGATGCCCATTGATCCTGGTGTAGTGGAAAGCAGGGAAGCCATCATTAGGTGGAGCCAGAGCCAATAACAGACAGAGCCAACTAATTCTAGCTTTGTCCCTGTCATCTTCCCTGCTGAATTCTATAAAAGCAATATTGAGACTAAAGAAAAGGAACTAGATTTAGGTAGGTAGCCATGTTGGTCTGACACAGTAGAAATATATTTTTTTGAAAAATAAAATTGTCCAGTAGCACCTAAAGAAAAGGAAGTTGGCAGCTGAGGCCAACCGTTGGGCTGGTTGCAAGCAAGAAGAGATGGAAGACTTGGTTGGTTGGCCACATTTGCCCTAATGTGTGCTGTGGTCTAAACCACAGAGCCTAGGGCTTGCCGATCCAAAGGTCGGCGGTTCGAATCCCCACGATGGGGTGAGCTCCCGTTGCTTGGTCCCTGCTCCTGCCAACCTAGCAGTTCAAAAGCACGTCAAAGCGCAAGTAGATAAATAGGTACCACTCCGGCGGGAAAGTAAACGGGGTTTCTGTGTGCTGTTCGCCTGAAGCGGCTTCGCCTGAAGCGGTTCGCCTGAAGCGGCTTAGTCACAATGGCCACATGGCCCAAAAGCTGTACTCAGCTCCCTCGGTGTCACGGTCCGGTTTATGGGCGATCAAAGTCCCAGCTGGGGATGTCGGGACCAGGGGCAAGATGGCGGGGTGGGAGCAGGAACTGGAGTCCAGAAGCCAGGAGTCAGGAAGCCAAGAGTCCAAGGGTCAGAGAGCCGGGAGTCAAGAAGCCGAGGGTCAGGAAGCAAGGAGTCACAAAGTCAGAGGTCTGAGGATCAAGAAGCAAGGGGTCATGAAGTCAATGGTCCAAGGATCAAGAAGCAAGGAATCAAGGAACCAAACGCAGCAAGGCAGGGAACGTGTTACTGTGGCAAAGAGCCAAAGGGAAAATGCTGACCTTATATCCCTTCCCGGCTCTTGCCACCAGATGCTGTGAGTTACCAATCGGCCTCACCTAAGTGGCCGCGCCTTGCCTCTTCAGAAGAAACTTAGGAAGGCCCCAGTCCTGCAGCGTCCTATTGGTCATAGGGCCTGGCTCCTGCACTTATACCTGACAGTCAGTAAAGTGAGATGAGCACCGCAACCCCAGAGTCGTCCGCAACTGGACCTAAAGGTCAAGAGTCCCTTTACCTTTACCAGAGTCCACATCATGTCATTGGAAAGTGCCAGAAAATTATCGAGTACACGTGGGGTTTTTTTGGTGTGTGCTTTTTACATTAAACACATATTTTTGTTCACCAAAACCATTAAATACATACTTCTGTCCACCAAAAGAGCATGGCAAAAATCTGGATAGATTTGTGAGCTGAATCGACAACCCGGTTTAGGAGTAACCAATTGGGTCAATCCATTATGAAAAATGGACCAGACAAAGTCCTCCTCCATCTCTACAGATGTTCCAAATGCACCCATCTGTCCTGTTTAAATCTGTGCAGGGGCCAATTGGAGAAGAGTGGGAACTTTGATTTTGTTCCCTCAGAGTCATAGAACACACAACCAATATGATAATTTCAACAGCAGAGTGGTAGTTTTCAGCTTTTTTTTTTTTTTGTAGCATTTCTCCTTTGATGCTCGATAATGAATCCATTATGCTGCTTATTTCGAAACCTGCTCTAGGAAATAATTTGAAAGCTTCTCCTGTGAATCTGAAGAATAATTAGAATGCAGTTCACTTGTGGCTTTCTGTTACACCTCGGTATAGCATCAAGAATGACCTAAGACATTCTGGCCTTTGTTTATTAGTTATTGAAGCTTGAATATAGGACATGATGCACTGTGGCTAATGGCTTGTTTAATACTCTGACCAGAGTTTCCTAATGCAAAAGAACTAGTGAGATGTGGAAGAAATATTTCTGGCACATAATTCACCCCATCCCATCAACTCTCTGCACAGCTCCCTGACATAAACTCACAGAGTGTAATTGCAAACCCACCTTCCTTCTTGCTCTCTCTTCTGGTTAAGGGCACTTCAGGCTACCTCCACTAATTGCAGACCTATAGGCAATGGGCGGCAATGATTCCTGGACATTTACAAGCCCAGTAAAACAGGAGATTCCCCAATCCAGACTGGGACCGCACAGCTGCTTTTCTTCAAAATAAAAGCAGCCGACTTCAGCTTTCCTTTTCCTTTTCAAAGTATTAATTTATGGTCTGTGTGTGTGGTTTGGGAGCTGCACGGTCAGGGGAAAAACAATGCTTTCCAGGGTTGTAAAGACGGTGGAGAGAATAATTGGGTGCACTCTTCCCACCTTGGATCAAATCTATGCTTCCAGGTGCCATATGAAAGATGCAGAGATAGCACAGGATAGTGTGCACCCTGGAAATGATTTCTTTCAGCTTCTGCCTTCGGGAAGAAGGTACAGGGTTATAAAGACTGGGGCTAGCCGCCTGAGAAACAGTTTCTACCCAAATGCAATTTCGGTTTTAAACGCATTGTAAGGAGTCTGGGACGTGGGACCACAGAGCCTAGGACTTGCGGATCAGAAGGTTGGTGGTTCAAATCCCCACAACGGGGTGAGCTCCCGTTGCTCGGTCCCTGCTCCTGCCAACCTAGCAGTTCAAAAGTGCAAGTAGATAAATAGGTACTGCTCCTGCGGGAAGGTAAACGGTGTTTCCGTGCACTGCTCTGGTTCGCCAGAAGTGGCTTAGTCATGCTGGTCACATGACCTGGAAGCTGTACGCCGGCTCCCTCGGCCAATAAAGAGAGATGAGTGCCTCAACCCCAGAGTCGGCCACGACCGGACCTAATGGTCAGGGGTCCCTTTACCTTTAAGGAGTCTGTATGGGAGTATATTGTATTTAAAAATGGGGTATCAGAGTTTTTTGTGGGCTAACCAGGTTGGGATAGCTGGGATAGCAGGCTTGTTGGGTTTTGAATGTCTTATGTATATTTTTCAATTTCGTTGACAATGACAATAAAGATATCGTATCCAGCTGTTTGTAGGGCATGGCCGCAAGAAGAATGTAATGTGTATTGCATACCCTCCAAGGTTTCTCTGATGAAAACAGGGACATCCTATTCAACAACAACAACAACTTTATTATTTGTACCATGCCCATCTGTGTGGGTTGCCCCAGCCACACTGGGTGGCTTCCAGCATACAGTCATACCGTACGTTGCATCCACTTCAGGTTACGTGTTTTCGTGTTGCGTCCCACGAATGGGTTACTTCTGGGTTTTGCCACTCACGCATGTGCAGAAGCGCTAAATCGCACTGCGCACCTACGCAGACGCGGCATTTTGGCTTACATCAGTTCTGTGTTACGGACGGGCCTCCGGAATGTATCCCGTCCGTAACATAAGGTTCCACTGTACATAATATATATAATAAAACATTGAACATTAAAAAAACCACATCCCTACCCAGGACTGCCTTCAGGTGTCTTCTGAAGGTTTTTAAGTTACTTCTCTCATTGGCCTGGGGATCACATAACTCCATACTCCCCACCATTTCTCTGATTAAAAATAGGGATGTCCTAAGGAAAAGCTAGGGACGTGGGTGGTGCTGTGGGTTAAACCACAGAGCCTAGGACTTGACAATCAGAAGGTCGGCGGTTCAAATCCCCGCAATGGGGTGAGCTCCCGTTGCTCGGTCCCTGCTCCTGCCAACCTAGCAGTTCAAAAGCACGTCAAAGTGCAAGTAGATAAATAGGTACCGCTCCTGCGGGAAGGTAAACAGTGTTTCCGTGCGCTGCTCTGGTTCACCAGAAGCGGCTTAGTCATGCTGGCCACATGACCCAGAAGCAGTACACTGGCTCGCTCAGCCAATAAAGCGAGATGAGTGCCGTAACCCTAGAGTCGGTCATGACTGGACCTAGTAGTCAGGTGTCCCTTTACCTTTAAGGAAAAGCTGGACATTCTCGGATCAGATCAGAAGGCTTCTCTAAATCCAGGACTGTCCCTGGAAAAATAGGAACATGTGGAGGGTCTGGCATTTTGTAGGCCCTAAGTGTTAAGGAAACGGGCTGAAAAGACTTTGGTTTGGGGGAGGTAGTTTCTGCCTTCTTGTAATATCAATAGCTTGTTGCAGTTGTTGCTGTATTTGGAGGGATGGAAGAATCTGGCAATCTCAGTTTCTCATTTTTGCAATCTTCAGTTCTCCCCAATTCTGCCTCAGTTTGTGATCCCCCCCCCAAAAAAAAATTGATGCATTTTCAAGCAATGTCTCCCAATATATACTTTTTTTGGTGTGCCTTTCCTCCTAATATTACACATTCTTGCCCATTAGCTTCACAAATGCACATATCTTTGTACATATTTTCACCTAATGCCTGCATTTTTTGTGGCAAACTCGATTGCAAAGTTCAAAGAAGTGTGACTTTTGAGGGATAACTGTGCTTTGGTTCTCACCTTCATTTAAAAAGTGTGACAAAGGTAGGTTTTCATTAAGATGCAAAACCCCAATGAATTTCTCCCCATCCCTCTCATTATTACATGTTGTTCTAGTAGCATTGTATAATGAATTCTTTCCATGATGGTTGCCGCTAGTGACCTGGTTATCATATTTATTAAAACCCTGGTCAAATCAGTCTCACACACTTCAAATCATTGAGAATCTTTTCTGCTTCTTCCACTCTAGTTATGTAGATACACAAACATATTTTTTAGCAAACAGAGGATCGTTTGGTAAACAGCCCTAAATGAAATGTCTCCAAGGATCAGGCTGAGAGTATAATTCTTGAACAATGACATCCCCCCCCCTGCCACCAAATCAACAAGGGCATGCATAAAATCCTTGCCAAATATGTGTGCCTGTTTACAGTTCATTAATGATGGAAGGTTCATCGTGCCAATGATGAACATTGGCATTACTTGCATAAACAGAGAATGAAAAGTCATTCATTTGTTATCGTTCATTGAAACAAATGGGAGATCTTAAACTTCCTTCTGTAGGCTCTCTCTTTGACCCAGAGAAACGGGGTGGATTTTAATGAATACAATTTTGGGTTACTCTAATAGCATTATCAGTGAAATGTGGGATTCCCCAGAAGCTGATTTTGAGATGATGGTCTTTTTATTATTCCTGGTATTGTGCTAACAATAAAAAAGATTGAATGAGACGATGAATGACCTTGCCAGTGGGAGTCTCATATTTAGAACTAATGAGGATGTCTTTGAGAAAGCTGCAGCTTGGAATAATGAAAAGTTTCCACTTGCCAAAATGTTTATTGAGCTTTGATAAATATAAAAAAGACGCAAAACCCAGAATCTCTTTGCTTATTAGGGGAAGATTCAGCGGCTGTGCTGGTGCAGTTCTATTAAATTCAGGGTCAGCATTTATTGAGATGCCCCTGCTGTCAGAATCAGTGGCATTTAAAAGCATGTGCTGACAGTTTCAGGCCAGGTTAGCTGTCAGGAACCTGTCACTGACCACTTGGCTATGCGGTTAAAGCTCAGTGGTCCACCTCTAGGAGCATATGATTGGCCTAAGGTGACCTGTATGTTCTTGGCTTGAGGTTTGCTTTATCGCTCCAGGTCACGAGGGGCACAAGCAGTATGTAAGAGGCCATCATACCCTTGCTGCTCAGAGCTTTTTGGTTGCAATTTCTCCCATTTCTCTCCTTCGCCTCCCCTTTTGATTCTTCCTCCCTTCTCCATCCTTAAGAGTCTCTCTCTCTCTCTCTCTCTGGCCCTGACCTAATCCCCTCCCTGTCACTTCTTTGCAAACAGTTTCCTCAGCGTGTGACTCTGCTGCCCAAACTGCCATATTGCTCCATCTTTCTGGATTTACACATCTGTATGGATCGCATAAAGAAAACTGATTGCTGAAGAATTGATGCTTTTGAACTATGGTGCTGGAGGAGACTCTTGAGAGTCCCATGGACTGCAAGAAGATCAAACCTCTCCATTCTGAAGGAAATCAGCTCTGAGTGCTCACTGGAAGGACAGATCCTGAAGCTGAGACTCCAATACTTTGGCCACCTCATGAGAAGAGAAAACTCCATGGAAAAGACCCTGATGTTGGGAAAGATTGAAGGCACAAGGAGAAGGGGATGGCAGAGGACAAGATGGGTGGACAGTATTCTCGAAGCTACCAGCATGAGTTTGACCAAACTGCGGGAGGCAGTGGAAGACAGGAGTGCCTGGTGTGCTCTGGTCCATGGGGTCACAAAGAGTCAGACACAACTAAATGACTAAACAACAACATGGTTGAGCACTGTGATTATCATCCGTTCATCTCCTGTTGTTGAAGGCAGGAGCCTCCCAGCCTCCCAAGCCAATGGTCTGTAATTCTGAGGAAGTAGACAGCATAAGATCTGATGATTTCAGAGCAATGAATTTACCACTTTCTTTGAACATGTGCAGTGTCCAAATTACGGATGCAAATAACAGATTCCCATCCCACATATTTACTTGATAGTTTATTTATTTATTTTTTATTTATAAAATTTTCAAATTTAACAATAAATGAAAACCATTCCATTTGAATTATACATCCAATTCTAATCTTTCCACTTTCAGACTTCCTTCAGCCTTTCTGGAAATTTTCATGTTTTCACAATTGTTCACATTTCTTGCATCTGTATTGTTTTGTTTTTTTTAACCAAATTAATCTTAACAATTATTATAAAACAATATTTCTTTCCATTATTATCACAGAGCTTCTTGAAAACCTACAAATGTTAATTGAGCTTCACATATATTCTTAATATACTCTGTAAATTTATTCCAGTCCACGGTAAATCTCTGGTCTCGCTGGTTCTGAATTTTCCCCGTAAGCTTGTCTAGTTCTGCGTATTCCATCAACTTCATTCTCCATTCTTCTTTCGTCGGGATTTCTTCCTGTTTCCATTTTTGAGCCACCAAAATTCTTGTTGCTGTTACTTGCTGCTGTTATTTACTCGATAGTTTAGTTAATATCCAACTGATTTGAGCAACGGGGACAGTTTTATTCATGTTTCCTCAGACTGACGCTAAGATACACTTACAAATTACTAGCTTCTCCAACCATTAATTACATTTCGGCATTTGGCTTTGGCTAGCTTCCTCTAATTATCTTACCCTGATCTGGCCACAGGCTAAAAGCATACAGTACAGGGTATTGGTGGTTACTCTCATAATTTGCATTCCACTGGAATAGTTTGTGTGAGGACGGCTTTGCACAAAATGTTTTTTTGCAGTTAGGAGCCGTATAGCAATCTACAAACACATTGTAAATATGCACTGAGATTAACAATTTGTTCTATTCTGAGAGCCAGTGTGGTGTAGTGGTTAAGAGCAGTAGTCTCGTAATCTGGTGAACCAGGTTCGCATCTCCGCTCCTCCACATGCAGCTGCTGGGTGACCTTGGGCTAATCACACTTCTTTGAAGTCTCTCAGCCTCACTCACCTCACAGGGTGTTTGTTGTGGGGGAGGAAGGGAAAGGAGAATGTTAGCTGCTTTAAGACTCCTTCAGGTAGTGATAAAGCGGGATATCAAATCCAAACTCTTCTTCTATTCGCTGGCTGCTTGTTATCGTGGTTACAATTCCACACAACCCACAGACACAGAGAGAAAGTGGAGCCACATCTTAACAGTCTCAGGAAGGCTGCTTTAGGAAGACACTCTACAAGAAGAGGAAATGTCTATGTGGCTCTGGGCAGCTGGAAACAACAAAACATGCCCCTTTTAACTGCATAAATTTCCAGGTTGTACAGAATAACTTTATACCTCTCTACTACTTAAAGGTGAAAACCCGGATGTGACATACTCAGTTGCTAGATTTTGCACTGTCAGCATGGGTATTCGTCGACGGTTGGTCTGCGCCACAAACTAGGCCTAAACTAAAGGCTCAAAATGCAAGACCTGAGCTCCTTTATGTTCCCTCCCTTATAGCCGCTTTTAACCGTTTGTCCTTGTTTTTTATATTTTAAAGTTATGTATGGTACAATCACCTTTTAGTTATTTGTTTTTTTGCTCACCAGAGCAAGACGGTTTGAGCATTTTGGTCCACCTGCACTGGCTACCAATTAGCCCAATACAAAGTGCTGGTTTTGACCTATAAAGCCAAGGAGTGTGGTGGAGTCTCCTTCTTTGGAGGTCTTTAAGCAGAGGTTTGACAACCATATGTCAGGAGTGCTCTGATGGTGTTTCCTGCTTGGCAGGGGGTTGGACTCGATGGCCCTTGTGGTCTCTTCCAACTCTATGATTCTATGATTCTAAATGGCTCAAGACCGCAATACTTCAAGGACCGCCTCTTTCCATATGAACCTAACCAGACCCTGAGATCATCTTCTGAGGCCTTTCTTCATGTGCCGCCTCCTCAAGAGGTCCAGAGGGTGGCAACACGAGAACGGGCCTTCTCTGCAGTGGCTCCCTGTTTGTGGAATGCTCTCCCCAGGGAAGTTCGCCTGGCACCTTCATTACGCAGCTTTACGCATCAGGCAGAAATGTTCCTTTTTAACCAGGACTTTGGTTGACCTGGTCAACATCCTATATCCGTTTAAAATTTGGCTCTTTTTTTGGGGGGGGGGGATATTTTTGAATCATTGTCTTTATTTTATTTTTATATATTGTGATCTTTTTTGTGAGATCTTCAGGTATAGGGCTATATATAAATTCAATAAATAATGATAATGATAATGAGTGGACCTGGGAGAGGAGAGGGTGGAAGAAGACTGGAAGAAATTTAAGACTTATTTGCAAAAACATTGTAATTTGGTTGAATATTAAGAAGGATGCTAGATCATAAATAATTTGGCACCACTAAATTAGATGGAGTAATGAAGATAAGTTAGATTTAAGAAAATATAAATTTTTGAATAACTATTAGATCATATTTAAATTTTTAAGATTTGATTATAGGGCATCGGAGAGTAAAAAGATAGATAATAAGAATGGAAATAAGATGATAAATTGCTGGCAAAATTCTATTGGGATGAAGGTAGGAGCGGGAGATGAGAGGAAGTCCAAAGAAGTTCTGAAACTATGTTGAGATATATGCTATATTGTTCTTTTTTGTGTATTGTATTAAAAAAAGTGTTAATAAATATTATATATATAAAAAAGAAGATAATGATAATGAGTGGTCTGGTGACATGTAACATGCAGAATAACAGCCTATACATATGCAGACAGCACCCCCCCCATTAACATTACAGTGTCCACATTAGGGATGGGTGGATCAGTTTATTTCTGGTCTGTGGGTCATATATGTTCTTTTGTAAGTCCATTTTGTACCATTTCCACTTTCATATGAGATTTTTAAAAGAAAAAAACATATGCAAATTAGTTTTTATATATGTATTTTATCTTTTTTTGGAAAATAATATATATTAATGTTTTAAACGTTACAAAAAGAAAGAAAATAAAAACACCATATTAAACAAAAACAAAACAGCACATCACAATAAAAAAAGAAAAGAAAAAAAGAAACAGGAAAAAACCCCAGAAAAATAGAAACAAGTAAAAAACACATCAAACCTTCCCATAACTTATCTTTCATTTGCTTGTTTCCTTGACCTCCTCACACCTCCCTTTTTTGTATTCTAGTTCGGTTAGCTATTTCAGCAAATCCTTTCCATCTTTTCCAATTTTTGTCCTGTAAATTATCTTAATATAATATAACTTAACTTTCCCTCCTTTCACCAATTAACAGTCTGTTTTTTCCTAAACCTTTATAGCATTTCTGCTAAAACCACATAGCTTCATTCCAACATCCTTCTAACATTCATTAATTTTACAATGTTTCTGTAGATAGTCTTTAAATTTCTTCCACTCTTCCTCCACCGACTTTATATATGTATTTTATCACAAAATACATACTTAGATGTGTGTTTTTATCTTAATGTAGACATTTCTAAATGTATTTCATTCTAAAACGTGCATTTTTAGTATGTTATTTTACTCAACGACTCTCTCTCAAAATGGAGAGAAGTGAAAAATCTAAAGAATAATGATATTTTGGGAGGTACAAATGAGGCTGCTTCACTTATAAATGCAGACCAATTGAAATGCTCATCCATACCTGGTCCTCAAACTGCAAAAACACGTTCTTTTCCATATTATACGAAGGAACCTTGAGGAACTAATAACTCTCTGCATGGGAAGCAATTGTAGGAACTAGAGAGAAACGAGACCTATTAGAAAGTTCTGATTATACAGGAAAGGAATGTCTGGAGCTGCCAGATAAATAGAAGTGTAACTTTGCTGCATTGTAAGCAAGAGAATCTTTATAATTTGATTGATATATAGTTAAAGAAGTTAAGAATATGCTTACACCAACTCCAAACTTTGCTTGATAGACCCGCAACAGCATGCATCAGCTACTTTTAACTTTCTTACATTCAGGAAACAAAGGAACAAACCGGACAGCTTAAAATTCAAGAACTCAAATGCTTCCTCGGATACTGACAAGAAAGCAATTAAGGAGGCCTACAGCCTTCAATTTGCTGGCAATCATATGCCTCTCTAGAGAATAACACAAGTAAAAGTCTGAACAATAAACTTATTAGAGATGCAGAGCGCATACATTTTCAGTATGTTTTTTTTCACCTTTGCTCAAAGTTTTCTACATAACCACCATTAATAATAATAATAATTCATTTGCACAACTATTTTCTTATTCTGTGCATGATTAAATGATGGTACCATAATTGGCAGCAATTGCTCGCAGGCATGTGATTCTTTCCAACATCACGATGGCTATATCTGTGACTGGGCAAGCTGTTCTGGTGCAGGTCTCTGGACTCATCTGCGACTGACACTCTGACACCCTGGGAATGGATTAATAAGGCCAGCAGTAGGAAGCTGAGGAACGAGTGACAGCTGTGGAACACAACAGCCTAGCCAGGATTGGCACTGCCCTGTGAGAGCAGCAGGATCAAGGACTGAGAGGGGGGAAAGCCTAGACTTCAAGAAAAAGGTCAGCAGTATCATCAGGGATTCAGGATTGTGAGCTGATGCCAGATACAGGATGCAGGACCTGAGAGCGTTGTGCTACCAAGGTTGTGGGGAAAGATATCAAGACAAGGCAAGGACACTGGTTCTTCTCTGAGGGAGGTACAGTGGTGCCTCGCAAGACGAAATTAATCTGTTCCGTGAGGCTCTTCGTATAGCAGTTTTTTCGTCTTGCAAAGCAAGCCCATTGACAGCTTAGCGGATTAGCGCTATTAGTGGTTTAGCGGCTTTTAGCGGCTTTTAGCAGCTTATCAGCTTAGCGGATCAGCTGATAAGCGGCTTAGCTGCTTAGAAAAAGGGGGGAAGGGGGAAAAACCCACAGGAACTCGCAAGACATTTTCGTCTTGCGAAGCAAGCCCATAGGTAAATTTGTTTTGTGAAGCGCCTCCAAAACGGAAAACCCTTTCGTCTAGCGGGTTTTCCGTCTTGCGAGGCGTTCGTCTTGTGGGGCACCACTGTAACAGAATGGCCACATGAGAAGACCTGAAGTTCTCAACCTATAGAGGTGGTCAGAAATCAGAAATTGGCCCCAATTTAGAGAACAACAGGACAGGAATCTCTTGACTGGAAGCATCTCTAGATGTAGTGCACAGTTTATAGCTCTGGGTAGGTACAGTGGTACCTCAGGTTAAGTACTTAATTTGTTCCGGAGGTCCGTACTTAACCTGAAACTGTTCCTAACCTGAAGCACCACTTTAGCTAATGGGGCCTCCTGCTGCTGCCGCGCCGCCGGAGCCCGATTTCTGTTCTCATTCTGAAGCAAAGTTCTTAACCTGAAGCACTATTTCTGGGTTAGCGGAATCTGTAACCTGAAGCGTATGTAACCCGAGGTACCACTGTATATGGATTCAGTCATTATCATCCTTACAGTAGGATATCCATATGAACAAACACTAAATGCTAGCATCTAAAGCAACACTTCATGTATAGACATGGGGGAGAAAATGGATTCAGTTGGTATTTAAAGGTGAACATATTTAGTTGAAAGTTTCTAAAATAATATGGAAAGTAAAACACAGCCATCCTTTGAAATCCGCACTTTCATGAATTTTGCAATGCTGTCCTCCAGACATGTGAAGTGTTTTAAAAATGCATATAGTAAAGTATGCATTAAAATCCATGTATTAGTAAACACACACACACAACATACAAAAATGCATTATATTAGGTGAAATTGCTGCGGGGGGGGGGAATGTGTATATTAGGCAAAAATTGCATGTTAGGATGTGTGTTTGCACAAAACACTGAAATTTTCCTGAGTTTTTTTTTTTAAATCACAGGCTGAGTTAGAAATGGGGACTATAGAATTTCAGGTTGGAATAATAAGATACTGAGAAAAACTGAAACTGAGAAATTTGCCCACCCCAAGCATTGACATCTGTGATATTTATTTATTTCACAAGATATATATATATTGCTTAATTAAAAAAAACCTCTAGGTAGTTTACATAAAACAATATAAAATGGTCATAAGAAAAAATGAATCAAACTTTAAAAGCAAATAGACATAACGTTTAATGAAAACTAGGAAAAATAAGAAGTTGAAAAGCAAATATGCTTAATAAAATAGCATCCCTGGGGAGTCTTACCTAAACAAAATCTTTCTCAGCAGACACTGAAAACAATACACTGAAGGAATCTGCCTAAAGTGTATAGACATAAGAGTTCCAGGAAGCACTGAAGTTCCACTGAAGAGTGGTTCTTTGCAAGGGTGGAGAAACATTTCTAAAGGTGCCAGTTTCACCATTAATGGAGACAAATTCTTTGGAAAGTAAACAAAAAACCTGAGTCTGAATCCTGCTCAGTTCCTCCGCAGTTTTCTTTGTTTTATTCCAGTATCCTCCAAAGTTTTGTGCCTCTGTTGATGCATCTAGAAATATCTATGAAAATGTGTCTTAGCAATCCCAGAGCAGTTGGAATTATAGACATTGGTTTTCCTTACAGATTCTGAAGCATTCTGATTATAAAATTGAATGGAAAGCTTGTAAATCTGCACACTTTTGCTCCAATGCACACTGTTGCCATGACAGAATATCACCTGTATGTGTGATAGCAGAGCAGCGCCTCTGCTTCTAAAACTGCACGTTGAACTAGAAGATCCAGCAAACGACAAATTTCTCCTCCAAGACAGCTGTGTCCAAATGTCATTCTTAATTCCAGAATGAGCCTTGGCTTTGCACCGATATAAAACCATGCTTGCAAACCTATAAATGGAAGAGACAGATGGAGGTTGTAGCTGAGCAGTGGAATATCTGCTTTGCATGCAGGTTCAATCTCAGGCATATCCAGCTAGGGCTAGGAATGTTCCTGGCCTTAAACGCTGGGAAAAAACATCCTCTGCCAATGTGGACAACACTGGTCTGATTCGATGCAAGGCACCTTCTTATGTTTATTTTGGGAAACTTCAATCAGTTAGCACATTCCACACTAGCTATGCTGGCTTCCCAGAGCATTTCTAAGCCCAATTTAAAGTGCTGTTTTCATACCCACCAACATTTCTCCGATGAAAATAGGGACGTCCTAAATCAGGGGTCAGCAAACTTTTTCAGCAGGGGGCAAGTCCACTGTCCCTTGGACCTTGTGGGGGGCCGGACCATTTTTTTGGGGGGGGGGGAATGAATGAATTCCTATGCCCCACAAATAACCCAGAGATGCATTTAAAATAAAAGGACACATTCTACTCGTGTAAAAACACGCTGGTTCCTGGACTGTCCGTGGGCCGGATCTGGCCCCTGGGCCTTAGTATGCCTACCCATGTCCTAAACAACAACAACAACAACAATGCCCTGTCCATCTGTATCCTCTTCTCTCCTAAATCTGGATAGGATTGGACTGATTGTTATAAAACTCTTGAGAAGGATTCAGGACAAACTTTTTACATGAAAAGCAACAGAAAGCCTAAGCTTGGCCTTCTTCTTGTTGTCCTTGCCCTACCTAGGACATCCAAGCCTTAATGTAAGAAACTAAACATCTTTCTGGAGGGCCTCAAACATTTTACATGCAAAGTTTCAATTCAGACAATTTAAAGAATATTTAGGAAATCTATATAACACACCAAAACACCAGGCAGATATCCATGCTCCCACACTTTGCTTGGGTTGTTCCGCAGAATACTTGGCATTGATCAAGTCATGTGTGGAACAATAGGTATCTTTGAGACAAAGTGTGAACAACACATGACTCCCCTGGGCATCCCAAATGAGAAACAGTTGTCACTGTGATCTATCGCTGCACAACAATTGATTGGAACTGGACAGAATTTCCTGAAGTGCTATTGCGTGACTTCAACCAAGTCAAAGATGTGTTTATGGTGTGTGTGTTTTTTTTAAAATAATAATAATAATAATAAAGTGTTCTGTATCAATCTAAGTGCCACTCAAACTTGCCATGCTGTTACAAATAAGACAATGGTCCTCCACAGTTTTTTTCCCTATTCATATTTCTACTTACTCTGATCAAAAACCACAATTCCAATCCAGGCTATACCTGGGCTAATTTATTGGTGCAGCATAAATAGCAATCTTAAACACTCTTGTTACTCCTCTTTGTTGCTTAATTTAAGTCCTGTCTCCCCACCCCAGAACCCACAGTTCAATATGCAAACCAGAAAAGAAACCCAACGGAAAACATCTTTGGAAACTTTGGGAGACTACCTTTCAGCACCTAAGCCACCCAGTAACCAATATATTCTGTGTGGTCTCATAGATCCTCTTTAATTAAAGGCACTGTTAAAAGTTCCCCCTGGTGTTGTGCTGTGCTTGACATTTTGTTGAGTGAAAATTTGCTGTGTTGGTGCTATGCTCTCAGGAATGTGATCATTAATTAGGGACACCTTTAGATGCATCTATCCTTGGTTTCATTTTCAGGTTTTTTTTCCAAAAATGTTACATGATGCTTTCGTGCTATTTTAGATTTTACACTAATGTACTTTTGTGAACATTTGTGACAAGGATATAGAAGGTGCTCGTTCATTGCTAGAACAGCTATAAAAGGAAATAAAACTGAGCCACACACGTAGCAGTTGCATCTTAATCATCAAGTTGAATTTTCACCTTCATTTGCTAAGCAGAACATGCCAAAAGGGGAAAAGGTGTGTGCACATCTCAAGTGAAATCCCTTGTGCAAAGAAGGCTGTTTTAGTTTTAAGGTGAGTGAGTGAGGCTGCCTGCAATACAATTTGAGCCAAGGAATAACTCATCTTCTTTTAGCACTGAACCTAAATAAAGCATGCTCAGTATTAGTAGTTGTAGCTATACCAGGAGCAGTACAAAATAACTGACGGTCTATCGGTGGATATTGGCAATAACAGCTGCACAAAATCTGTTGGGTTCAAAGGCAGTAGCCCTCATAAGGAATTCGATATAAATCTGCAAATGGGAAATCAGGAATATTTGGTTGTCAGCACAGACCCCTCTATGGCAGGGGTGGCCAACTCCCAAGAGACTGCGATCTACTCATGAGTTAAAAATTGGCAGTGATCTACCCCCTTTTTGGGGGTTCAGGTCAAAGTTGTTGAGCTTTTTTGGGGGGGAGCCTAAGTTGTTGAACTTCTTTGAGGGGAGCCAGTGATTTTCTACCAGTGATGTATCACAGATGTCCAGTGATCTACCAGTAGTTCAAATTCAAATTCAAATTTATTTATTTACGGCTATTAGCCCATAAAATGTGTACAAACCTAAAAGCACAGAAACATAAAAACCAATACATCTAACAACAGAAGGGGAACACCACGATGCAAGGGTGGGTCATTGAGCAGTGACAAATAACAGCTTGGGGCCCGGAAAGATCCAAGGGACGGTTCCCAGAAAAAGGAGAACTGGAGATGAGATCCGTCATGCACTCTCATCATAACTGTCCGATTAGTTTTTGTTGTTGATGTTGTTTTTTGGTGGTTTTTGTGTGTGAGATAACCGCATTCAGGAATCTCGCCACCTGCAGAGTTACAGAAGGATCTGTATCCTGCAAAAGCAGTGCGGCATGTGACTCAACAGGCCTGCCAACCAAGCGCAGTAAAGCAGGACCCAGGAATTTAATCCTGGCTATGCTATGTAAGGGACAGTTCACAATCTACCTGTTGGATATGCCTGCTCTGTGATGCTTCATGGTCTGCACATTCTTTTCAGTCAATATGAGATCAGCATTAGACTGAAGGGGGCTGTGTTACTCACCTGGTCCATCAGGGTTTTCATTCCCATTTTGAAAACCTTATTCCTGAGTAAGACAGACCAATAATTCATTGCTCAGGAACTGTGCCTGTCCTCTATGAGCTCCAGGCTCACAGGAGAAGCCCAGCAATATCCCGTCAAGAATTCAAGCCATTCAGAGCACCTTCAGGTCCTTGGAGAGCTCCCAGGGTTGGGTCCTACAAGCTGCTGTCCCTGTAGCTAAAGCCTTTCTCTCGTCTTGGCAAGTAAGCTCTGCTTTTCCAAAGGAACTGGCTATCTGTTAAATGGCTCTCATCTTATCTGCAGTCCTTACTTGCATTCTTTAAAAAAATAAAAAATAAATCCCTATGGATATAAAGCTGCAAATCTATTTCCCCTACTCGGAGCAAGTCCCACTGTAGTCACTGGTTCTTATAGCTGAAGCAACACCAAACTGTTAGATGACCAAATGAATCAAAATGCCCTTTCTGCAGTTTCTCATACCCTCACATGCTTGTTAGGACTTAAAATCCAGATTAAATGTGTGGCTGAATGTTGAGAGAAGGAGAGATATGCCTCCTTCTCTGCCCACCTCTACCGCTGACAGCATGATCTTAAGGACTGCTGCTGCTGAGGGCCTGAAGGGCCCTGCCCTTGCCTCTTTCCACCTGGCTTGGGGTGGGGCTTGACAGGCCCCACAAGTACTTTGGCTGCTGCTCAGCAGTGAGGGCTCCTCTTTTAAATTGTTCTTTCTCTGTGTTGTTTTAAACTATACCATCTTGGCTGTGAGCCCTGGAAGACCTGTACCCTGCCTTGCTGGCCTTTTCCCATCTGGCCTGGCAGAGTGGAATGCTGACTGACTCCAGCTACAAAAACTGAGGCTGTTGAACAGATTCTTGGGCTGGAGTATTGTTTATGGGGGGTTGAGAGAGCTTGCTGCTGTTATTTTTATTATTGATGTTCTACCTTTAGTCTTAGATTTTACGATTTACGTGGAAATTGTTTCCATTTGGTAGTGTACATTGTGATGTGTTTTATTTATTGTTTATGACTTCCGCTATGTTTGTAATTATGTAAATCTTGTCATGTTGTGAGCTGCCTTGAGCATAGTTTCAACTATGGAAATACAAATAAAATGATGATGATGATGATGATTGTGCCAGCCCCCCAAATCAGTTTGGGGGCAGATCTGAGTTGGGTTGCATCACACCAGTCTGAAGCACCAGATTGGGCCCAAAATCAGATCAGAGATGCCATGCACATCCTTAGTTTGAATATATGGTGTGGATATGGCCTTTAATAATTCTCTTAATCCCCCTGCCCCATAGCACAGGTGAGATGTTACTCTACTGAATCACATGGGTATGATCAGTGATGGATTTGTACATATTCATTCATTCAGGGACGTGGTGGCGCTGTGGTCTAAACCACTGAGCCTCTTGGGCTTGCCGATTGGAAGGTTGGCAGTTCGAATCCCTATGATGGGGTGAGATCCCATTGCTCTGCCCCAGCTCCTGCCAACCTAGCAGTTTGAAAGCACACCAGTGCAAGTAGATAAATAGGTACTGCTGTGGCAGGAAGGTAAACAATGTTTCTGTGCACTCTGGTTTCCGTTACAGTCCTCTATGCACCAGAAGCAGTTTAGTCATGCTGGCCACGTGACCTGGAAAGCTGTCTGTGGACAAACGCTGGCTCCCTCGGCCTGAAAGTGAGATGAGCACTGCAACCCCATAGTCGCTTTTGACTGAACCTAACCGTCCAGGGGTCATTTACCTTTTACCTCATTCATTCATTCATTCATCATTTTATTCATATGCCACCTTTCCACAGTTAAAACAATGCTCAAAGTGGCTTACAATATGAAGAGATTTACATAATTACAAACATAGCAGTCATAAAAATAAATAAAACACATCAAAAACTACATAACCAAACTGAACAATTTCCACATAAAAATAAAGATACAAAAAATTTAAGTCAATAACAGCAGCAAAACTCCCAAGAAAACTTCCCCCAAAATACCCCAGTCCTCCTGGGCAGCAGCAGTCAGGCCCCGCCTTAGGCCAGGTGGAGAGAGGCAGGAACAGGGCCCTCAGGCCCTCAGCAGCATGCACAGAATTAGTCCCCTCCTCCTGCAGCCAAGGGACCCACACTTAACCCTTGAAACGTGACCCACAGCAGGGATAGTTCCCAGTACTATTTTTCTAGAAAAAAAGGTGTTGGAACTGACCGTGAATGCCTTCCTTGTTCTCTTATAATGGTAATGGTGCCCACCTGAAAGGTGCCGGAACTGAGTTCTTGAGAGTTCCAGCTAAAGGGGGGGGGGAAGCCCTGATAGATCCTAAGTTGCTTGGGAAGGGAGGAAGAAGAGTGCAAAGGCAGAAACATTATTATTATCATTGTCTCATGTGCCCCTAATTTTGACATGGTCATATTTATTTAGGTGCATGAATAAAGGTAAAGGGACCCCTGACCATTAGGTCCAGTCGTGACCGACTCTGGGATTGCGGCGCTCATCTCACTTTATTGGCCAAGTGAGCCGGTGTACAGCTTCCGGGTCATGTGGCCAGCATGACTAAGCCGCTTCTGGCGAACCAGAGCAGTGCACCGAAACACCGTTTACCTTCCCGCCAGAGCAGTACCTATTTATCTACTTGCACTTTGACGTGCTTTCGAACTGCTAGGTTGGCAGAAGCAGGGACCAAGCAATGGGAGCTCACCCGTGGGGATTTGAACCACCGACCTTCTGATCGGCAAGTCCAAGGCTCTGTGGTTTAAGCCAGAGCGCCACCCATGTCCCTTCCTGAATGAATAGAGCCCCCCAAAAAGCTATGTAAAGGGCCCCACAAAATATTAACTTGCCTCTGGGTAGTCTGTATCCATTTGCTCTCAGCTTGAAGAAATGGCCACAATGCAGAAAACATGGGGGACTTCTTGGTGCAGTGGTACCTTGGGTTACAGACACTTCAGGTTAGAGATGCTTCAGGTTACAGACTCTGCTAACCTAGAAATAGTACCTCGGGTTAAGAACTTTGCTTCAGGATGAGAACAGAAATTGTGTGGCGGCGGCTCAGGGGTGGCGGGAGGCCCCATTAGCTAAAGTGGTACCTCAGGTTAAGAACAGTTTCAGGTTAAGAATGAACCTCCAGAACAAAATAAGTTCTTAACCCGAGGTACCACTGTAAATGGGATCACAAATTAATGCTTCGCTCTGCTTTTGTTTCAACTAGTCAGAAATAAGGGAGCGAGGAGCAACTGTCTCCAAAATGTGCAATGGTTAACACTTGTATCTCTGTGTGGTGTTATTTCCTGCCCTCAACAGGGATTTCAAGTGGAATGAAACTTTTCTAGAAGAGAATAGGCAGAGTTCATTGAAATGCATCAGAGCTCCTTGGGACTTTCACAGTGTTTCACACTAAGTGGGTTCCACTACTCTTGATATCTTTCATCTTCCCTCTGCCAACCCCTATCTAATTGTCAAGTGCTCAGAGATTCCCATCATCAGTGGCTGAGTCTGCTTTGTCACATTGCTGAAGTTCGTAAATCACTTTGCTGCAGGCCTGATAGATGAGACCCTCCTTAACACTTGGGAGAATATGTTCTCCCATTATCAATTATGAAGAAAAATGTAGGAAGCTTGTTGTAAAGAACAAGCTGGCATAACTTGCAAGCAACCAGGCTGAATGCAGGCCATCAGTAGGGATGGGGCAGTGGTGGAATTGATTCAGTTCACATTTAAAGGTGAACTGGCCTATTTTGCACTTTCTGAAGCAATATGTGAGCTGAAACACAGCCATCCTTGCACATTTAGAGTTTCCAGTGCACAACATGCATATACTAAGCGCAGGGTTTCCCAAATTTGTGCCTCTGTCTGTTGTTGGACTACAACGCCCATTATCCTTAGTTAGCAGGACCAGTGCTGAGAGATCATGGGAATTGTAATCCAAAACATCTGGAGATCCAAGTTTGGGAAACCCTGTACTAGGGGAAAGTGTGCAGAAAAGATGTATTATATATTGAGAAATTTTACATTTTATTTTCTTGGGCTCCAGGATCACTGCAGATGGCGACAAAAGACGCCTGCTTCTTGGGAGAAAAGTGATGACAAACCTAGACAGCATCTTAAAAAGCAGAGACAACACTTTGCTGACAAAGGTCCGTATAGTTAAAGCTGTGGTTTTCCCAGTAGTGATGTATGGAAGTGAGAGCTGGACCATCAAGAAGGCTGATCGCCGAAGAATAGATGTTTTTGAGTTATGGTGCTGGAGGAGACTCTTGAGAGTCCCATGGACTGCAAGAAGATCAAACCTCTCCATTCTGAAGGAAATCAGCTCTGAGTACTCACTGGAAGGACAGATCCTGAAGCTGAGACTCCAATACTTTGGCCACCTCATGAGAAGAGAAGACTCCCTGGAAAAGACCCTGAGGTTGGGAAAGATTGAGGGCCCAAGGAGAAGGGGACGACAGAGGATGAGATAGTTGGACAGTGTTCTCGAAGCTACTAACATGAGTTTGACCAAGCTGTGGGAGGCGGCGGAAGACAGGAGTGCCTGGCGTGATGTGGTCCATGGGGTCACAAAGAGTCGGACATGACTAAACAACAAATATGGAGAAATGGTTTTGCAGAAATATGTCTAGAAGGCAGAACTGCATTGAAATGTGTACATTGGGAGTAATGTGCACTAAAATGCGGATGATTTTTTGTGAGGCATTTAAAATTGCAAATGGATGTGGAAATGTGGAGGGCTGAACTTAAAAGTGGAAATATGAGGAACGAAGGGAAACCATAATGGACAGATGTGTCGATTGCTAGCCACCAGCCAGGTAAGGCAGACATCCAAGGACCCATTTAATGTCCTATGCTTGGTGCTCTCCTAGGACTGTAGCAATAGTCCTTTTCTGAATGCAGCAGCTAGTGGGGCCTGGGAACTGTAGGAATGAAAATCACGGGAGACGAGTAGTAGGTGTCATGTGAGAGGCGTCTGCCGGGGAAGCCCCGGGAACTCTCTTTTATTGAATATTACAAACATTGCCACAGGTGTGGTTGTAGCTGATTGGTTGATACAAACACAAAGAAACTCATTGCCTATTGGCAAATGCAAGGCGGGAATTACATGTGAGGGGTGGGAATTACATGTGAACATTAATCACTGGTAGATTAAAGGCTGGGAAACGAGGTTGGGACTAGACAAGCATGAAACCTCCTAACTAAAGATTAATATGGCATGAAACAATTACTAATGATTGATCATAACATGAAAGAATACAATAATCAAGTTCTATAGATGTGGTCAGCTATGCATGGAGTACAAGTCACCATGAACTTTAGGTGAACGGAGCGATGAGGGAATGTCTTGGTGTTTGGAGCAGGTTCGTACAGTGTGTGCAGAAACAGAGAGAAGATTATAAGCGAGACTTCCCAGAATGCAAGAGAAAAGAAGCAATACTTCCCATAGCAAGACTTCCCATAAGGCCACAGTTATGTGTAGAAAGAGATGCAATGCTTCCCTATAATGCAACAGTTATGTGCAGAGGGAAAACATATGTGCAGAAGGAAAACTTCCCTTTATCGAACCAATGGAGAGATGCTGGCATCTTTTTGAAGTGCAAAGGAAGGGGGAGGGAAAGTAGCAGCATCAGAAAGCAAAGGAAAGACACCATTCTTTTTAAGGGGAAGAAGAAGGCGGAAAAGCCTTGCCCAGCTCATAAACTTTATTGAGATAAGTATAGTAACCCTCGCTCCCACCCCAAAATCAGAATAATTCATTTTATTGATTTTGTTTACCTGTGTTTATGGTGTTTTGCATTTTTATATTACTGTACATCACAATGGTATGTTGGATGAACTGGCAGCGTGCAAATATTTTCATACATAAATTGATATATAAACAATTCTCCCACCCACTCCCAGCTCAAAATCGGCAGGAACTCATCCTGCTCCCATTTTTGTGAAGGGTCCCACAACAATGGGGTGTGAATTTCAAGTCCACCTTTGTGTTCTATGTTTTCCTCCTCACAAAATGAGGTAGAAGAAATATTATCTGTGTCTAAAACAAATATTGACAATTTCCTCCTTGGTTTACTAACATGGTAGAAATCTCTTTTTTTAAAATGATCTTTATTGGTTTTACAGATTTTCCAAATTTCACCATCATAATACATAATACATACGTTATTTCTTTTAACCTTAATGCTTTAACTCTAAATGAATTTGTACTTCCCTCCCTCCTTCTTCTGGTTTCTCTATATTTTCTTTACATGTGTACATTTGTCATGTTTACATTCTATGCTTACTTAATACTATGGAATAATACTATTCAAAATTTCATTAATGTACATCCTTCAATTGTTGTAATATGTTTGTTCAATATTCTTAAATCCAAAACAAATGATTTTTAATAAACATTATGAGGTCTAATTCAGTCCTGTGAGTGTCTTTATTTGTGTATAGTTCTTTTCTATATATGTTGTAAATTTCATCCAATCTCTTTGGAATGCTTCGTCACCCTGAAATACCCACAGTTGAAGAATGGCAGCGGAAACTCATGGTTGTATGCAGAAATAGCAAAATTGATTGGAAAAATAAGAGAATAGGGTGAGCATGGTAGAAATCTTGGTCTGTGTTTTGATGATAATAGTAGTAGTAGTAGTAGTAATTTATTTATACCCTGTCCATCTGGCCGGGTTTCCCCAGCCACTCTGGGCAGCTCCCAACAGATTAAAAACAGAATAAAACATCAAACATTAAAAACTTCCCTAAACAAGGCTGCCTTCATATGTCTTCTAAAAGTCAGATAGCTGTTTAAGATAAGAGAGTTTTCCCCTCAAGCCCTTGGAATCAGTCCTGGTTCCTCTTAATAATAATAATAATAATTTTTTATTTATACCCCGCCCTCCCCAGCCAAGGCCGGCCTCAGAGCGGCTTGCAAGCAATAATAAAAACAAGATGAATGGTTACAACTTAAAAACAAGAATAAAATACAACATTAAAATAATGGAACATTAAAATATTAAAATGATGGCTTGCAAGCACTGAGGAAAACCCACATGTACTTGAATGCATAACTGAATTCACATTCTAGCGCCTTTCATCCCAACATGGTTCTTTCCAGATGCTGTTGTCCTCCCACGAGCTCCAGCCAGCAGGGTCATTGGTAGCAATGCTGGGAGATGTAGTTGAAAACATCTGGAGGGTGCTAGGTTGGGGAACGCTGCTCTGGGATCTAACACCATGATCTAAACACAAGCAGTTGTTGCTGGTGCCCATTGGGACTGGTGAAGCCGAAGGCAGGGAGATGAACAGTAGATGGAGCCACAGCCAATAATAAGCAGAGCCAGCTAATCCAAGTTTTGTCTCCAACGTCATCCCTGTTGAATTCTACAAACACAGCAATGAGACTAAGGAGGAGGAAGCTGACAGACAGCACCATTCCATAAGCTGGCTGTATGTAAGGAGGCAGGCAGGCAGAGCTGGCTGAGAGCAGACTGAGGTTGGTCCAGCAGTGGCCCATTTGGTCAAATTGACCAGTGTCTACTGACTACTGGTGTTTCTGTTCTTGCATGCTGTTTGGGAACCTTGAGGTCTGTTCAAGGATCTTTCACAATTTTGCATTGTTCCTCCAGGCTGATATGTAGCAAGCAGCCTTCTCTCCCCGAAGTCTCTTTGAATGTTGATGTACCTCTGCCAGTTTAATAAGGCATGGATATCCTTGCAATTGCCTTGTGTCAACGTACCTGTTACATGGCTTAATGGCCCATGAGGAAAAAAAGGAGGGAAGGGGGAGTGAGAATGGCAGTACATTGGTGGGGCTAAGGATAATGAGCTACCAATTACTACCGAAGAACACAGCCGCAGAAATATAGTAATTAAATGTTCTGTCTTGTTAAATTAATTGATCACAATGGGAAACAGGCACTCTGAAAATGGTGCACTGTAATATCTTATTAAAGAAGCCCTTCTAAAACAAGTCACATTTGCATGTGGCTAGCACTGCCTTTTGGTATGATTATTACAAAAGGCTTCGTTTCTGGAAAGAATTGTGCAGCTCAATTGGGGACTATACCATCTCTCCTTTTTGCCTGCTAGGCTATATTATCCTTTCTTACTTTTTCTCTCAGAGACAGGCCTGCGCAAGAAGACTCAGAGCTCATCTTTCAGATATATTTTCGCTGCCAAGACCCAGCTTTGGGAATGCGTTAAGGAACAAAGGTCATTCCCCTCACCATTGAATAACAAAAGCCATTTTCAAACACCATAGGAATAGAGGGCTGGGCTTTTGAGCCTGGGAATGTGGCTCACAGACAAGTTTGTATTTCAGTACTTGCGTTTTTACAGAAGTAATTACGATTCACAAAATGGCTGAGGCAGCAGTAACTATTACATGCATTCCTATGGATTTGACTAGTGCTCCTCTTGCATGGAAATATTAAGTATTTTGATGAAGGTGATGAGATTATGAGGAGTTGTCAATCTATTTGCTCTTCAGTTAAAGCCCAGTGCCGCTTAAATCCAACAAAAGTTTACTCCTGAAACTGAAGATATGACTATCTCTGAGAGAGGGAAAAGAAGAATATGTCATGCCTCTCAGTCATCAGTATCAGGTCTTTAGAAGTTGCGGCTGGCTGACTTTTCAAAGAAGCATTTTGCTGTGGTTCCACCACCATCACCACCAGCAGAAGCCATTCTCAAGATGACTTCTGCCAGAACCATCACCATCATCTTCAGCATCTTCTACTTGGTTCCTTTGCAAAGATACCTGGGACTTCTGAGCATCAGACAGTGGGTAGTGAGGGACTTTGAATTCCTTCTAGGAGTTGTTGAAATGTGAGCAAAAGTTGTGACATGTCAGAAAGCCCAGTGGACTCAAGGAGACTTCCATCCAAGTAAGGCAGGGTGGGAAACATAGTACCCAGGAGCAAAATTCAGCTCTCCAGGCCTTTCTATCTGGCCTCATTACTCTTAGTATCATAGAGTCATAGAATCGTATAGTTAGAAAGGACCCTGTGTGTCATCTGCTCCAATCCTCTTCAATGCAGGAATCTCAACTAAAACATCCATGACAGATGACCATCCAACCGTTACTTAAAGAAACCCAAGGGAGCTGTCAAACAGCTATTACCACCAGAATGTTCTTACTGATGTTTCATCAGAATCTCCTTTCTTGTAACTTGAATCCATTGCTACCACTTCTGCCCTCCAGAGCAGGCAAAAGCAAACTTGCTCAATCTTCTACCTGTCTCCTGTGTAGCAGCAGCAGGCATTAAGCTTCCCAGCCAGACCTCTACCCTTCTGCCCGGACACTGAGGTCCTACACCGAGGGCCTTCTGGTGGTTCCCTCACTGTGAGAAGACAAGTTACAGGGAACCAGGCACAGGGCCTTCTCGGTAGTGGCACCAGCCCTGTGGAACACCCTCCCATCAGATGTCAAGGAAATAAACAACTATCTAACCTTTAGAAGACATCTGAAGTCAGCCCAATTTAGGGAAGCTTTCAATATTTGATGAATTATTGTATTTTAATATTTTGCTGGAAGCCGCCCAGAGCGGCTGGGGAAACCCAGCCAGATGGGCGGGGTATAAATAATAAATTATTATAAATTATTATTATTATTATTATTATTATTATTATTATTATTATTATTATGCATGCACAGGCATTTGTGTGAGGGCCCTTCTTAGCTGCCCCAGCCATCTTCCTCAGTCTAAGAGAATAAGGGAGGAAGCTTTCAATATTTGATGAATTATTGTATTTTAATATTTTGCTGGAAGCCGCCCAGAGTGGCTGGGGAAACCCAGCCAGATGGGCGGGGTATAAATAATAAATTATTATTATTATTATTATTATTATTATTATTATGCATGCACAGGCATTTGTGTGAGGGCCCTTCTTAGCTGCCCCAGCCATCTTCCTCAGTCTAAGAGAATAAGGGAGATGGGGGAGTATTTATTTGACCTACACCAGGGGTGACCCACAAACTAGCTAGGGAGAGAGCTTGCCGTAGTCTGAAGCACCCCTGGGGAGGGGGACATGGCAGTTATGGCACATATAGATGAGAAAGAGAGGAGACATGAGACGGAAATGAGTGAGTGGGGAATATACCAGCCAAAACATTGCCTGCAAATCTTTAGTTTTCCGTGTTGCTATAACAAGGCAAGAATACAAATTAGGGATGTGCGTGAGACACACACACACACAGAGAAATATAAGATTTACATCCTGTTCTGGGGTGCAGTATCGCTCAAAATTCAGTGGTGGTTTCCACGCCAGGATTTCTTTCAGGCACCCCGACAGGATGAAAAGCTGTCAGAGATTGATTCTCACATGTTGCTGCGGACAGAACAAAAAGTAATTGGCTTTAAGATGCAGCAGAGAAAAATATAAGTTAATTTTGGAGAAAATGGAACAAGCTGGCAAGAGAGGCTGTGTTATCACCTCTGCTGGAAATATTCAAGGCTAGGCTACTCTATGAAGGACTCCCATGGGACGATGAAATCAATTCTGCCAGGATGCTGTGGAATGCACTGCACATCCTTCCGACTCCTAATGATTCAGCTGAGGAATGTGACGTGCTCTACAGAAAAGGCACAATGTACAAAGCATAGTGGAATTGTGTTTTTTGTTTAAATGCCAGCCGCTTCTGTCCTGCTATGAAATGGGTAAGAATGGGCGAATCTGTCAATATTAGCTTCTCTCAGGTCCTCCCCCCCCTCCGCCCCAGTCTTAAGTTCAGTTATGTACATTTCTATAGGAGTTCGCGATTGTCCCCATGAAAATTCATCAATATGCACATTTCCCTATGCATTTTTGCCAAATACTCACATTTTTGAAAAACAATTTCCCCTAATATAACATATTTTTGCATGTTATTTTCGCTAATATATTCATTTTGTGCACACTGGTATATTCAATTTTTTTGCCCACAATATTGGGCCGTCAAAATTGAGAAAAATGTGAATTTTGAAGGATGGCTAGCCTTCCTCCCACAAAAATGCTAAAATATTTTTGAGCTTGTCTAATCCACCACCGTTAGGTTCATATATTGGGAAGATTCCACTGAACCCTAAATCAGGGTAGTAGGATCCCTGTTAGAAAGGTTGGGGCCATATTATATAATATATCACAAAAAAGCCACATAGTGCTTCGAGGGTTATAATTTCCCTGCTTAGAGACAATCTCTACGCTGGTGTCTACTTTGATGTAAGGAAGTGCTGTGCATACGTTCTCAAGTGGTTAGTACACCAATTGGCTAGCCAGTGTATTTAATAGTAGTTTGATAGTTGTGATATGAAAAAGGCTTGTACCTTACTTCACATCTGGTCTTTATGTTCCTACTCAGAAATCTTTTCTGGGGAGATAATAAGATAAGGAAGTCCCTGGAGGTATGGATATGATAGGTACCATAAGATCAGTGATCTTTTTCTAGAAAAAGAGGTGCCAGAACTCACCATAAACACACCCACCCCTTTCTTTTAATATGGAAATGGAGAGGTGCTAGAACCCACCTGAGAGGTGCCAGAACTGAGTTCTGATGAGTTCTGGCTGAAAAAAAAGCCCTGCATGAGATCATAGGAACCTTGCCAACAAAGATCCGTATAGTAAAAGCGATGGTTTTCCCAGTAGTGATGGATGGAAGTGAAAGCTGATCGCCGAAGAATTGATGCTTTTGAATTATGGTGCTGGAGGAGACTCTTGAGAGTCCCATGGACTGCAAGAAGATCAAACTTATCCATTCTGAAGGAAATCAGCTCTGAGTGCTCACTGGAAGGACAGATCCTGAAGCTGAGGCTCCAATACTTTGGCCACCTCACGAGAAGAGAAGACTCCCTGGAAAAGACCCTGATGTTGGAAAAGATTGAGGGCACAAGGAGAAGGGGAGGACAGAGGACGAGATGGTTGGACAGTGTTCTCGAAGCTACCAGCATGAGTTTGACCAAACTGCGGGACTCAGTGGAAGACAGAAGTGCCTGGAGTGCTCTGGTCTATGGGGTCACGAAGAGTCAGACACAACTAAACGACTAAACAACAACAAGATCATAGGAAGAGCTCTGCTATAATAGGTTGAAGGCTCATCTGGTCCATTTTATTGTTTTAGCAGTAGCCAACCAGATGCCTATGGGATGCTCAGAAGCTGGACCTGAATGCAACAGCACTTTCCCCACCTGAGATACCCCACAACTGGTATACAAAGGCGTATTGCCTCCAACACTGAGGAGGCATAGCCATCATGACTGGCAGCCAAGCTTTGACTTTGGTATGGTCAACGCTTCCCCCAATGATTTGGTTAAGTCCCTACCTGTATTCATTGTATACATATGATTGTGCATCACCTGACCCGTCTACTGCAATTATTACGTTTGCAGATGACACCACCATAATGGGTTTAATAACAGGTGGAGACGAATTATCGTATAGAGGGGAGGTCCAAAAAATATCTACATGGTGCCTAGGGAACAACTTGCACCTCAATATCAGCAAGACAAAGGAGATGGTGTTGGACTTTCGGAGGAAGATATCGCGGAAGAACATTGCCTCAGGAGAGTGAGGAAAATTCTCAGGGATGATTCACACCCTGGCCAGCACTTTCTTGAACTCCTACCATCAGGCAGAAGATATAGAAGCATGATCAGTCACACCAACAGGGTAAAGAAAGCTTCTTTCCATGGGCTGTTAGGTTGCTGAATGAAAAGATAACAACAGGACAACTGACTTTCGGGTTTGGTGGGTGTGCGTCAGTAAACGAGGGGAATTAAGACTGAGAGAGCTGAGTGGGGGGTGCTCGTGTAATCTCACTGTATACAAGTTGTACAAGTGACAATAAAGTATTTCAATATTCAAATAACATTACGAGGAGTAGAGTTAGGAAGCACATGGCAATACTAGACAAACATTCTATTAGGTGTTTGGGCAGGATCTACATAGCCATGCAGAATGTTCTACACACCCCAGAATGTTTTGGGATTCTTTTTCTCAAACAGCATCCCTCACCAGCTGCACCTGCCAGCTGGAAGCCAACCTTTGAAAGTAAGGGGGCTTTCAAAATCAGGTTGTGAGATGCCAAATTCAAAGGGCAGGAACCCAAAATCCCATGTACACACCTTAAGTTTCTTTTTGAACCCACCTGGTATCACTGCTCATAATCCAAACATTTTATGCCATTGGTTAATATCACTTTGGGGAAGTGCGATTAAAGGATTTCATGTCACTGACAAATTTTACCTGAATTGATTTCTCTTCTCTAAGCTGTGTGGAAATAATATTATGCGGTATAATCGTAGCGTTTGTGTCTGCCCCTCCCCAATGCATCGAGAGACCCGCAAGTCTTAAAATGATGATAATTATTAAGGACATTATTTTTGTGGAATGGAAACAGCATGAAAATACACACTGAGCCTAATGATAGCACAATCAATTAGTGCTTAACTCATCTCTGACTATATTTAGTAGAAGTATTTTTTTTAATATAGTGTTTATTTTCTTGAGGGCGGTTGCAGTTGATTTTTTCCCCCTGGTTCTGTTGCGTGCTCTCATTTTCTCTTCTGGAACCCCGCTGCTGTAAACATTAACTTGTCTCTTAATGCTTCCTAGAAGCACACTGACTTAACAGAAAATGAAAACAAATCTTCCATTCTCACTTGAGCAAACTCACCCTTGCGCTTTTGGAAAAAACAGAGACTTAGGCAGAAGCCATAACTTATATATAAATACACAAGCCTTTTCCTAACCTTCTGCTCCATTGTAGCATTTCCCCAAACAAGGAATGGGGCAATAGCAATAGCCCTGTTTTGTGAATGTGCATTAAAATAAAAGATGTAGTTCAGTATAGTAAGTGCAAAATCATGCACATGGAAGCAAAAAATCCTAACTTCACATATACACTGGTGGCATTTGAGCTGGTGGTGACAGACCAGGAAAGGAATCTTGTAGTCATAGTGGACCCAGCATATGGTCTGAAAGCACATGGAGCCACTCCATTCTTGAGGCCTAGCAGGTTTGGGTCTGGTCAGTACCTGTATAGGTGAGCACCTGGGAAACATAAGGGGTTCTATGACAGAAGAAAAGTGGGGTAGTTATTTATTTAAAAGTAAAAGGACCCCTGACCGTTAGGTCCAGTTGTGGCCGACTCTGGGGTTGTGGCGCTCATCTCGCTTTATTGGCCGAGGGAGCCGGTGTACAGCTTCCAGGTCATGTGGCCAGCATGACTAAGCCGCTTCTGGTGAACCAGAGCAGCGCACGGAAATGCTGTTTACCTTCCCACCGGAACCTATTTATCTACTAGCACTTTGACGTGCTTTTGAACTGCTAGGTTGGCAGGAGCAAGGACCAAGCAACGGGAGCTCACCCTGTCGCAAGGATTTGAACCGCCAACCTTCTGATCGGCAAGTCCTAGGCTCTTTGATATAACCCACAGCGCCACCCGCATCCCTAGTTATTTATTTGCAACATTGATAAACCACATAGTTTTAAAAGCCCTCTAAAAATGATAAACAATATCATTACAACAAAAATGCAACATAAAATCAGTAGTGTAAAAGCACGTAACAGCATATAAAACCAAATAAACCGATTTCTTGGAATTTAAACAATAAAGCAGTGTTTACTCTTAATTTGTGAGCTCCTTCCTGTGACAAACCAAGAGAAATGTAAGAGAAATTGACCCGTTGAAGAACCCAAAGCAGAAAACTAAGACTACAAACAGGGGGTTTTTTTCAGCCAGAAAAAGGGTGGGTGCCATTGCCATTATCGGAGAACAAGTGAGGCATTCATGGTGAGTTCTGGCAGCTCTTTAACTAGAAAAATAGCATTGACTACAAACAACAAATGCCTAAAAACAAGTTGACCTCAAACTTGTAGTCCAGTGCCCCTAAGATAATCTAACCTGTGCAAAAGCAGTGTTATCTGCCATCAAATGCCTCAAAAAGGTAGTAAAATTGCTTGAACTGCCATCTTGAACTGCTTGGCACTGCCATCTGCCATCAATTACGCCTGGCACCTGCTCTTCTGCATGTCAACCAGGTATGGAAAAGGAAGGATGCAGAGCCACAGTCAAACTATATTGCAGTGAATGATGGCCACTGAGTGAATTTGATAAGGAAAAGGAGACTAAAGAATAGCAGAATTAGAAAGTCAAGGGCAGAAAAGAACAGACTGGTGAAGACATTAAGAGATGAAAGAGAACATCCATCAAAGCCATGAGTCTTGGGAGCTGGCAATACGAAACCTTCTTAAAGATGTCTGAATCATCCACTCAAAGGCAGTGATGGTGTGAACAGTACTCTGTGTGGATGTAGAAAGAGTAAGAAGAATAAAGAAGGTTAGTGAGGGGAGGGGGAGAAAGTAAAAGGTTTATGGAGAAATTACTCTGTCTTTTTTTTGCACTTCCATAATAATTATCAGCCATTCATGACAACATGTTGTCTGGAGAGAGAAGTCATCAGAAACATCTTGAGGGGGTAAAAATTACACCGATTTCAATCATGGTGCTAATCATAAAGTAATTATCATTTCTGAGACTGGCATAAGAATGATCATTAGCTAGGTATTAAACTGCAATCATCTGTCTCAAAAATCTAATAAAGAATCTGTTTGATCAATATTCAGAGCCATTAGCCAGGCTGACAAGTCTGTTTCCCTTATTTTTTTAGTTTCAGAAGCAAGCTCTTCCTTTGCATCCACATGATGTCTTTTTCTTCTTTTTTAAAAAGATGATTTTGGTCTTTAATTAACCTAAACTTGGTAGGAAATACAAAAGAAGGAAAGAAATCAGGTGCGTCAAAATTCTTCCCTGAAAGAGATACAGATTTTTCCTCATAGGACAAGATTTTTTTATTGTCTGGTTGTTCAGCTGAGGCCAGTTTCAAATGTGATGTGTGGGGAATGTGTGGGTAGTTTTTCTTATTCTACTATTTTTACAAATTGTGTGTGGATTATTATTACTATTATTATTATTATTATTATTATTATTTATAGAATATTTATTAAGATTTTTTATAGTAACACAATAAAAATGAAAAAAATGAAAAAGTAACAAAAATACAAAATAAAAATAATTAAAAACACACAAATTTTCCATTGCTTATTTTCCTTTAGCTTATTTCCCGGACCTCCTCATACCTCCCTTTTTTGTATTCCACTTCAGACTGTTGGTTCAGCAAATCCTTACCATTAAGTTTTAACCTGTTTCTAACCCTTTTTTTCGTATTCTCTTAAAGCATTACAGCTGGAAACCACTTAATTTCTATCCAACATCATTCTAACATTCATTATTTTTACAATATTTCTGTAGGTAATCTTTAAATTTCTTCCAATCTTCTTCCACGACTCTTCTCCCTGGTCCCGGATTCTGCCAGTCATTTCTGCCAATCCCATATAGTTCATCACCTTCGTCTGCCATTCTTCCAAAGTGGGTAGGTCTTGTGTCTTCCAATACTTTGCAATAAGTATTCTTGCTGCTGTTGTAGCGTACATAAAAAAAGTTCTATCCTTCTTTGACACCAATTGGCCGACCATGCCCAGAAGGAAGGCCTCTGGTTTCTTCAGAAAGGTATATTTAAATACCTTTTTCATTTCATTATAGATCATTTCCCAGAAAGCCTTGATCCTTGGGCACGTCCACCAAAGGTGAAAGAATGTACCTTCAGTTTCTTTACATTTCCAACATTTATTATCAGGCAAATGATAGATTTTTGCAAGCTTGACTGGGGTCATGTACCACCTGTATATCATTTTCATAATATTCTCTCTTAAGGCATTACATGCCGTAAATTTCATACCTGTGGTCCACAACTGTTCCCAGTCAGCAAACATATTATTATTATTTGGGAAAAAAGTATAGTGCAATTGGGGGCTCTGGCTGATTTGGTTGTCATTCTTTGACAGAGATCTTGAAAGTGTAAGACTTTTAATCAATGGGTTGTGGGTTTGAGCCTCACAATGGGCAAAGAATGCCTTCATTGAAGGGCTTAAACTTGATGCCCCTCATGGTCCCTTCCATTCTATGATTTTATAATGATTGGGTACAGCAGAGGTCAATAGTTACGATGGTTGTGGGAAAGGCTGCAAAGCTAAAATGGACATACGCAGAGCATATGGGAAGAGATGACTTGTGTCAATGAAATAAAACAGTGCTAGTGTGGAGACCCTACAATTTTAAAAGATTCAATGAATGACCGCCCATGTGATGGGTGGACAATCTAAAACCAACAGAAGAACTTAAATGGATGCAGCAACCAAACAACAGAGTCACGTAGGTAGTCGTGTTGGTCTGACGCAGTCAAAATAATTTTTTTTTAAAAAAAATGTCCACTAGCACTTAGAGACCAACTAAGTTTTTTCTGGGTATAAGCTTTCGTGTGCATGCACACTTCTTCAGATACACTGAAACAGAAGTCACCAGACCCTTATATATAGTGGGAGGGTGGGGTGGGGTTTTTCTCAGAAGGGTAGTAGGAGATGGGTGATTGACTCAATGGGTATGGTAAACCTGTCGACGACTTTCTCAAGCTCTGGGAGGAAGATCGTCCATTGCCTCCAGACAGCCAGCCAATCTTAAACAACTCCTCACCCACAATAATACAGCAACATGGACATTGGTACCAGAGCCTGCAATAAACCCAGATGCCAGCTTTGCTACCACATACACCTAGACAATACCACCACTGGACCCAACAACATCAAACATACCATCTCAGGCCTATCTAACATTGTATATGCCATCAAATGCCAGCAGTGCCCTTCAGCTCTCTATATTGGACAAACAAGCCAAACCCTACGCCAAAGGATAAATGGACATAAATCTGACATCAGGAATGACAAGACAGAGAAGCCGGTAGGAGAACACTCCAGTCTCCTAGGACATTCAATACAGGATCTCAAAGCAGCTATCTTATTACAAAAGAATTTCAGAAATAGACTTGAAAGAGAAGTTGCTAAATTACAACTTATTACTAAACTGAAAACTATGGAGAGACTAGGTCTGAATAGAGATATTGGATTCTTGTCTAATTACATATGCTAAAGCTATTTTTGGTCATCTGCAAACTATCCCTTGCTTTTTCCTATAGGACTAATTGTTTGGACAATTTTTTCAAACAACAGAGAACACTGGAGAGAACTTGAAGAAGCATATACCCAAGAATGGATATGAGAATTGGATAAAGAAGGAGGAGGAGGGAATTATGTAAACAGAGGTATCAAAAGTACTTTTCTTATTTCATCCATGGATTCAAAGGGTGCATTTTACCATGTGCACAACAAAAGCAATTGGAGTTGGGTTGGGGCTATGAAGATTAATGCACAAATAGACCCTTAATGGAGAGGCAATCCGCTATCCAAGGCAGCTCAGGAAGAAGAATTCTGGGCTGCTTGTTTGTGCACTGGTCAGTTGTTCTTGCTTAGCCACAGGAAGGTACAAAAATAAACATTGCTGCATATGAAGAACAGGAGAGACATAACTGAAAATTTCCCAGTATTCATGTGGTTGTTGGTTTCCTTCATGCTGGATTTCAGAATCTTCCACATGGGGGAACTGGAGGTTAAAAAGTCAAAAGCCATATCATAACTCCTTTGCAAACAAACAAGAATGTTTGTTGTATTGTCAGCTCTGATATAAAAAGGCTCCATTGCCCACCAATGTTTTGCTTTGAGCTTGGTTCTCACTGGAGGAAAACAGAGAAAAGAGGCTGTGTTTGTAAATGTTGGTGTGTGTGTGAACTGGTCTTGGTTAAGGTCTCTTAACAAAGACATTAAAAATAATGACCATTCTTGCCTCTTCCATACCTTAATTCTGTTCCCCTAGACGTAATGAATTCGCAGAAGGAAAAGGAGTCGAAAGAATAGCAGAATTAGAAAGTCAAGGGCAGAAAAGAATAGATTGGTGAACACCTTAACAGATGACAGAAAGCATCCATCAAAGCCACGAATCTCCGGAGCTGGTAATACGAAACCTTCTTGAAGATGTCTGAAACATCCACTCAAAGACAGGAGGCAGTGATGGTGTGAATAGTACTCTATGTGGACGTAGGTTTTAATTCTGATTTTCCCTCCATCGTTTCAGATTTCCCCATCCACGGCCCATCCTTCACTCTCCAAAGACACACTTCTGGAGAGCAGAAGTGGTGGAAGTGGAGAAGGAAACTTTCTTGCTGTGAACTTCCTTAAGCTAACTTTTCTTATCCTCTAAGCCAGTATCTTGTACGCTTGTAGACGAACTAAAAAGAAATACAACTTTACCAAAAACAAAAGATTATCCCCTGTGCTGAAAAAGTAAGAAGGTAATATGTGCGTGTGGCGGAGCGGAGTGTGTCACATTAGTAAAACCATCCATATTCTATAATATAAAACATGTGGAGGGATGCTGTTGCAAATTCATTTCGTGAGAGTAAAACTAGGCCAAGTATCGATTGCCAAACCACAGGATTACTGGCACAAGAATAGTAAATTATTCCTCACAAGTTAATGGGGATAAAATTGTCAGTATACACTGGCTCAACTTCGCATATACACAATTGCACAGGCATTTCTTAAACAGGAGCAGCACAACTGCTGGATGCAGGTAGGTAGCCGTGTTGGTCTGACGCAGTCTAAATTAATTAATTAATTAATTAATTAATAGTCCAGTAGCACCTTGGAGACCAACTAAGTTTGTTCTTGGTATAAGCTTTCGTGTGCATGCATACTTCTTCAGATACACTGAAACAAAAGTCACCAGACCCTTGTATATAGTGGGAGGGTGGGGTGGGGTTTTTCTCAGAAGGGTAGAAGGAGATGGGTGATTGACTCAATGGTTATGTTAAACCTGTTGACGACTGTTAACTACTGCAAGTAGTCCTACAGGAAAAAGCAAGGGATAGTATGCAGATGATTAGCATATGTAATGAGAGGCAATGAGATCAAATGGATGAGATCTAATGAGCTGCATTCTAAAATGCCTGCATTCTAAAACAGCAGCCTGATCACTCCTCTCCTATTGGGCACACTGGTCCATGTGATCCCCATTTGAGTCTATAGCATCTTTTTTGTTTTTGTTTTTAATGGTGTAAAGGCTGCAGACCTATGAACACTTACCTGGCACCAAGCCCAATTGAACACAAAGGACTTGCAGAATAAATCCCTAAACACTGCTTATCATTGCAGTACTGTTGACGTACGTATTGGCATCCGAACTTACCTTGAAATTTGAGGGGAAAGTATAAAGTTGGGAGCTGTAATGGTTATAGGGGTTGCTCATGCGTAAGTTGCCGCCATTCCTGGCTAGGTTGCCTGGTTAAACCTTTTCTGTCTGGACAGCCCTTCACTTCATGGCTGTTTCAGTCGCTAGCAGAATCCGTCAGTGGGCGTTTCTTGAACCTCTTCCAGCAAAGAAGTTCTTTGACGCCAAGTCTCCGCCTACTCTCCCTGCGTGGAAGTCTTCTGCGCAGGGTGGGTGTGGGCAGCGGAGGACCCGTGCTCTCCCCGCTGGTCTCTGGCGAGGAGTCCTGGAGCCCCCTCGCCAATTCCCCCATCTGCCCCCCTTTATACCTGGTGTTACGCTGATTTCCTTCCCCAGCCGATGAGCTACCTCTCTCCCTGCTGGGCCCTTCTCCAGCATCACTTGGGAGCCTCTGGCTCTGATGGCAGTTCCCTGAAAGGAGCATTCCTGTAGTTGGCCCTAGGAGTCCCTCCCAGTGTCCCTTTTTCCCAGGGACAGTCTGTAGGCAGCCTTGTATGTAGAAGGTTTTTTTGTTTTTTGTTTTAAATGTTTAATGTTTTCTTCTGTTTTTATATATGTTGGAAGCCACCCAAAGAGCCTGGAACTACCCAGTCAGATGGGTGGGGTATAACAACAACAACAACAACAACAACAACAACAGAAAAGGACGCCCCTATTTTCATCAGAGAAATGTTGGACAGTATAATCATCAAACCTTTTATTGGCATCACATACAAACATCCAAAACAAATCAATACTGAATCACCACTTCCCCAGTGGCACAAAACATTTGCTAAAAGGAAGGAGGCAGAGCAGTCTATCATCACATCTCCAGGTCTCCAGGGAGATCAGATGACTGCAATGTATTTCAACGACAAAAAACCAAATAGAGATATTTAGCCACTAACTTGGTGAGCTCCTGATCATTCCCCAGTAATAGAAAATGTATGACCTCCAACTCTGGTTTCCATGTGGGGATATAGAGTTGATCTAGAAATTGCTGACAGAGATCAGCATATAGTTTGCAATTAAGAACCATATGTTTAAGGGTTTCCACCAGGTGGTCTTCACATGGGCAAGTTCTTTCTCCTTGGTAAGAATTTGTCAAAAATGTATAACTTGCTGTTGGAATGGAATACACAGGATGAAATAGTTAAATCAGCTATGATCAAGTGGGCACAAGATATTGGTCATAACATTATGTTTGAGGACTGGGAACGGTTGCGGACCACCGGTATTAAATTTACGGCATGCAATGCCCTAAAAGAAAATATCATGAAAATGATTTATAGGTGGTACATGACCCCAGTCAAGCTTGCAAAAATTTACCACTTGCCTGATAATAAGTGCTGGAAATGTAAAGAGAATGAAGGTACATTCTTTCACCTTTGGTGGACATGCCCAAGGATTAAGGCTTTCTGGGAAATGATTTATAACGAAATGAAAAAGGTACTTAAATATACCTTTTTGAAGAAACCAGAGGCCTTTCTCCTGGGTATGGTTGGCCAATTGGTGTCAAAGAAGGATAGAGCTTTTTTTATGTATGCTACAACAGCAGCAAGAATACTTATCGCAAAGTATTGGAAGACAGAAGATTTACCCACCGTGGAAGAATGGCAGATGAAGGTTATAGACTATATGGGACTGGCAGAAATGACCGGCAGAATCCGAGACCAGGGAGAAGAGACGGCGGAAGAAGATTGGAAGAAATTTAAGGACTATCTTAAGAAACATTGTAAGATTATTGAATGTTAGAACGATGTTGATTTAGAAATTAAGGGGTTTTTAGCTGTAATGATTATGTAATTAAGAAAAGAAAGATCAAAAATTAAATATAAATTAGGGGAAGGATTTGCTGAATTGATTTAATTAGAGATTGGAATACAGAGAGGGGAGGTATGAGGAGGTCGGGAAAGTAAGTTTTATGAATATAAGGGATTGAAATTATACTTGTTATTGTATATGTTTTGTATGTATGTATGTCTTATTGCTTTTTTCTGTTTTTTGTTTTGTTTTTATTTTATATAATTTCTTGAAAACTTTAATAAATATCTTTTTTAAAAAAAGTTCTTTCTCCTTGGACAGTATGCCCTAGGCTGGCTGAGAGGTAGTAGGAAGCAGTTTTAAGTGTTGCTTTGCTTTGCTAGCAGAGAAGACACCATTACATTGCCAGGGACCCACCCAAAAGCTCAGTGGCCATGGTTGACCTGCTGACAGTGTTCTGCTCATGGTGGGGACTGAAAGAGAGTATTTTGTGGTCAAGTAGTGGTGGGCTTACCAGGGATGCTCGGTGATATGCAGGTTCCTAAGTCCACTAGCTCTCCTCACCCCCACACCACATCATCCCCGGAATTTTCTTCCACCGACTGCAATGGGAGGTGAAAAGAAAACAGCAGGAAAGGAAAATCAAGCGCCTACCTCTGCTATGAGCCAGAAAGATTTAGAATGTGATGGTCGGTCCACCACAGAATCTCACCATGTCCACCACCCTTAGATTGCTCTATAACACCAATTCACCCTGTTCTGTTTTGCTCAGGACTATCAATTCTGAGTGACAACCGCTTTCCAAGTTTTCATTTAGAGGGATATTTCTTCTTACCATATTTTTCGCCCCATAGGACACGCCGGCCCATAGGACGCACCTAGTTTTTTTGGGGGGAAATAAAGGAAAAAAATTATTTCCCCTCCCCAGGTGTGGGGCTGGGGCAGGGGAAGCCCGAGCTTCCCCCGACCCCAGCCCCCAGAACAGGCTGCTATCCGCAAGCCGTGGGAGAGCTGCGCGAATTCGCACGGCTCTCTCATGGCTAGCGGAGCACTGCGCGAAGCCCGAAGTTTGGGGCGTGCTGAGCTCAGCACGCCCCAAGCTTCTGGGTGCAGGCAAGCTCTCCGCTAGCCATGGGAGAGCTGTGTCTCCCACGGCTAGCGGATAGCTTCCTGAAGCCTGGAGAGCGAGAGGGATCGGTGCGCACTGACCCCCCTCACTCTCCAGGCTTCAGCGAAAGCCTGCATTCACCCCATAGGACGCACACACATTTCCCCTTCATTTTTGGAGGGGGAAAAGTCCGTCCTATAGGGCGAAAAATACGGTACTTTTTTGAACTTGGAACCTTCTGATGGGGTCTTAGTGTGGGGACTATTTTGGATCATCTTGAAAGTTGGGAATTAAATTGAACTTTGATTTCATTACTTAGTGGATTTGCTTATTTACTTTCCTTTTAGGGTTTAATCTTGCCGGAGACATGAAAATCCGTGGGTAGGCAATGAATAAGAAATCAAAACAAATAGACTGTTAGATCAAAGCCATTGCACTTAGAGTCCCATTGCTGTCCATGCCCATGTTTCTAAAAACTGTGGGGAAATTAAATGAATAAGGTGGGTGGCTGAGAGTGTGAAACAAGTTCGTTTCTCAAAGCACTTCTAAAAGGTATGTTTCCGACAAATGCAATTTAATTAGTTTGGTACAGTAATAAACAGAGAAGATTCGATTGGCTTATCCTATAAAGCAGGTCAGGTTTGATGAGCTAACCTTGAAATCTACACCACCATAAAGGCATAGAATAAAACGTGATGGCAGAAAGATAGTGGGGCTGGAGAGGTTCTTTGCATTCAGGTCAAAATGTCCTCAAATAGATTTAACTTTAGGAATGAATAGTAGAACATACAGGGCCTAGACTGGTAGGCCTGAAGAGACATAGCACTGAACTAGTCATGATGGCAGAATTCAGATAATAATTATTACTGTCAGGACTGCCTCTAGGTCCCAGCTCACAGAGGACCAACGCCCGGTTGATGTAATGTACAAAAGTCTTTATTGAAGTTTAGTTTCCATTTCAAACCCCAGAGCGCGCAGCCCTACATCTAGACTCTAGATCGGCGAAGTCCCCTCTGAGTCACTATCCCTTCCGCACCAGTTCAAGATCCTAGCCCGGCTCCACCTCCTGCACTGTTCCTTCCTCCTCTGGGTCCTTCTGCCCCCTGAGGTTTCCTCCTTCCTGGACTCTTCTGATGCTGACCCCCCTGAGTCTTGCCCTTCCTTCCAGCGGGCTTTAGGACCTGGCTCCCTATCCGGGCTCCCTGCTGTGCCGCTCGCCTGTACATTTGAACTTGGCGTGCGCGCCCAGCCGGTAACCTTCCTCCTGACCGTTTCCCCGCTCTCCGATGTGGGCGTGGTCAAACCTGACTCATCTCCTCTCGCTGGTGGTGAGAACACTGGTCCCGATTCCTGGGACTCCCCCTCCCTACTGCGCTCTGGTGGGGAAGCTGGTCCTGATTTCCTACTGCTGCTCAGGGAGTCCCCGCTGGCCCCTTCCTCCTGGGGTTATCCCCCTGGAGCCCCCCTTGCCCTGGCCATCGGCGCTCCCTTCTGTGAATCTTCCGATTCGCTGGAGAGGCTCGTGGAATGACTCTGGCCACTGTCACTGCCTCCACCCCACTCGGATTCCTCCTCCTCACTCTCCATTTGCTCCCCCTCCTGTGTCTCTGCTCCTGAACCCCTGACAATTATAAATATCATTTATTTATCGGTGTCATTTGTATACTGCCCAATTAACAGTGCCATCTGAGTGATTAACAATCAAAGGTAAAAGTAAATGAATTGTCAACATGCCCTAGAAGATGACTGGAGAGTCAAAGTAATGGTGAAAAGGCCATATTTATTCAAATATACCGTATTTTTTCGTTCTATAAGGCGCACCAGTCCATAAGACGCACCTAGTTTTTGGAGGAGGAAAACAAGAAACAAATATTCTGAATCTCAGAAGCCAGAACAACAAGAGGGATCACTGCGCAGCGAAAGCAGTGATCCCTCTTGCTGTTCTGGCTTCTGGGATAGCTGCGCAGCCTGCATTTGCTCCATAAGACGCACACACATTTCCCCTTACCTTTTAGGAGGGAAAAATGAGTCTTATAGAGCAAAATATACGGTAGTTACAAAGATCTGCCAGACAACAACCAAATCATGTAAATATGGGCAGTTGAGTTTGAATTAAGGTGTATTAGGGGAACATTTATCTACTCTGCTGGACATGTAAACAGCTGCATTCTAAAACAGCAGCCTCATTGCTCCTCTCCTATTGGACACACTGGTCCATGTGATTCCCACCAACTCATGTCTTCCCAAGAAGGGTGTCTGTGGCAAATTCACCCCTGCTAAAGACCTGGAGTGGCATAGCTTAGTCTTGTCTACATTCACTGGCAGCATTCTCCTGGGTTTCAGATCTTCCCTTCTCTACTTGGAGATGGTAGAGAACCTTCTGTATGAAAGTCAGATTACTGAGTTTTGAGTTTATTTATAATTCTATAGAACAGGAGTTGCCAATGTGGGTCCTCTAGATGTCCTCTAGATGTTCCTGGACTACGGCTCCTATCATCCCTGCCTTTTGGCCATGCTGGCTGGGGCTGATGGGAGTTGGCATCCAATGCTATCTGGAAGGCATTGTGGTAGCTAACCCTACTGTAGAACCTTCTACTCCTTTAAGCTGCAATCATAAGCACATTTTTTTCTGGATATATGTCCCCTTGAAACTGTTGGGATACTGCCAGGGAGACAAAGGCCATCACTGCCTCCACGTCGACTCCGGACGTCCACCAATCTCCCATAGATACAGTATCAGCAATTAGCGACACCAAGCCTCAGAAACAGATTGCCACATTCTTAGGCTGGTGCACACTCTGTCAGCAGAATTCACACAGCGAAAGTTGCACTCAGGAGAGTATCATTTAGAATGTTTATTCAGCATTGGTCAGAACAAAGAACAAACATGACTGCCTGCTAGTGTGTTCTGGCGCAGAGAGAGAGAGAGAAACAAAAGCAACAGAAAAACATAAACATCCTGTGAACAGGAAATACGCAGACTCTGACTCACATAGCCTGCTCCCTTTTAAGGTGGAACGGAAATATCCCAACAGAAACAATAGCACCCACAAATCCAGAATCAGTGTACTGCTCCATGAACCCTAGGTATATGGGTTTCAATTAAAGTCACATTTGGAAGGCACCAGTATTCTAGAAAAGTTGACTAAAATATGCCTGGGGAACACATGAACCCAACATCCATGTAGAGTTCTTTTTATCTTTTTTCTTTCCTTTCCTATTTCTTATTATTTTTGTTCTTTAGATTGATTTTTATTGTATTTTATGTAGAAAACTTTAAATAAAAACACTTATTAGATAGGCTCACTAAACTGTGCCTGGGGAACCCATGAACCCAACATCCATTTATAAGCTGGGTATATCTGGAAACCATGTGTACATATTAACTGGTGCTGTATGTTTATGTAGCATCCATGCATGTATTGTAACACATTCCTTGCCCGCTGATTGAAATGCCATTTCATCATAAGGGAGCTCATAAGTCGAAGTGGCCATCAATGCTGGCTTAATCTGTCTTATTATAGTGGCAAATGAAATAAACTTCCTATGAATATGGAAAAAAATCACTGTTAACTTAATCAGTGTGTCAGGCTTTTCAATATGAAACCAATTTAGACACAGTAAGCAAAGTAAATTATTCTAATCTAATCCAATCGCTGCCAAGAAATGTGTGTACCCCCCTGCGCTCTCCAACTTGCTTATAATGGAGTAGCAATTCTGAGTCATAAAGTCCCTATGAGAGCATTTATTCAACTTCAGCTGATATGTCACCTATTGACCATTCCTGGGCAGGAATAGTCTTCCTACAGTGACCCATGATTTGGTAACCTCCCTACTGCATTGCTTAATGTGTCATACATGGAGCTGGCCTTGGAGGCTTCAAGTAATGCAGAACGAGGGGGTCAACTTGAATAAAATACTGTGGAGGCCCAGGTAAGCCCCGCCCTGCATAATCAATCACATGATGCAGTGCACACACACCATTTCAATGGGAATGCCCATCAACTTTGTGGGGGAGCAGCTCCCTCAAATGCTTTATTGTGGGGGCTGAAGCTCTCATGGCCTCCAGGAGTTGGCTCCTATGGTAGAAAATATGACCGCCATAGTGTTTAGTGGCTTAGCCAGATAAAACCATGCTACGCTAATTCTGAAAATGGCAGTGGCTTTCTATTTTCTTCCGAGCCAAATTCAAGGTGCTAGTGATAATGACTTAGAACCCAAATACCCGAAGAATCACTATCCTCCATATTAGCTTGCCTATGCCACAGCAACTTTGGCAGGAAGTCTTCTCTGCATTCCAGCATTAGGACAAGTGCATTGTGGCGATCACACAGGGTCCCCAGACGTTTGACGGTCTATTGATCCCTGTGCCACCACTGTGAGTGCCTCTTCGCTGCCACCAACCTGTTTCTCACGGGTACACACGGAGTCTAAACAGTTGTTAAGATTGACAAATAATCAAGTTTATTTTTATAAGCATGAACATGTTTAAGGTTTCAGTTAATTTTTCTTGGCAGTTTCTTAATCTTAGTTTCTATACTGTCTTATATGTTCCTAACAACTTAAAACTGATTATTCCAACTATCTATCTATCTGACTCCACCTAACAGTTCCTCTCACTCCCTCACAACACAACTCGACCAACCCACAGACTTATATCCTCCCTCTTCCTTCTCCAACTCCCAACTCTCAACTGACTTTCACACAACAACGACTCTAACTCCAACTCCTCCCCTTGGGTTCTCACTGGCCAATCACTTCACGCTCATTTAACTCTTTCCTTATGACCCACCTAGGAGGCAAACGCCACATGCATTATGTGGTGACTCAGCACAAGCCTTCTTTGTGGTGGCACACCAATGCTCTCTCTCCCCATAGCAGTGCAGTAGGAGCCACCATTATTCTCATTTTAGCTTCGGATCAAGTCTTATTTGGCCCTTTAAGCGTTTTCCTTTTTGACCCGTTCTGCTTTCAGCTGCCTTTCCTGATGTGGAGCTTTATTGCAACCAGCCCCAGGAATAAAGAGGCAAGGCATAAGTGATGGGTTGAAGTAGCACCACATTTTATTAACAGCATCTACCGGAGGAAATGAAAAGTGTGAAAAGCTAACTTTAACCTCAGCTTTGGGCAGCCAAACCTTGCCCATTCCATCCCATGACTACACATGGCCCCAAGGTCAAGGCCTTACTTTAAAGTGAAAAGAGAGATCTTCTGGCTCCACCCCCTCCCAGTGCCCCACAACTCTAGGTGGGTGCAGCATTTAAGAACATACTCTATCCAGGCTAGGGGCTCAGAGCAGCTGGCCTCCAGAAATCCCTTTCACCTTCAAAAAAATGGCTAAGGAAGCTCTTATTTAACATTAAATACCCGAAGGAGCATCTCCACGCCCGTTGTTCAGTCCAGATACTGAGGTCCAGTTCTGAGGGCCTTCTAATGGTTCCCTCACTGTGAGAAGTGAAGTTACAGGTAACCAGCAGAGGGCCTTATTGGTAGTGGCACCCACCCTGTGGAAATCTCTCCCATCAGATGTCAAGGAAATAAACAACTATCTGACTTTTAGAAGACATCTGAAGGCAGCCCTGTATAGGGAAGCTTTTAATGTTTTGTTTTTAATATTTTGTTCAGGGCAACCCAGCCAGATGGGTGGCGAAGAAGAAGAAGAAGAAGAAGAAGAAGAAGAAGAAGAAGAAGAAGAAGGCCGAGGACCCCTGGGTGGTTAAGTCCAGTCAAAGACGACTATGGGGTTGCGGCGCTCATCTTGCTTTTCAGGCCAAGGGAGCTGGTGTTTGTCCACAGAAAGCTTTCCGGGTCATGTGGTCAGCAGGACTAAACTGCTTCTGGAGTGACCAGAGCACACGAAAACACTGTTTACCTTCCCACTGCAGCAATACCTATATATTTAATTGCACTGGCATGCTTTCGAACTGCTAGGTTGGCAGGAATTGGGACAGAGCAACGGGAGCTCACCCCAGTGTGGTGTAGTGGTTAAGAGCGGTAGACTCATAATCTGGGGAACCGGGTTCGAGTCCCCGCTCCTCCACAGGCAGCTGCTGGGTGACCTTGGGCTAGTCACACTTCTTTGAAGTCTCTCAGCCTCACTCACCTCACAGAGTGTTTGTTGTGGGGGAGGAAGGGAAAGGAGAACGTTAGCCGCTTTGAGACTCCTCCGGGTAGTGATAAAGTGGGATATCAAATCCAAACTCCAAACTCCTCCCATCGCAGGGATTCGAACCTCCGACCTTCTGATTGGCAAGCCCAAGAGGCTCAGTGGTTTAGACCACAGGGCCACCCGCATCCCCCCTAATAAAAATAGTAATACCATTTCCACACCTCCCTGCCACGCAACATGACCAAGTGGACCATGCAAGCAAATTAACCTATTTAACTACACCCACGCCAAAACCTCTACCATCCATAGCATTCAGTACTGAGTAGGTAAAAAACTGTGTTCAGCTTGGTCAATTTGCAGACAGGCAAAAAAGTTCTACTCAGCTCTGAAGCAACTGAAAGTGCTGAACTGGAACAGAGTGTGGGCTGGGCAGGTGCATGAAGTGGGCCAAAGAGGCCCATATGAAAAATTTTTGTTTAAGGTTTTTGGCATGAATTTGGCCACAACTTTATTTAAATACACACACGTGAGTGGTTGCTTAGGCATTGGTTACGACTATCTGTCCTTGCCCCAGGGACAGAATTGACTTCCGGATTCCCCACCGGTTTGAAATTCACGCCATGTAATGCCTTGAAAGAAAATATTATGAAAATGATATATAGGTGGTACATGACCCCAGTCAAGCTTGCAAAAATATACCATTTGTCTGATAACAAATGTTGGAAATGTAAAGAAACTGAAGGAACGTTCTTTCACCTCTGGTGGACCTGCCCTAGAGTTAAGGCTTTCTGGGAAATGTTATATAATGAGTTGAAAAAGGTATTTAAGTATACCTTCCCTAAGAAACCAGAGGCCTTTCTTTTGGGCATCGTCGGCCAGAGGGTGTTAAAGAAGGACCGAACATTTTTTATGTATGCAACAACAGCAGCAAGGATACTTGTCGCTAAATACTGGAAAACCCAAGATTTGCCCACACTGGAAGAATGGCAGATGCAACTGATAGACTATATGGAACTTGCAGAAATGACTGGCAGAATCCGAGACCTGGGAGAAGAAGTTGTGGAGGAGGACTGGAAGAAATTCAAGGACTATTTACAAAAATATTGTAAATTGTATGAATGTTAAGAAAGATGTAAGATTATCAACAATATGGCACCAATAAGTTAGTTAAAAGGAATATGAAGATAAATGAAAATATAAGAAAAGATAAATTTTGGATAAATATTATGTCAAAATTAAGCTTTTAAGGTTTGGGTTAAATTATCTAAAATTAGGGATACAATATCAGAAAATTATAATATAAGAATTGAAACAAGGTGATAAATTGCTGGGTAAAGTTCGAAATTTTGGAACGCAGGAACGAGAGATGCGAGGAAGTCCAAAGAAGTGATGAAAATGTGGATATTGGAAAAATTATATGTTATTTTGTTTGTTCTTTCTATTGTTCTAAGAAAATCTTTAATAAATATTTATATATATAAAAAAAAGAATTGACTTCCGGATTCCAACAGAAGCCAGTCAGGGGAAACAATATTGGGGGAAAATGAAGCTGGACACCAGACCCTATCTTCTCCCTGCATGCTCCCGGGGGCTTGCATGGCCCAAGCCCGATGCCAGGGACTTGGACAAAAGCATGGCAAGCCCCTGGATTCATTGCAGCGCCAGCATTGGAGGAGTAGGCACTTACCCCTCCACCAACCAATTTTAACCAATGCCTAACTGCAAACCATACAGGCTGTGACGATTTGCTACGCAGTAGGCAAAAACCAGGGACGCAGGTGGAGCTGTGGGTTAAAGCCTCAGTGCCTAGGACTTGCCGATTGAAAGGTCGGCCGTTTGAATCCCCGCAGCGGGGTGCGCTCCCGCTGCTCGGTCCCAGCGCCTGCCAACCTAGCAGTTTGAAAGCACCTCCGGGTGCAAGTAGATAAATAGGGACCGCTTACCAAGCGGGAAGGTAAACGGCGTTTCCGTGTGCAGCTCTGGCTCACCAGATGCAGCTTTGTCACGCTGGCCACGTGACCCGGAAGTGTCTCCGGACAGCGCTGGCCCCTGGCCTCTTAAGTGAGATGGGCGCACAACCCCAGAGTCTGTCAAGACTGGCCCGTACGGGCAGGGGTACCTTTACCTTTACCTTTAGGCAAAAACCAAATGGCACCAGCAAATCAGCCAAATGGACAAAATTCCTACCAGGCCCCTGCCCCAACAGCAGGTGACCCCATGATAGGCATAGCAAGGTCAAAGCAAAAATAAAACCTGAATTCAGGGAGGGTGGGCACGCAGCCCAAGAGGACGCCCAAAGCTGCATGTCCAGTATTTAAAACCTTTCTCCCCACCCCCCAAATTGGCAACATCGAATCTCCCCAGAGACTCAAATCACTGCCTGTAGACATCCAAACAGATCTGCCCAGCAAAAGTGTGGTGGCCTGCTCGCCCCCACCACAACACGTGCTCGCTGTTAGGGAGAACATATTTTACAATTTTATTACACGGTTTAGCTGTATTATGTATTGTACTCTACCCTGGGTACCTGTATCTAGGAAGGTCAGCTTAAATATATATTTAATAAGTAAAATTGCAAGTAAGTGGTTTGTTCTATTCACCCTCGAAATGAAAGGTGAGATACTGAATTACAGTGGTACCTCGCAAGACGAATGCCTAGTAAGACGAAAAACTCGCAAGATGAAAGAGTTTTTCGTTTTTTGAGATGCTTCGCAAGACGAATTTCCCTATGGGCTTGCTTCGCAAGACGAAAACGTCTTGCAAGTTTGTTTCCTTTTTCTTAAAACCGTTAATACCCAGGGTGCATTGCTTGAAGAGGTGCAGTTGCGACTTGACTTCGAGAAGCAACTCATAGCACGCGGTGTGGTAGCCTTTTTTGAGGTTTTTAAAGACTTTGGTGATTTTTGAAGCTTTTCCAAAACTTCTGTTGCAGCCATTTGGTAAGTTAAACTTTTAAAACTTTTTTGGGGTGTTTTAGATTTTGGGTTGGGGTGTTTGGAATTCAAGGACTTGGTGTTGGGGAGGGGTTTGCAAGACTCTGGAAGCTTTTGTGTGTTTTTTCTGCATTTTTATGATTTTTTTGTGACCATTGGGGCACTCTGCTGTTGTTAAGAAAAAGATTTCTGGGTTTGGATTTCTGTGTGGTGGGTGGCTGGGGGAATAGTTGAGAAGGGGTTTGCAAGAATCTGGAAGCTTGTGTGTTTTCTAGGAGGTTTGGTGCTGGTGGAGGAGCACGACACGAGCTGACCCCCCAGGAGCTGGTCGAACTGCAGGCAGAGGCTGCGCAGGAGCAGGCCTCGCTGGAAGAGGAGGAAGCAACTGAGGAACAGCTGTCCTCCAAAGAACTGAGGGACATTTGCCAGAAGTGGAAAGATGTGCAGGCTTTTGCACAGTGGCACCACCCTGACAAGGACCTGACACGTGACCTTGCGAACACTTTTGATACAAGGGTCATGTCGTCTTTCAGGGAGGTGCTGAAAAGCCAGATGAAGCAGCAGACCATGGACAGCAAGAAGCAAAGAGTGGAAGAGGAACCTTCTTCGAGTTGTCCCCCAGAGTCTTAGAAAATGTATGTACAGTACTGTACACTTTGGTGATTTTTAAATGCTTTTCTGTCATGTTTAGAAACTTAAATTATTGTTCCTTCAGTTTTTGAAATGCTCTTTACAGTATGTGTGACTTTAAAGAGCACTTAATAAACTCTTTTTGTACCAAATTTGGCTTTGTTTGGACATTTTTGGACCATAGGAACGCATTAATTGATTTTCAATGCATTCCTATGGGAATCCGTGCTTCACAAGACGAAAAAACTCGCAGAACGAATTAATTTCATCTTGCGAGGCACCACTGTAATCTTAACAAGAATTCACAGTCAAGAGAAGGGAACAAAGTCCTGCCAAAAACCTCTTGAGTTTGTCTGTTCTGGCCAAAAACCTCTTGAGTTTGTCTGTTCTGGCCAAAAAGGAATCCCCAGTGGTTCCACTTTGAATGAGACAGGAAGCAGGGAAGAGAATTAAAGGATAGGTTATTCTGTGGCATGGCTGATAACGGGCAGGTGGGTATGGAATGGTAAAGGACAAAACGTTGATTTCTATGCTGCTATTTCAGTATTTAAAAAATGGGTAAATATTAAGCTCATAAGGAAATAAGCACACTTTCTTCGTGTCTTTCAAAATAAGATTGGCCTTAAATATGTTTAAGACGTACGAATGACATTAGTTGGAAATGGAACTTATTAAGGCTTATAAACCAGCAGCTGGAGAGGAAGGAGAAGTTTGATTCAGTTCACATTTACAGATGAATCGATCTCGTTCACATTTTCTGAAACAATAAGCAAACCAAAACACAGCTATCGTCTGGGGGAAAGGAATCACAATTCTCTGAATTTTGCAGTTCAGTTTTGCAGCCAAGTAAGCTGCATAACGGACGCGGGTGGCGCTGTGGGTTAAACCACAGAGCCTAGGACTTGCCGATCAGAAGGTCGGCGGTTCGAATCCCCACGATGGGGTGAGTTCCCGTTGCTCGGTCCCTGCTCCTGCCAACCTAACAGTTCGAAAGCACGTCAAAGTGCAAGTAGATAAATAAGTACCACTCCAGCGGGAAGGTATACAGCATTTCCATGCGCTGCTCTGGTTCTCCAGAAACGGCTTAGTCATCCTGGCCACATGACCCGGAAGCTGTACACCGGCTCCCTCGGCCAATAAAGTGAGATGAGCGCAGCAACCCCAGAGTCGGCCGTGACTGGACGTAATGGTCAGGGGTCCCTTTACCTTAAGCTGCATAATGTGTGCAATAATGCATAAACTAGGGTAAAGTATGACTAAAAATGTATGTATGCATGAAAAAAATGTACAAAAATTCATTATGTTAAGGAAATTTGCTTAGCAAAAAAAGATAGGGGAAACTCACGCAAAATGCTGATATATTTCATAAGGAATTATTATTATTATTATTATTATTATTATTATTATTATTACCTGCCGAACTAGCTGGGTTTCCCAGTAAAATATAAACGTTTAAACCTCCCCGATACAAGAAAACAGAGTGTGAGAGAGAACTGATGTTGTTATAGGGAAATTTGTAAGATCCATACATGGATTGCATTGTCAGTGCGACACAGAACTAAGAACATCTCAGTTCCAGCACAGAAGCAAAGACATCTTTGGAACTTCTATATTCTCCATGGAAACTTGTCCCTAGAAGAGACCATTGTGGACACAGGGTCAATTTTAAGGGAATTATTATAATCCAGCCATTGCTTCTCCGTTCACAGTCAGTTCATTCAGGTTTTTGAAGCAGAACGAAATATTGCCAACCTGTTTTACCAAGTACACTAGTAAAGGTAAAGGTACCCCTGCCCGTACGGGCCAGTCTTGACAGACTCTGGGGTTGTGCGCCTATCTCACTCAAGAGGCCAGGGGCCAGCGCTGTCCGAAGACACTTCCGGGTCACGTGGCCAGCGTGACGAAGCTGCTCTGGCGAGCCAGAGCTGCACACAGAAACGCCGTTTACCTTCCCGCCAGTAAGCGGTCCCTATTTATCTACTTGCACCCGGGGGTGCTTTCGAACTGCTAGGTTGGCAGGCGCTGGGACCGAGCAACGGGAGCGCACCCCGCAGCGGGGATTCGAACCACCGACCTTTCCATCGGCAAGCCCTAGGCGCTGAGGCTTTAACCCACAGCGCCACCCGCGTCCCCACCAAGTACACTAGCCAAAGATAAAATGTAGGCACATGGTGACCAATTCTGGTCCAGTATGCTATTTGTATCCCCCCCCCCAAGCAGGCTTACATAATTTGTTTATGAAAGTTTTTTTCCTCTTGTTGGTTACACTACTGTTTTGCTCTTATTAATAATAATACCTTTATAGTCAATGTGCAACCTGTGTACAATGAAGTTAACCGAGCCTCCCTCCCCCCACAAACACTCAATCTCATTGCACTCTGTGTGCTTGCTTTTTAGCCTGTTGGTACCACTGGTTATACTTCTATATCTCCTGCCCGAGGGTAGAAGATTAAAGAGGTGCTGGCCAGGGTGTGAATCGTCCCTGAGAATTTTTCTCGCTCTCCTAAGGCAACAATCCCTTGCGATGTCATTATGTGCTGTGTTCACCACCCTCTGTAAAGACTTTCTGTCCGTGGCTGTTGAGCCAACGTAACATACTGTGATACAATATGAGAGGACACTTTCTATTGTGGACTGGTAGAAGGAGGTTATCAATCGTTGTTTAACATTGTTCTTTTGCAAGACCCTAAGGAAATGGAGTCTCTGTTGGGCCTTCCTAACCACCTGAGTTATATTGTTTTTCCAAGTAAGGTCTTCACTAAGGTAAACTTCCAGGAATTTGAAGGAAGAGACTCTCTCCACACCCCACACAATGGGGCTATATATTAGGATTTATTTTTCCCCCCTGAATTTCTTGTGGTCTATTCTGAATCATGTTGTTAAGGAGGAAGATGGGAAATAAATCTAATAAGGAGGTAAATATGCCCTTTGCTATCAGATGTTTTCCTAGTTCTTCCTTTTTGCAATAGGACAAAGAAGTTATGGGGACATAGAAAAGTCTATCTGCTTATCCTCTGATGACTATTTTGTACAATATGAAGAGGCAAACTCAGATTTACCACCAAAACACGAGCTACAACCAATCATGGGCCTCAGGTGATAATACGTGTATGATCCACATATTTGCAAACAAGTGTGAGTCATAGTCACACTTGATATTTTTAGATGTCCACTTAAAACATTTATTTATTTACTTTATTACTTTTAACATCTTCAATGCATACCTAAAACTACAATAAGTGAAGTGGTCCTGACGCCTTCTATTGCAGAAGTGAGCTTTTGCATTAGTTTTCATGACATGGAATATGTCATGAAAGGAAGGTTCAGAAGAAATATTCATTATGGGAAAAGGGTTAAAAAATGAAAATTTGACTTTGGTTTTCATCACAGGACGTCTGTATATCCACAGGACAAGGATAACAGTTAGATGCCGTTGGTCTTAATGAAAATGGGTTGGTTTCTTAATAATTAAGTTATCAAAATACAGATTTCTTTGCTATTAGATCCGAGGAGCTAAACTTCAGCATTCTGTTCGCCTTCATTGGAAAAACAATTTCAGGTGCTAAAAGCCGATGCGAGAAAGAAAGAATAGTGTGTTGCTTAAAATGTTGGTCTGTCATTTGAACATATTTCCACAATTATATTTACAAAGACCCAAGTAGAGATCAATAGAGAAGTCTGTAATCAATCTTCCAACAAACTTTGAAGTAAAAAAGAAAGACTATATTGTTCTCAAGAATTCTTGACAGTTTTACAAAGATGTAGCAACAGACAGAGAGGGGAAATATAGGGATGAACCGGAGAGAATGATTCAGATGCTGAGAAGCTTCATGAACTATATAACTTTAAAGGTTGAAGAGTACAAGGTCATTTGCTATTTTCTGCTACTCTTGATGAACAAGAATGAAAGGTACAGAATCCCTATCAAAACAATATTTTTCATGTTCCTGGTCTAGTAGCTTTCCTTTAAAGTTTTAAACCACAGAAAAAAGAAATGTAATGGGGCAGGAAACACTAAACTATGAGACATTTTTGCTTTGACAAGAGATCCAGGATATTCATACTCTCAGAACCGTTGAACAAATGTGGAAGAACGTACAAGCCTACCTCTGAGATTAGATGTTATGAAGGCGTCTGCATTTCCATTTTGTGTAAATCTGTTCCAGGTTACCATTGCAAGAATTCCTTTGGAATGCAGCAGCAAATAAAGGTGAGGCATGTGATTCTTAAGCTTAAAAATCTCTCCAAAAAACATTAATATTAGGGATGGGGTGGGTTGTAGCTTGGCCACATGTCAGTCCCAACAAAGGGCAGTCTTTTGTTTGAAAGGCCATCTAGTCCAAGTCAGGTTTAAAGACAAAGAAAAATACGAAGGGAGAGGTTGGGTCCAATGACTGTGTTTGCCAGAACTAGAGAGCTTCCAATAGAAAAACCAAACTTGACCAGAGGCCTTTCTCCTGGGCATGGTCGGCCAATCGGTGCCAAAGATGGATTGAACTTTTTTATGTATGCTACAACAGCAGCAAGAATACTTATTGCAAAGTATTGGAAGACACAAGATCTACCCACCCGGGAAGAATGGCAGATGAAGGTGATGGAATATATGGAACTGGCGGAAATGACTGGCAGAATCCGATACCAGGGAGAAGAGTCGGTAGAAGAAGACTGGAAGAAATTTAAAGACTATCTACAGAAACATTGTAAAATTAAGGAATGTTAGAAGGATGCTGGAATGAAGTTATGTGGTTTTAGCAGTAATGTTATAAAGGATTAAGTAAAAATGGATTGTCAACAGGTCAGAATGTAAGTTACAATATATTAAGATAAACTATTAAGATTAAAACAAAGATGGAAAGGATTTGCTGAAATAACTAATTGAACTAGAATACAAAAAAGGGAGGTGTGAGGAGGTCAAGGAAACAAGCAAATGAAAGATAAGACATGGAAAGATTGACTTGTTTTTAATTGTTTTTATTTTTCTGTATTTTGTATTTTCTGTTTTTCTTTTTCTCTTTTTTATTTTTGTAATTTTTTGAAACTTCAATAAATATTATTTTTTAAAAATAGAAAAACCAAACTTGTTTGTGCACATTGACTCTTTTTATTCAGTGTGTATTCAATAATACAAAGGACGTGGGTGGCGCTGTGGGTTAAACCACAGAGCCTAGGGCTTGATGATCAGAAGGTTGGCGGTTCAAATCCCCGCGACAGAGTGAACTCCCGTTGCTCTCCTCCAGCTCCTGCCAACCTAGCAGTTCAAAAGCACGTCAAAGTGCAAGTAGATAAATAGGTACCGCTCTGGCAGGAAGGTAAATGGCGTTTCTGTGTGCTGCTCTGGTTCGCCAGAAACGACTTAGCCATGCTGGCCACATGACCCGGAAGCTGTACGCCGGCTCCCTTGGCCAATAAAGAGAGATGAGCGCTGCAACCCCAGAGTTGGTCCCAACTGGACCTAATGGTCAGGGGTCCCTTTACCTTTACCTATTCAATAATACTTATTTAACTATGAGTTTCCTACAACCAGGGCTTCCCCCCCCCCCCAGCCAGTGTTCACCAATATCAGTTATTTCCTGGACAGCAGACTGAACAGGCCTACTGGTTACTTGGTCATGGTCTCCCATACAATGGTGAGGTATACTGTACAGTGGTACTTTGGTTCTAAAATGCCTTGGTACTCAAACAACTTGGAACCCAAACACTGCAAACCCGGATGTAAGTGTTCCAGTTTGTGAATGCTTTTCAGAAGCCAAATGTTCTCCACGGAATCCTTTATCAGACTACCCTTCAATATGTGGGGCAGGTGATGGCGCTACCTTCCCTCTCCCATCTACAGAGCAATACCAATGCCTAACCACCAACACCAAGAAAATTAAACCGGTTTGCTATGAGGTAGGCAAAAACCAAGTGTCTGGTGCCAATATGCCAAGTGGAAAAATTCTTACCAGGCCCCTCAACGGTGACCAACTAAGGTCCATAGCAAGGTCAAGGTACAAAAACCTTATAGGGCAGGAGGGTGGGTAAAGCAGGAACAGCTGGCAGGCGGGGAAAGAGGGAAATCCCCAGCCACATCCTGCCTTAAGTAGAGCAGGCCACACCCCCAGAGTCAGCTGATTGGCTGGCCAAGGGATGATGCGGCCAGGAATCCTCCCAATTGCATGGAGCTGGGCTGTGAAGCCTGCAACTCCATCTCCTTCGAAGGGTGGAAGTGGCTTTGCCTGAATGATCCCTATTACAATCCAGGGGAGTAGATCATGACTGTTCCCATTTTACAGAACTACAGCATGACAACAGAGTTATTCATGTGGGACTTTTACAAAGTGAATTTTGCACTTATTTAAATTAGAGGGGAGCGGGATCAGTTTCACATTGAGTTTTGTTTGGGGTTTTTTGTTAAAAAAGAAGTAGCAGCAGAAGGTATGGAATGTATTTAAAGCAGTAAATAAATATTTGATCTCAGACACTCCCTTGTTGTTTAGTCGTTTAGTCATGTCTGACTCTTTGTGACCCCATGGACCAGAGCACGCCAGGCACTCCTGTCTTTCACTGCCTCCCGCAGTTTGGTCAAACTCATGCTGGTAGCTTCAAGAACACTGTCCACCCATCTCGTCCTCTGTCATCCCCTTCTCCTTGTGCCCTCCATCTTTCCCAGCATCAGGGTCTTTTCCAGGGAGTCTTCTCTTCTCGTGAGGTGGCCAAAGTCTTGGAGCCTCAGCTTCAGCATCTGTCCTTCCAGTGAGCACCCAGGACTGATTTCCTTAAGGATGGATAGGTTTGATCTTCTTGCAGTCCATGGGACTCTCAAGAGTCTCCTCCAGCACCATAATTCAAAAGCACCAATTATTCAGTGATCAGCCTTCTTTATGTGATCCATACAGATGCTTCGACAACACTGGCCAACTTTTTTTTAAAAAAGGACTGCAGCACCAATAACCATGCCATTTGGATAAAGCCATTGGGGGGAGCTGTTTCACTACCGTGACACTGGCGGAAACGCAACTCCATTTTGTCCCCAGTTAAAAAGAGCCTTAGATGCAAGAAATGGTGACAGGGCTAAGAGCAGGGAGACCGACCAGAGAAAAGATAACCTAACTCAGCAATACTGGAATGAGGATCCAGTAAATAGACCCTTCTTCAAGACAGCTAAAAAGCCTATTGCTCCTTAGGGGACTATTAGCTCAGTGTCTAAAGATACTCATAATGAGGGGATTTAAAATAAGCGCCAGAGGTAACCAATAAACCAGTATGCCTAACCTCTTTTGCAGAAGAGCCTCCATGACCTCAGCGCCTTTAACTGGAGTTGGCTGTCTTGATGAGAAGAGTGATTGGTTTCCCCTCACTTTCGAAATACTGATTGCTTTGCTCCTTAATGTCTCCCGCAGATAACACAGCAAGACGGGGTCTCAATAAATAGCAGAGGATAGAAAAGGAGAGGGAGATGGGAAGCAGGCCTTGAAACTTCTCTAATTGAGGGTCAGCCACACTGACTGCGGACACCTTCGTAAGTGGCATTGTTCCCAAGAAGAAGAAAACATTGTTTTGATTTGGAGCGACCGGCATTTGAAATGCAGGCTAATGAGTGATTAAGCGCTTTAAAATGGCAATTCTCATGATGGAAGTGAGCTGTCAAAAGGAAAGACAGATGTAACAACTTCTGGCATTTATAGGTTTCACCAGCCATACACCCACAGTGAAGGGGTGAGATCATATTTGAAATAATCAGACTGAGTATCAACACAGCATGATAGTTGAAGGAGTGGGCAGTAACTAATAGATCAAAAGTGAACTTGAGAATGCACTCTTAGAAAACCTCAGTGGACATAACATTCACCCTAATTTTATCTCATTTTCTGTGCCATACCCAGACCTGGAGCCAGTACTGGGTGTCCTTGGGTAGCTGTTCTAGTCCCATGGTCCTGTCAGGTTCCACAGTGCTCTAGGCTCTGACTGTTGGCTTTCCTGGCAGTGATGGAGATAGGCAGCCATTTTGACTTCCCATGGAGCCCCAGAGTGACACTATGCCAGGGGCACTATAGGAAATTAAAATGGCCACCACCAAATAAGCCCATAGCCATTGGTTTAGAGCAGGAGGTCACCCTGTTGGACACCTGGTAGTCATTTTAGAAATGCGAATGGTAAAAGGTGAATTACGGTTGAAAGTTATTTCTTCTTTTTATTATCTGCTGTAATATTATTCCCTTCATCTATATTAATTTGGAGAGCTTCAGTCTTGGCAGAAGGTCTATTAAACAGAATGAGCAATAGCTGAGCCATCTAATTGAAACTGAGTGCAAAGCAATTTTCAAGAGGGCCGATTTGCTGGGTCCCCACCCCCCCAGCCTGCCTGTATAAACAAAGTTAATCCTAATAATTTGTACATCTCATGCTAACAACTCCTGCCCAGCTAGTCTGAAAGAACAAATCAAGAGTTATCCTAGGTAAATACTTCCTCTTATACATATAAAGCAATTGGCCTCCCTCCATTGCAGGTCTTTGGAGATTTAATTAGTAGCAGTTTGAATGTAACAGTTAGGCAACCGATACAGCTCCAAGTGCTAAATTGTTATATATTTTCCCAGACGGACTGACATTTGTATAATATAAACATTGCTTCTTGCTAAATCTGCAATTCGGTGAAAGTGAAATTCTCGGATGTAAACCAGTTTGGTCCAACGGAAATCAATGAGACTCTCAGCTTGAATCCAGGCATCCCAGTTTAAAATGGGATGTTGGTTGGCACTGCTCGAAGTGTTCTTCGCTTCAAAAGGTGGGGGGTTAAGAGCCTTCAGCCCCCTCCCCATCACAGGGACGATCCGATTGCATCATCATCATCATTATTCATTATTGGTTGTTAGCCGCCCAGAGCCCGGTCTTGGCTGGGGAGGGTGGGGTATAAATAATAATAATAATAATAATAATAATAATAATAATAATAATAATAATAGTCAGCATCCATCTGTCTCAAGACAATGCACCTCCGAGGGTGAAGTCAAATTGTTGGAGAATCACAGCAGCTGCTGTGGCTGCAGAAACCAGTACCTCATAACTGCTGTGTCCCATGTTGTTGTTTTTTTGCCAGTACTGCAGCCAGCTGGTAGAATGCAATGTGTGGTTAAAGAATCACTGGGACCCAACACTCCAGCTCAAAAGAAGATAGATTAAAAAGTGACTGACATTTATTGTGTTTAATAGAACTACTAATTTTCAATTGGGCTCAAGGACTTCTTGATTGCACAGATGTATCCTGTATATATTCTCACTCCTTCTCCCCTTACCTGACTCCCATTAACCTCACATCAATACAGACCCCTGTAGTTGATTTACTTTAGTCAATACTGTGACTCTGCAGTCATTCCCACTTCACAAAGGTTCAGTCCTTCACAGTGGGGAGTTATTTACACTGCCAGCCAAGTGGTTTAAGCTCATGGGCTAATAATTCATTGTGTGGGTAGCTCCTCTGTTTATAAAGTTAAGCATACGGTTTTGGGTAATTTGGTGGGTCACAGATGACCAAACTAGAAGTGTCAGCAACATACATGTGTCTCTACCCCAATCATATAGAAAGCAGATGGTAAATTTATTGTTGTTGTTACAATCATCATTCCTATTACTCTTAGCCCTATATTGATGAATCACCTTTTGTATTACATATATGTCTCAAGCTGATTTACAGCCGTATCATTAAAGGGGCTAAAATAGTTTGATGTGCTGCTCTGGTTCGCCAGAAGCAGCTTAGTCATGTTGGCCACATGACCCGGAAGCTGTATGCCGGCTCCCTTGGCCAATAAAGCGAGATGAGCGCCGCAACCCCAGAGTCATCTGCGACTGGACCTAATGGTCAGGGGTCCCTTTACCTTTACTAATTTCTGGAGCACTGGGGCAGCTGTATACAATTTATTAATAATATACAGCACTAGAAATGTGAGTGGAAAAACATGGCATGAAGTATGTATGTACAGTTTATTTCTAAATCACCTTTTGGGGAGTTTATGGGGTTTCCCGGGGTTCCAGGCACTCACATTGTTCAATGGAAAACTCTGTTCTTTCAGGTTGGTACAGCTGGGGTATTTCACACAGAATTTTTTTGATTTCTTATTTAACAGTAGCATTAGCATTTCTGGAATAATTGACATTTTCCTTCAATGGAGTGTAACCCTTCAAGAAAATGAATGTTGATTTGAGTGACTTAAAAAAAAATATCTGAACAATGCTAAAACCAGAAAGCCTAGTTAGATCAGCAGAAGATAAATGGCAGGAATTGTACCATACATTTTATAAATTAGCACTTTATTTAAATGTGCGAAGGATCAATTACAGACCAAGAGAGACCACCTATTCCCATTGTTAGAAAAAAATGATTTAATAAGCACTTCTAGCTTTAGCTGAGAGTTTCTTGGGAAAGCACAAAAGTCAGTGTGCTTCAGCTCTGAGCTAGCCAAGAGGATATGGTATTCGTGATAAAGGAACATTGCTTCTAAAGCGAGTTTCTGCTTTGACATTTTTCAACTGAAATAGTTCCTCTGAAGGAAGCGGTCTCAGTTGTTCTGTATCTTCATTTTTTGACACACTTCAGTTCCCCAAATGAATTGCACCATTTTGGAGATGAGCTGAATATTGCCCGGAAGGCAGTTGCCACCACAATAGTATCCTCTTGTGAAGTCTTTGTGTTGCATATTTCTCCATTTCTCCAACTGCAATCAGTAAAGTTGAGTGAGGGTGGAAAAAGAGCAGTGCGATCTGATAATGCCCCATGGTCACATGATTCCCTTACTATGCATTCCAGGAGAGAGGAGGGGTAATTCTAGCTTTATGCATTCAATCTCCCATCGGCCACAGAAAGATCAAGAAATCTGCTCTGCTTCACAGCAGGGAGGAGTTGCAGAGGACCACATGGCCACCCACTCCTCCCGGGGGTGGGGGACACAGTCCTGCGTCACCTAGAGGTTCCCAGCTACGTCATCCAGCCAGCCAATCCACTGTGGCCTGGCCCCATTTAAACTGAGGTGCGAACAAGGCAAGATGGCCTTATTTAGAGATGATGGCGTACATATTTCCGACTGGGGGAACAATGTCTGGTTTGACGATATTGCAGAGGGCGTGAAGGATTGGTTGCAGAGGTGAGGGTATTTTGTGGCGAGTCTTGGGCTTGAGTGGTGGTTAGGCATTGGTTGATCATGTGATGGGGGAGGTGAGATATGGCCATCACCTGCCCCCTGCTAGCTTAAGGGTATTCCATTAAAATAATCCAGGGTGTGTGGGTCTTGTCCGAAGCCTGGGGCGGGGCTAGGGCTGTGCCATGACCTCATTAGGAACCCTGGGGGAGCTCAAGTTGGTTTGTATCAACAGGGCTCCCCCTGCCAGTGGTTGACCCATATGGGACTTCCTGCGTGACGGGCAGGAGTCAGATATAGTCAGGTCAATTCCAGTGCCTAAGCCAATACCATTCTCATTCTGCAATCTATAAAGTTGTGGCCAAAATTTGCTCAATAACATTAACCTAATATCTCTGTCCTTGTGTTTTATTCATCAATGAGGGGGTGGTTTCGGGGTCTCGGCACGCAAAGCATGAGGAAATTTCCTGAATAGAGTAGCCTTCCGACTGCAGATATTTATTCCCCAATGTGGATAGAGATTCAAGTAATGGCAGAGGGGACATGTTGCCAATGGGCACAGCTCTTCTTTCCACCTCTTGAATTTAATGGGTCTTCCATCTATGTTAAAATATACTGTATTGGCCTGAATATAAGCCTCACTTTCCACCCCTCCAAATTCTGAGCGTGAAAAGTTAAAGTGTGGCTTAAATTCACGACCTTACAAAAATGAGCTTTTATGATATCACTGTTGAAACAGACATACGGTAAAACGGAACAGGTGTGAGTGCCTGCGGAATTTGAAGGGAGCAGCTTATATTCGGGTATTGTCTTTTTTTCTACCCCCCCCCTCGAATTTTAAAGGTGTGGCTTATATTCGAGTGCGGCTTGTATTCAGGCCAATACAGTATATAGAAAATGTACTGCATCAAAATAAGCTTTAAACCTGGCATCGCCCATGCTGATTATTTTTATGTTTTTTTACACAGAGGATGTCTCACACAAGCAGCTCCCTAAAAGAAACTGAGATGATAACAGCCCCATATGAAGTGTGTATTACATATAGAGGGGCCAGTTATGCATTGGGGAAAAAGAGGAGACAAATTTCTACAAAATTCACATTTCATAATTTTATACCCTCAAACATTTCTCCAATGAAACTAGGGAAGTTCAGTAAATAATAATAATAATAATAATAATAATAATAATAATAATAATAATAATACCCCACTCATCCGACTGTGTTCCCCCAGCCCACTCTGGGCAGCTTTCAATATATATATATATAAAACATAATAAAACCTTACAATTTTATATCTATCTATCATCTATCTATATCCCTATACAGGGCTACTTTCAGATGTCTTCGAAAGGTTGTACCTCCTTTGCTTGGGAATCGCATAACACCATACCTTCCAACATTTCTCTGATAAAAATAGGGACATCTTAAGGAAAAGGGGGACATTCTGGGATCAAATCAGAAACCTGGATGACTTTTGTAAATCTGGGGCTATCCCTGGAAAACAGGAACACTCGGAGGGTCTGTAATCTGTATGTATAGATGCACATTTAGAAACAATTGCTGTCGTTTAAATAGGAATACAATACAACTCACCATTATGGGGGAGATGGCAGGCAATTTGTGCACCTGCCTAAACTACTGACTAGGTTCGGCTTACTGTGTAGGGTTGCCATGTGTTCAGAATTTCCCGGACGTAGCCGGTATTTGGCCATTTTAAGCAGTGTCTGGGCAAAAATTGCCGAAACGTCTGGGGAAATCCACACATATGGCAGCCAATGTCAGAAGTGTAGATTTTGGCAAGTTTCATTAAAAATAGCTCAATTTTGAGATTTTGCTCAACTTTCACTGCTTGAAATATGGCAACCCAATTACTGTGGATGGCCAGCTTGAAAGCTCCTGCTCGCTCTCTCTTTCTAATAATAATAATAATAATAATAATAATAATAATAATAATAATAATAATAATTTATTATTTATACCCCGCCCATCTGGCTGGGCCTCCCCAGCCACTCTGGGCGGCTGCCATAAAAACCAAAAATACAGTAAAATATCACACGTTAAAAACTTCCCTGAACAGGGCTGCCTTTCTTATTGTTCATTATATTTAAACAGCCTTGATCCTCAAATAGTTGACAAGATAGATGGTTGCTCTCTGCAAAGTAGGACACATGACCACCCTAATCATATCAAAAACTAGGAATGGGCTCTCCTTCTGTTTCATGTAGCTTGGTTTTGGCTAAATTGGCTTTTTCATTTGCAATGAATTACTGTAGATGTTTCGGAAATGTGGATCAAACTTGGAGACGTGAGCAGGGCACGTCTATTACGTATGTCTAAAGACCTAAAAATTCCGGGAGTCAGTCCTCAAGCATATAGAGGCAATCTAACAGATTATATTACCATCGGTCCTTCTCATTGTGTTATTTGGTGCTGTGAAATGAATAGCGACATCAGAAGACCAGGAATGATTATTCATTTCCTTACCACAGCAAGAATATCCATCAGCTATAACCGTAAACACCCCTGGAAATTGCATTGGTTATTATGAGTCTGGCATATTGAATGCATGATAATAATAACAATAGACTAAAATAAATGGTAACAGAGAAGGTAGACAAGGAGATAATAAATTCTTTGAAAAATGGAGTATCATTTGAAATGTACTGGGACATGAAAGTAGGAGAGTCTATATGCCCTTACACAATGTGAGGTGTAATCTGATAATTTCATGTGTAGCTTTGCTGATCTTACATCCAGAGGCAGTTTTTAATTTTTTGTTTCTTCTCCTTTTTCCTGCCCCTCCTTTAAAAAAAAAAAAAAAATCTTTATTAATTTTCACATAGACAAATATACATGAATTACTGTCAGGGAACTGCCATCGGAGCTAGAGGAGGAGGCAAGGCTCCAAAGCGATGCCGGAGAAGGGCCCAGCAGGGAGCGAGGCAGCTCATCGGCTGGGGAAGGAAATCAGCGTAACACCAGGGATAAAGGGGGGCAGATGGGGGAATCGGCGAGGGGGCTCCAGGACTCCTCGCCGGAGACCAGAGGGGAGAGCACGGGTCCTCCGCTGCCCACACCCACCCTGCGCAGAAGACTTCCGCGCAGGGAGAGTAGGCGGAGACTTGGTGTCAAAGAACTTCTTTGCTGGAAGAGGTTCAAGAAACGCCCACTGACGGATTCTGCTAGCGACTGAAACAGCCACGAAGTGAAGGGCTGTCCAGACAGAAAAGGTTTAACCAGGCAACCTAGCCAGGAGTGGCGGCAACTTACGCACAAGCAACCCCTATAACCATTACAATTACATAACATATAAAACAGAAAATGATGCAAGTGAAATACGAAATGATAAAGAAACAAACATAAACAAATACAATATATTACACTTACATAACAGATTAAAATATATAACTTCCAATAATTCTCATTATACTACTTATATTATCTGTATTCCTTGCACAGATTCATATTATTTTGTTTTGTATGTAGATATATAATCCACTATTATATTTTATGTATACCAGTATCACACTATTTCTACAAGTATCTTATTGTTCATACAGTACATTTTTAAGTATTCTTTAAATATTTTCCATTCCCTATATACCTTCTGGTTTGACATTCCTCTAATTTTTCCAGTCAATTTTGCTAGTTTTCCTGCCCCTCCTTTAAGTGATCCAGCTCTATAAAAATGCAATGATTAGTACTATTTATTTTTCTTTGAGAATTAATTTTTTAAAAAAACCAGGTTTCCTCAGGTCTGAAGACCTAGTGGTTCAGAAGGAAAATGGATTAGCAGGAACATCAAATACTAAATTATATATTGCCAAAATCTAAAAAGATGAACTCATTTTCAAAACGTCACAAATGATATTTTGATGTCAGAATTGAAAGTGATATTTTGATGTCAGAATTGAACCTCCAAATTCAAAATCCAAATCTTCAAACTGAAATTTGATATCAATATTTTTTTGAATCGCCTTATTTGATCAGTTACATGAATTAATGGCCTTAATGTAGGATTTACTCAATTGGATTGCAATTCAACACCAGGACGGTCAAATTGTGACTGCTACTGCATGCCAGCTGTCAGACAGTGTCAAATGTGGACTGCTACAGATCTCTGATACTGTCAAGCCTTGGAATCTGCTCCCTGCCAGCAATTGTCAGATCCTGTCAAATGCTGACTGCAAAATCTTTGGATGTCAAATGCTGGTGCTGAGTAAAAAATATTCCCAGAATATTCAGACAGCCAGAAAAGATCCATGGAATATTCACCATTGGAAGCCAAACAGGATAATTTTTATGAGATCTCTCTATTTTCAGGAAATGGGGATGAATTCCTCTTACCTTTACACACTAAGAGGGAGCCCCACTGAATTCAACAGTTCTTACACTTAATAATAATAACAATTTATTATTTATACCCCGCCCATCTGGCTGGGTTTCCCCAGCCACTCTGGGCAACTCCCAACCAAATATTAAAAACAATACAGCGTCAGACATTAAAAACTTCCCTAAACAGTTGTCTTTTAAAAGTAAAATAGTTGTTTATTTCCTTGACATCTGCTGGGAGGGTGTTCCACAGGGTGGCGCCACTTTGAATTGTGCTCGGACACGTACTGGGAGCCAATGAAGATCTTTCAGGACTGGTGTTATATGGTCTCAGCGGCTGCTCCCAGTCACCAGTCTAGCTGCCGCACTCTGAGCAAGACATGGCTAGGATTGCTCTTCAAATCAGGTTAGGATTGTGCTGTAAATCAGAGTTAATGGGAGGAAATGGACCAAAATGAGCTCCAAAAAGAAATCCGTTTGTGCCCATGGATGTTGTTTGCAGGTTTATCACAGGCATCTGGTTGGCAACAAAGAGAAGAGGATGCTGGACTAGATGGGCTATCGGCCGGATCCAGAAGCTTCTTCTTATGTTATTAATTAATTAATTAATTAATTATTATTACTGGGCTAGAGCCATGCCATGACCCCATCGGGGACCCTGGGGGAGCTCTCAGTTAATGTACATCATGGATAGGCAAACTAAGGCCCGAGGGCTGGATCCAGCCCAATTGCCTTCTAAATCCGGCCATGGACGGTCCAGTAATCAGAGTGTTTTTACATGAGTAGAATGTGCCCTTTTATTTAAAATGCATCTCTGGGTTATTTGTGGAGCCTGCCTGGTGTTTTTACATGAGTAGAATGTGTGCTTTTATTTAAATTGCATCTCTGGTTTATTTGTGGGGCGTAGGAATTCATTCATTATTATTTTTTTCAAAATATAGTCCGGCCCCCCACAAGGTCTGAGGGACAGTGGACTGGCCCCCTGCTGAAAAAGTTTGCTGATTCCTGATGTGCATCAACAGGGCTCTCCCTACTGGTGGTTGACCCTTACTGGACTTCCTGCATGGCGGGCAGGAGTCAGATATAGTCGGTTCAATTCCAATGCCTAAGCCAATACCACTCACATTCTGTAACCAATAAAGTTGTGGCCTTAATTATCCCATTAACCTGAAATACTGGTGTCTGTGTGTTTTATTATTCAACAAATGGGGGGAGGCTCAGGGCTTTGACATGCAACTACTACCACTACTACAATTTGTATACCACCCTGTGCCTGTTATTTACTTGATTTGGAGGAGCAACTGCCCCCCTGCACCTCCTGGCTATGCCCATGTCACTCTCTCTCCTGACACATTTTAAAAGGGCATTGGATGTCCTGGTTAAAGAGGAATGTTTCTGCTTTGCTTCTATTAGAGCAGTGATTGCCAAACTCGGCCCTCCAGCTGTTTTGGGACTACAACTCCCATCATCCCTAGCTAACAGGACCAGTGGTCAGGGATGATGGGAATTGTAGTCCCCAAACAGCTGGAGGGCCAAGTTTGGCCATCACTGTATTAGAGCAACACCCACTTCTTCTGAAAGCTTCTGAAAGCTCACTTTTTAAGTGATGGGAGGTGGTGGGAGGCTGAATGTAAATATAAATAACCATGCCCTTTGATGATAGGGGTTGTTTAAAAATGACCTGGCTGTCCCACCTAGGCTTGTTAGCCATCACAGGTTTTATTGAACTAACACCCTCGTCCCTTCTCTGGCATTCACAAAGTCCCCAGATTTTAATATGAATTTGAACTATATTTGCTGTTCAGCACTATATGAGCCTTCAACTTTAGAAAACTGCTATGTGTGTGCAAATGTAATCGCTTCTAGCCTCTCTAATCAGATCAACCATAAAAGCTTCCCCGCGCAGTCTATAAACTCAAGCCCTGTGATTTATCATGCCATGCATTGCTTTCAATGATCCTTCCCTTCTAGAGCTTTGATTGACTAACCGTGCATCTGAATCCCTTCTCAACTGTGGTATTTTTATTTTTTTAAAAAAGAATGATCAGCATAACTTGAATTAGATCAGATTGTTTTATGGCGTCTTCTTCCCATCTTGACACTTAAATATGTTAAATCCAAATTGCTTGTTTAATAGAAATATCCAAAGTTATGGGGGCAGCTCATCATATGAGAAGTCTAGATGATATCCATGGGTGGTGGCGAAGAGAGGATAGCTTTGATTGCCCCCAGCGTCTCAAAGTGCAGGGTTAAGAAAGAGCCAGATACCAAATGCAGTTGTTGACGTCTGTCTGTCTCAAGAGACAATGGAGTGCACCGCCGGGGGTGAAGTCAAACTGCTGGGTTTGCAGCACTGAAGTGACTTCCTCGTGGGACAGGCAGATGACAATGCATCTGACACCTGTTTGGCTGCAGGATTTGCCAGAATGAGGCACATAAGGTGCCGTCCAACCCCATCTTTCTACCCAGACACTGAGGTCCAGCGCCGAGGGCCTTCTGGCGGTTCCCTCACTGCGTGAAGCCAAGTTACAGAGAACCAGGCAGAGGGCCTTCTCAGTAGTGGCACCCGCCCTGTGGAATGCCCTTCTAGCAGGTGTTAAAGAGAACAACAACTACCAAACTTTTAGAAGACATCTGAAGGCAGCACTGTTTAGGAAAGCTGTTTAGGGAAGCTTTACTTGTTTGATGCATTACTGTATTTTCATATTTTGTTGGAAGCTGCCCAGAGTGGCTGGGGAAGCTCAGCCAGATGGGCGGGGTATAATAATATAACCAGAATAATAAATTATTCTTCTTCTTCCTCTTCTTCTTCTGGACTCCATTTTGAATTTATGTAGGCTTTATTCCTAAGCCTTTTCTTCTCCCAGATATATCTCACAAGGCAGCAGAGGTTTAGGATTAGAACAGACATAGGCAAACTCGACCCTCCAGATGTTTTGGGACTACAACTCCCATCATCCCCAGCTAACAGGACCAGTGGTCAGGGATGATGGGAATTGTGTTTGCCTATGCCTGGATTAGGGACACGGGTGGCACTGTGGGTTAAACCGCAGAGCCTAGGACTTGCCGATCAGAAGGTCGGTGGTTCGAATCCCCATGACGGGGTAAGCTCCCGTTGCTCGGCCCCTGCTCCTGCCAACCTGGAAGTTCGAAAGCACATCAAACTACAAGTAGATAAATATGTACCGCTCCGGCAGGAAGGTAAACAGCGTTTCCGTGTGCTGCTCTGGTTCGCCAGAAGCAGCTTAGTCATGCTGGCCACATGACCCGGAAGCTGTACGCCGGCTCCCTTGGCCAATAAAGCGAGATGGGCGCTGCAACCCCAGAGTCGGCCACGATTGGACCTAATGATCAGAGTCCCTTTACCTTTACTTTTTATGCCTAGATTAGAACGTTCCTTCTCCTAGATGGGTTACCTTCTCAGGTTGATGTGCCCCATCTGCCCCTCATTTCCTTCTACAGCACTTGCAGAAACTGCCCTCTTGATCGTCGGTCCCACTAATGGTTTCATTTGCTCAATCCACTGGAGCCTGTCTTTACATGAAGGGAAAGTCCCTAACTCACTAAGGGTTTGAGACCCAGCAGCCACTCTCACCTGGTTTAGCTGTGAAGTTGAAGTCATTGGATGAAGAAGAGTTTGGATTTGATATCCCACCTTTCACTCCCTTTAAGGAGTCTCAAAGCGGCTAACATTCTCCTTTTCCTCCCCCCCCCAACAAACACTCTGTGAGGTGAGTGGGGCTGAGAGACTTCAGAGAAGTGTGACTGGCCCAAGGTCACCCAGCAGCTGCATGTGGAGGAGTGGAGACGCAAACCCGGTTCCCCAGATTACGAGACTACCGCTCTTAACCACTACACCACACTGGCTCTTCCCAGGGTATGGCTGCTGTCGTATGCTGAAAGCTTCTAGGAGCCACAGATGAGAGCTGAGTGCAAGGTGCTCTGTCTCTCATAGTAAACTCCAATGTACTTTAAGAACTATGAGAAATCTATTTGCCTTGTGCAGATTATTGAATATTTAGTAGATGACTTTTCCACTTCTACTATAGATAAGCCTGGGGACTGTATAATGTCCATATAGGAAACTCTGGTTGTTGTTGTTTTTTTAATGATTTTCGGTTTGATTTATAGTCTCTGGTTGCTCTTTTTTTATGGAGGTAATGCAATTTTATTTATTTTATTTGATAAATTGCATTATGCTTGCATTGTCTTGACTGCAAGCCACTTAGTGCACTCCTGAGTGGCCCAGAAATGGATTACTATAATTATGATTATGTGAATGTCGGACGAAGGGTGGTATATAAATTTAATAAATAGTAATAATACTGCTTCCCTTTAATTGCTGCTTTGTTGGGTTGCATGCTGTAAGCATTTCTGCACCAACCATGAAGCTGGTCTTTAAAACCCTTTCTGGATTGCAGCCTGGCAGCCATATGGATGGGTATTTTCACCAAAGCCAATGACTCTTTATAATTTATCTCATTGCACAAAGAGAAATACTTTACAACATTACTTGTACACTAACACCCTGATCCTACAGCTGCTGCAGGGATTTACTCCAGTTGTAATTTCCAAATTGAAACTGGAACAGCCAAGCAACTCCAAGCAATGTGTTTGAATGGGAAGGCAAGGAGAATATAATCACATTACATCAACCATCTCATTATCATAGGCGGTAATCCTTTTTGTTCTTTTCTCAAGGCAATGTGTGAAAACATTGTAATGTCATTACATCAGGGTCCATATACTTAAGCTGCTCTATTAAGTGGTTCATCTATCTCAAAACGCTTTTCAAAGTTGCAGAGTCAAGATCTATAAACTCTGATCTTTTATCAGTGAAATTAATGGGAAGGTTTGTCAGCCATGAACAACTCAGTCCTTACAGATATCAAACGTGGGTACAATCAATTCAAGGCAGGCACACTTGAAGGGTTCATGCCTCCTTGGTTCAGAGCGTGCACCCAATTTTGAGGCATAGAGATGATGATAATAATAATGATAATAATGATAATAATGATAATAATGATAATTTTTATTTATACCCCGCCCTTCCCAGCCAAGGCTGGGCTCAGAGTGGCTTACAAGCAATAATAAAAACAAGTTGAATGATTACAACTTAAAAACAAAATTAAAATACAACATTAAAATATTGAAACATTAAAATATTAAAATGTAGCCTCCTCACAGGAGGAGAAGGAAAAGAAAAAAGAAAGATAGGGAGGGAATCAAAGTGGCTCCAAGCCAAAGGCCAGGTGGAACAACTCTGTCTTACAGGCCCTGCGGAAAGAAATCAGATCCTGCAGGGCCCTCGTCTCATGAGACAGAGCATTCCACCAGGCCGGAGCCAGTGTTGAGAAGGCCCTGGCTCTGGTTGAGGCTAATCTAATTTTCTTAGGGCCCGGGACCAATAGGGTGTTGCTATTTATGGACCTTGAGGCTCTCTGTGGGGCGGTCCCGTAGATACGAGACTTTATGCCATGAGCAGCCCCATATAAGGGAGACACAAGTCTGATAGCTAACTCTTTATTGGCTTCTATGGTGCTCCAAATACACATACTCATGTTCTTCTGGCCTCTAGGCATCTGTCCACAGGTCTGGGGTCTATGGAGCGGTTGCACCAAGAGTAGGGCCCCTCCTGGTTCTAGCAGACAGTGTTGAGGATTTGTCCATTCTTCCTCTGCTATATCCTCTGCACCTTCCTCAGCCTTGGACTGTCCTGACTCTCCCTCCTCCCCTGGCTCCTCCTTATGGGTGGTGTGACACCTATAAATCACTGGTCTCCTCTCCTGGGTCACTTCATCTGGTCCCCACACAGGACTAGAAGAATAAGAACATAAAAAGAAGAAGAAGAAGTTTGGATTTGATATCCCACTTTATCCCTACAGTAAGGAGTCTCAAAGCGGCTAACATTCTCCTTTCCCTTCCTCCCCCACAACGAACACTCTGTGAGGTGAGTGGGGCTGAGAGACTTCAGAGAAGTGTGACTAGCCCTAGGTCACCCAGCAGCTGCATATGGAGGAGTGGGGAAGCGAACCCGGTTCCCCAGATTACGAGACTACCGCTCTTAACCACTACACCACACTGGCGTGGAGTGGGTGAGGAGGAGGACAAGAGGATGCTGCTTCTGAGGCCCAACGCAATGCTGGCTCTGAGAGGCAGGCAGAGGACAGTGGGAAGAAAAGGGGGAGTAGAGCGGAGCTCAAGGAGTCCTGATTTATTATTAAATCAATAATAATGTTGGGGGAAGGGAGTGAAAAATGCCCCTATTTTCATCCTCAGGCACCCAATCGGCTTGCTCCTCCGCTGTCCTTCAACATTCCTCAGATGAAAATAGGGGCATTTTTCACTCCTGCCCAACTGACCTGTGGAGGAGCTGCACGTGGAGGATAAATACTTCGTTCCTGAGCCAGGTCACAGGCTCACCCTATTCATACACAGATATACCCTTAAGACAGGTTTTGTGAATGAAAAGACAATGGGGAGGCTTTTCCATTTTCCTTTGACCTTGCAGAGAAAACATTTGGTCAGTTTGGGAGCCAAAATGGCTCCAGGACTGTCCTCCTGTGCTGCCTCAGACATGTTGCCCATACATTTTAACAGGGAGAAATGTAAAGTATTGCACTTGGGCAAAAAAAATGAGAGGCACAAATACAAGATGGGTGACACTTGGCTTGAGAGCAGTACATGTGAAAAGGATCTAGGAGACTTGGTTGACCACAAACTTGACATGAGCCAACAGTGTGACGCGGCAGCTAAAAAAGCTGCATCAATAGGAGTATAGCATCTAGACCAAGGGAAGTAATAGTGCCACTGTATTCTGCTCTGGTCATACCTCACCTGGAGTACTGTGTCCAGTTCTGGGCACCACAGTTCAAGAAGGACACTGACAAACTGGAACGTGTCCAGAGGAGGGCAACCAAAATGGTCAAAGGCCTGGAAACGATGCCTTACGAGGAACGGCTAAGGGAGCTGGGCATGTTTAGCCTGGAGAAGAGGAGGTTAAGGGGTGATATGATAGCCATGTTCAAATATATAAAAGGATGTCACGTAGAGGAGGGAGAAAGGTTGTTTTCTGCTGTTCCAGAGAAGCGGACACGGAGCAATGGATCCAAACTACAAGAAAGAAGATTCCACCTAAACATTAGGAAGAACTTCCTGACAGTAAGAGCTGTTCGACAGTGGAATTTGCTGCCAAGGAGTGTGGTGGAGTCTCCTTCTTTGGAGGTCTTTAAGCAGAGGCTTGACAACCATATGTCAGGAGTGCTCTGATGGTGTTTCCTGCTTGGCAGGGGGTTGGACTCGATGGCCCTTGTGGTCTCTTCCAACTCTAGGATTCTATGATTCTATACATTTATGTACGTGTTTGCCTGGCAAATCCATGAACATTATATGTATATATGTATATATATGTATGTATGTATATAGGACCTTACTTTTTTATTTCACCATCACCGGCCCCTCCCCTTTAAGAGTATTCCGTTAAAGGAATCTGGGGTTTGTGGTTCCTGTCCAAAGCCCGGGTAGAGGCTAGGGCCATGGCACGACATCTCCGGTGACCCTGTGGGGAGTTCCGAGTTGATGTGCATCAGCAGGGCTCCCCCTACTGGTGGTTAACTCTTGAGAGACTTCCTGCATGGCGGGCAGGAGTCAGATATAGTCGGTTTGGGTTCAGTGCCTAAGCCAATACCACACACATTCTGTAACCAATAAAGTTGTGGCCTTTATTAGCCCATTAACCTAAAATACTGGTGTCCACGTGTTTTATTCATCAAACAGGGGGGTGAGGGGCCTTGACATGCAACTACATTTGCCAAATTTTCTGGTGTCCTTTGAGACTGCTATGTAAACAAACAATCCCAGGACAGAAGCCATATTGCACTAATCTCCCCCACTGCACCTTGAAAATGTTAGGAAAACACTGAGGAGAGCTACCAGAAATCTTCAGAGTAGGTTTAAGACTTCTTAGCCCCGGAGTTCGGCACTGATCTCATTCATTGGTAGGGACTCAGTTCATTCAGGATCAAATTAAGGTTTGTGGAAGACCCATAGCTCAGTGGTGGAACATCTGCTTTGCATGCAGAAGGTTCCAGGGTCATTCTCAGGTTTAATAAGTTAGCTGTTTATAGTTCGACAACTTTTCTGCTGTAATTTATTGGAAGATGAAAAATAATTGTTTCCTTAATAACAATTGAAACAATTTATTTAACTAAAACAACAACATTATAGTATATGTATCCATGTTTGTTAACTGATGTGGTGGTGGTGGTGGGGAAATTAGACTGAGTTTTAGCCCCGATGAAAAACTTAAAACAAATCCTTATTTCCTGATGAATAGCCTTTGGACTATAATGTAGCTTAAATAGAAAACTATCTTTAGAAAGAATTTTCCTCCAAAAGCATTTTATTTTAAAAATCCAATTTAAATTTTAAAAATCCAATTTAAATAAAAAAAAACCCACCAGATTTAAATAAAAAAAACAGATTTAAATAAAAAACTGGATTTTTTTATTTTTATCCACCCTGCTCAAATGTCTCCCTCACCAATGTGGACAGTGGGGAGTGAGGTGGGCCGTTGGTGAAACTCAATAGAAGGCATCTTTGTATGTTCTTATTCATGGGTAGGCAAACTAAGGCCTGGGGGCTGAATCCAGCCCAATTGCCACCTAAATCCGGCCCGCGGACGGTCCAGGAATCAGCATGTTTTGACATGAGTAGAATGTGTCGTTTTATTCAAAATGCATTTCTGGGTTATTTGTGGGGCATAGGAATTGGTTCTTCCACCCCCCTAAAAATATAGTCCGGCCCCCCATAAGGTCTGAGGGACAGTGGACCGGCCCCCTGCTGAAAAAGTTTGCTGACCCCTGTATCTTATTCTTCTATGGAGGGGCTTTTCTGAATGGGTGGTAGGTGCAGAAGAAGTATTGTCTATGTTAAGTGTGTGATTGAGAAGATAGTACAGTATTAAGCGATCATAAAAGGAAATTTGAGGGTGACAATCATTCTGCGCACAAGCTTTGTACCTATTGTTGATGAATGAATAACATATTTCCAACTTTTGAGGAGGAAAGTTTGAAGGGGGGGAACCACGCAGTGCCACCCCAACCCCACACAAACAGAACTTAGAAGAATTTTCAGAATATACAAAAATCCTTTCAGAAACGGACATGCTTTTACATTCTCCTGCAGTGGTTTTCTTTTGAATGCACTCCCAACTCAGCAAAATCAATACGTTCTCTTATCCTGGCAAGCAACAGAAAGCAAGTTTTCCCTCCTCACAGTGTGTTTAAATATTGGAACATATTCTGAAGAACCTGTACTGTAGGAGAATGAGTTGATGTGGCATCAACAGAAAGCTTGTGTCCTTTCACTCACACGCCGTTTTGTCCTCTTTTCTTCCCCCCAAAGTCCAATATTGTCTCCGATGGCAATTCTCCAGAAGAGAGCAAGATTTGCTAACAGCGAAAAAAACAACCCTGTAACATGAGAAATCTTTAGCTGTTGCTTGTAGAGTTGTGCCGTGATTCAGATGCGCCGTATATTATCCATTGATTATGGAGTGAAAAAGTCATGGGTAAAGGAATGCTTCTTTACATGAAATCGCACATTGGTCCCATATAAAAGGAATTAAAGGAGGGGTGAATAATGAGGCAGCGCAAATATTAGGAGTCCTTGTAAAATGGGAATGAAACTGTTGATGGGTTGTGCTGTTTGCTGATAATTCAATAAGTTGTACTCAGAGCCGGATTTAGGTCTGATGACGCCCTAAGCTACTGAAGGGGCCCCTTATATGTCCAGCTGTCCTTTGTCAACAACAAATTGTCGCTGTTTTTTGTGTTGAATATATGCTGTATGGTAATTTATGGACCTCATAGGTATCTAAAGCCATTTGCACATAACAAAATATGTATTTTTTTCAAAGTAATTGTTGAACTGAAATCCAGAATGGGTTATGTTTGAGAACCAAGGTACCCCTGTATATAGAATGAGCAAACCAGTTATATTTTAGGGAGCAGGCAAGCAGGTGGGACCCATTACTTAAATCATAGGAGCTTACACAACACAAAACACTGTTGCTGTGTGTAGGTTTTATTTTATTTGTTTTTTATCTTATAGTTTGGTAATGTACATCCAGGTTTTTTTCCTTTAAATTTTTTTGGGGCCCCCAAGAGAGTGGGGCCCTAAGCTATAGCTTGTTTAGCTTATACATAAATCCAGTACTGGTTGTACTGTGAATCCATATATATATATATATATATGCAGGTTTTGGTGTCCTCGGGTGTCTTCCCGTGTAAAAGTTGGGGTGTCTAGGCGACGTTTCGACGAGGTCTCACTCGTCATCTTCAGGCTGGTGCTTTCGGCTTCTTGTTACTGGAACAGAGCGGGATCTCAATGTTTGAGTTCCTATAAATACTGTAGAGGGGGTGTGGTGTCTAGCCTCCAATGTTCTGGGCAGAGAGGAAGTTCCCAGGCTAGTGTGCCTTTTCTTCTTTTGTTCCTTAATTACTTGAGAGATACCTTGAGTGATTTCTTGAGTGATATCCTGAGTACCACTTAGGTGGGTCATTAGGTGTGGATTAGTTGCTAAAGTCTTTGTGTCTTGACCTCTTGAACTTTGTGAAGAGTTTTCCTGAGAAGATGGCTGTATTGCACTTAGTTGTGCTTTGGCTTGGCTTCGTGTATAGGGGCGAGCTGTGGTTTTGTGGCTTGTGTCAGCCAGATCTGTGTAGGGATTGCAGGGGGGTGCAGCATCCGGAGGTGCCACCATGGATTGGCTACTGGATGGTGTCAGTAATTCATCTGTGGAGAGGGTCTGGGTTTGGGTCTGGTGTGGTTGATTGGTGTTGGCGTTCTGTGTGCCTCTGGATCTGGTGTCAGTTTTTGTGGAGAGGGCTAATTTCCAGATGTCTGGCAAGCGGGATGTGTCGTCACGCTTGTTCATGTTGTGAGGGTGTTTCTCTATCTCGATGGCTTCCATGATTATTCTCTTGTGGTGATGTTCCGTGTTAAAGAGCAATTTGGAATCTGCAAAATTAATTTCGTGTCCTGTTTCTTTCATGTGTTGGAAAAGAGAGGAAGTTTTTTCTTCTTTTTTGACGGCATTCTTGTGTTCTGCGATATGTGCATTTATTCGTCTGTTTGTTTGTCCAATGTACGTGGCTGGGCAGACTTTGCAGGGTATTTCATAGATCCCTTGGTTTTCCAACTGGATTTTATCCTTGGGGTTTCTGAGGATATTGGCTATTTTTTGGTTGGTGCAAAAGGCTGTTTTGATATTGTGTTTATGGAGGATTTTGCTAATTTTATCTGTAAAATTAAAATTTATCTCCAAACTTTGGCTCAGATATGTTGACGACACCTTTGTAATTTGGCCACACGGGAAGGAAAAACTGGATAGCTTCCTCACACATCTCAACAACTTACACCCCAAAATACAATTCACTATGGAAATAGAAGCCAACAACCAACTTCCCTTCCTTGACGTCCTAATCTACAAAAAACCTGATGGCTCCCTAGGACACACTATCTACCAGAAAAAAACACACACCAACCGCTACTTACATGCACAATCACACCACCACCCTGCACAAATAAACTCCGTAGCCAAGACTCTCATCTCCAGAACCAAACGCCTGGCTGACAAAGACCACTTGACAACTGAGTTACAGAATCTCTCAAATGTGTTAATTGCCAATGGATACCAGCAAAACAGGATTACGAAGCTAATCCAAAAGGAAACACCCCCCAAAAACCAAGACACAGAAGAAAACAATGGCATGGCCCTCCTTCCTTATATCAAGGGCACTACAGATAAAATTAGCAAAATCCTCCATAAACACAATATCAAAACAGCCTTTTGCACCAACCAAAAAATAGCCAATATCCTCAGAAACCCCAAGGATAAAATCCAGTTGGAAAACCAAGGGATCTATGAAATACCCTGCAAAGTCTGCCCAGCCACGTACATTGGACAAACAAACAGACGAATAAATGCACGTATCGCAGAACACAAGAATGCCGTCAAAAAAGAAGAAAAAACTTCCTCTCTTTTCCAACACATGAAAGAAACAGGACACGAAATTAATTTTGCAGATTCCAAATTGCTCTTTAACACGGAACATCACCACAAGAGAATAATCATGGAAGCCATCGAGATAGAGAAACACCCTCACAACATGAACAAGCGTGACGACACATCCCGCTTGCCAGACATCTGGAAATTAGCCCTCTCCACAAAAACTGACACCAGATCCAGAGGCACACAGAACGCCAACACCAATCAACCACACCAGACCCAAACCCAGACCCTCTCCACAGATGAATTACTGACACCATCCAGTAGCCAATCCATGGTGGCACCTCCGGATGCTGCACCCCCCTGCAATCCCTACACAGATCTGGCTGACACAAGCCACAAAACCACAGCTCGCCCCTATACACGAAGCCAAGCCAAAGCACAACTAAGTGCAATACAGCCATCTTCTCAGGAAAACTCTTCACAAAGTTCAAGAGGTCAAGACACAAAGACTTTAGCAACTAATCCACACCTAATGACCCACCTAAGTGGTACTCAGGATATCACTCAAGAAATCACTCAAGGTATCTCTCAAGTAATTAAGGAACAAAAGAAGAAAAGGCACACTAGCCTGGGAACTTCCTCTCTGCCCAGAACATTGGAGGCTAGACACCACACCCCCTCTACAGTATTTATAGGAATTCAAACATTGAGATCCCGCTCTGTTCCAGTAACAAGAAGCCGAAAGCACCAGCCTGAAGATGACGAGTGAGACCTCGTCGAAACGTCGCCTAGACACCCCAACTTTTACACGGGAAGACACCCGAGGACACCAAAACCTGCATTCCTGTACCCGTGAAAATCTACGAAAGCATATATATATATATATATATATATATATATATATATATATATATTGATGAATAATGAGGAGAGTGATTTCATTACAGCTAGCATGGGCCTGCCTTTAACAGTGATTCAAAGTGACAAGTTTTCGATCATTCGGGAGCTGGAACATTCAACTCCCAAGGCATTCGGGAGCTGAGGTACGACTTTATTTAGAATGCAGTCAAACTAACAATGCATTTTGCTAGATAGGCACATGGTAGAAGTTGAAGCTCACAGAGTTTTCCTGTAAGTTGGCTAGAGAGAACTTTGAAAGACACTCCCACTGCGCCCTGACAAAGGGACAACCAGCAAGTGGTCGCCCCTTGTCAGTGACAAGAGGGACCATCAAGAAAACGAGTGCTGTTGTTCAGGATTCAAGCCAGTCTACTCCTTCGCCTCTCCCACTTGTTTTCCATTTTTCTGCAACGATCGGTCGGCATCCTGTGCGCAGTGAGCATGTTCATACCTCATTGGGCTTCTCACCTTAAGTCTCTGCTTCCTCCAAAAGGATTTTCTATAATTCATTTCCTCAGCCTGGTGATGCATCTCTGTCTGATGGTACTGTCTTGGTCACTTGAGGAGCAGGCCAATGGCAATCTCTTGCTCTCCTTCTTATTGAGGGCACTGCGCTTGTTATCAGTCTGCTACTGGGCCTGGTTCCTTACTGTATGCTCTATCAGATGTTCAGCCTACACTCAAGTTGGACCCTGGCAAAGACATATGCCCAACTGGCATGTTCTCTCCCTCCTGGTCGATCGTTCGGGAGCTTCATAAGCTTTCTTCAGCCTAAACATCACAGCGACCAATGCCAACAGACATTGGCGCACTTAGGAATCCCCAAGGTCTTTGCAGCTTGCGTAACAGACCTCAGCAACTCAGCATTTTGGCTAATCTACTTTATTTACATATAAACACACACGGAGCACTGCAACAGGGCTCCCTCTCTCTCTAGCATCAGACAGCAAAGAGAAAAAGAACAAAGGACAATAGTCCCACTTTACGGAACACAGTAACACAAACATCCTGTTTCCATCACTTCCCATCAAAACATACATGTGATAGACAACTAACCTATGACTGCAATCATGGATCAGGAATTCTAACATGCTCAACCGTAATAGCTGAGGTCTTCTAATATGGCACTTTTGGTGGTCCCACATGCCCCTGATGTTTGGCTAGCCTTTGCTAGGAGTCCCTGTGGAACTCCTTGCCAAAACAAGTTGGTCATGAGCCATCCCTGCTCGCTTTCAGGTATCTTAAAAAAAATCTATTATTTAAAAAAACCCACACAAGCCTGAGATTCTTTGCCAACCAGCTTTCACTAATGTGTTTGGCTGTGATGGCCTGGGATTCCGATTCAGAGGCTGAACCAGAGGAATCCCGACCTGCACAGGAGTCCCCGCCTCCAGGGCCGGCTGAACTGGGGCAAGGCCTAGATTCTGAGGAGCCTGCACCTGTGTCAGATCCTCAGGAGCAGGCACCAGGTGAAACTATTCTGGCCCCATAGGTGCTTGAGGACTCAGTGTCTACGGGTGAGCCTCCTCCGGGGCCCAGTAACCCTTCGGCCACTCCTGAACTGCAGAGGCTTAGGGCAGAGAGGCGAAGGGAACTGGTTGCTCCCAGGAGGAGTGCTCGCCTTAAGGCCAGGGGAGGCGGGGCTCCTGGGGGCCGGGACTGCCCCTGGCCTTAGAAGAAGATAAAGGTCAGTCAGCCCGGTCCCAGGTTGCGGGAGCAACGTCGTTGTTGGCTTCAGATCTTCCAGTGTTCCTGTTCCCTGCCCGGCCTCCTGCTCATGACCTTCCAGCGTTCCTGTTCCCTGCCCGGCCTCCTGCTTCTGTCCTTCCAGCGTTCCTGTTCCCCGCCCGGCTCCCTGTTTCGGGCCTCGCCTCTCATCTTGTGAACTCGGACTACGGTACGGTACCTTTCCCCCGGGACCAGCACAGTTTGCTCCCGCCACCTCCCGCACTCCCCCTTTGTTGGGGTGCATTCGGGAAGAGCCAGAAGCCATGGCCGACCAAGCGGCTACGCTGCTGGCAATAGCCCAGGAGAACCAGGCCTTGACTCACACCGTGCAGCAGCTCAGCAACGCGGTTACGGCACTTCAGCAGCGCTTGGATGCCCTACCGGCTCCTGGGGCCGACGCCCCGGCTCCTGGCAAGTACCCAGTGGCTCTGCTGAGAAATTTGATGGTGCCCCGGCCAGTTTTCCCATGTTCCTCGCCCAGGCCAAGTTGTACATTCAGGGGCGAGCCCGGAACTTCCCTGACGACCGCACCAAGGTGCACTTTTTAATCAGTTTGTTAAAGGACCAGGCGGCCAAGTGGGCTTTGCCACTGCTCCGGCAAGACTCTCCTTTGCTAACGGACTATGTGGGGTTTTGTAACCTCTTAGAGACTGTGTTTGGTAACCCTCTGAAGGAGAGCCAAGCCAATCGGGTGATTCGTCGGTTGAAGCAGGACAAGTCCACAGCCGCCGCCTACGCCACAGAATTTCGGCTGTTGGCACAAGACTTGTCTTGGAATGACTCTGCACTACGGGACCAGTATCTTGAGGTACTGTCAGACGAGATACTGGACCAGTTGGCCGTGATGGATCGTCCCACCACGCTGGACGCCCTCATTCAGCGGAGCCTGCAGATAGACGATTGGTTGGAGGACCGTCGCCAGGCCCGGGATCGCCAGCACTCCCGGCTCCTAGTGCCAGTCCTTCCCAGCAGGTCCACGCCCACAGCCGAGTTGCCAGTCGAGCCAACGCAGCTCGGGGCTGCGCGACCTCGCCTCTCCCCCTCGGAGAAGTCGCGGCGTAGGGAGGGGAACCTGTGTCTTTACTGCGATGGGAGTGGACATTATGCCCGTTCCTGTCCCGAGAAGATACCAGTCGCAGGGAGACCGCCAACCTCGGTAGCCGAAGGCCCTAGCAACATGGGGTCCCAAACCATGCAAGAAGGGCCCTCACCAGTGGAATTGCGACATCTCATGGTACCGGTGCGTCTCTACCCTCCAGGTGGGCCCTGGATTCTTATCCACGCTTTGGTAGATTCGGGGGCAACCCGCTCCTATATGGATGCTGCCTTTGCCGCTCATCATCAGGTGCCACTTCAGAACAAGCCAGAACCGGTACAGGTGGAGGCAATTGACGGATGGCTCCTGCGTTCGGGTGCCGTCACTCGGGAGACCCAGCCCTTGGTTCTGTGTCTCCAGCAGCACCGGGAGGTGCGAACCTTGGACATTGCCTCCATGCCCCAGTTCCCCCTGGTGCTCGGGATGGACTGGCTGGAGGCTCACAACGTTCAGATTGACTGGGTCAAACGGACTGTGCACTTCTCAGACCCATGTTCCCATGCTCAGTCCGAGATGCTAGCGGCCGCACCCACGGAGGAGGCAGCACCCACGCTCCCAGCCGTGTACCGGGACTACCAAGACGTGTTCGAGGAACGGGGGCAGACCAGCTGCAGCCACATCGGTCTTTTGACTGCGGCATAGACCTCCAGCCCGGAGCGCCCCTACCGGTGAGTCGCTTATACTCTCTAACAGAGCCAGAGCGCGAGGCTTTGCAGGACTTCTTGCGCAAGAACCTGGAGCGTGGTTTCATTAGGCCTTCTACCTCACCCACCGCTGCGCCAGTGCTCTTTGTTAAGAAGAAATGTGGGGAGCTCCGCCTTAGCCATGATTACCGGGCCCTGAACAAAATTACCATCCCAGACTGGTACCCCTTGCCCCTTATCTCGGAGTTGCTGGAGCGGGTGCAAGGGACACGGGTGTTCACCAAGCTAGACCTCCGGGGGGCCTACAATTTGATTCGGATCCGAGCCGGGGATGAGTGGAAGACAGCATTCGGGACCCGGTACGGACAGTTCGAATACCTGGTTATGCCTTTCGGTATGTGCAACGCGCCTGCTGTGTTCCAACGGTACATCAACCACGTGTTCCAGGACTTGCTAGACAAGTACGTGGTGGTGTACTTGGATGACATTCTGGTTTACTCCCGTGACCCGGCTCGCCATGAGGGACATGTCCGGACCGTGCTGCAGCGCTTGCGCGAGCACCGTTTCTATGCAAAGCTCAGCAAGTGCGAGTTCCATCAGCGGTCTGTGGACTTCCTTGGTCACCGACTCTCTCCAGATGGGGTGCGGATGGACCCTGGGAAGGTGGCAGCGGTTCGAGAATGGGCGGCACCCCGGAATCGCAAGGACCTACAGCGTTTCCTGGGGTTCGCCAACTACTACCGGACCTTCATTGCAGATTATGCTCATCGCACCACCCCGTTGACCCGGCTACTGCGCCCAAAGACGCCGTTTTCTTGGGACAAGGAGGCAGAGGAGGCATTTCAGGGGTTGAAGGCCTGTTTCCAGAGAGCGCTGATCTTGCAACATCCTGACCCCTCTCGACCCTTTGTGGTGGAGACCGATGCCTCCAGTACGGCTCTCGGTGCCGTCTTGTCTCAGCAGTATGGACCTGAAGTGCCACTCTTACCCTGTGCCTTCTATTCCCGCCAGCTCCTTCCAGCAGAGCGTAACTATACCGTGTGGGAGCGGGAACTACTGGCCATCAAGGTGGCCTTTGAGGTCTGGCGCCACCATCTTGAGGGGGCACGACATCCGGTGGAGGTGAGAACTGACCACCGGAACCTGGAGTACCTCCAGACCACCCGCAAGCTGAACCAAAGGCAGATCCGGTGGGCGTTGTTCTTTTCCCGGTTCCAGTTCCGGATCCGCTACATCCCTAGCTCCCAAAACCAGAAGGCGGATGCCCTGTCCCGGAAACCAGAAGACAACACAGACACGGTACAGCAAGCAGTACCCAGCACGATCCTACCACCAGCTGCATTCCTGGCCACCCAGGAGGCTGAGCCACTGCAGGCTCGGGTGCGGGAACAGCAGCGGGTCGACGCTTGGGCCCAGGAACGACTCCGGGAGCTGGCTGAAGGGTCCAGCACTCAGTATCCGGGGCTGGTCCTGCATCAGCGTCTTCTGCTGCACCACGGTCGCCTGTACATCCCGCCAGGGCCACTGCGGCTGGAGGTTCTCTGGATGCCCCATGATGCCCCAGCAGCGGGGCACTTTGGGCGGTATCGGACCACCCATCTGGTAAGCAGTGAGTTTTGGTGGCCCCGCCTGAAGGCTGATGTGGCTCGCTACGTTGCTGGTTGTGATGTCTGCCGGCGGGCCAAGGGCCCTACCGGGCGACCCCCCGGCTTACTTCAGCCATTGCCAGTTCCACCACGTCCTTGGCACACGGTTTCGCTGGACTTTGTAGTGGACTTACCCCCGTCTCGTGGCTGTACCTGCCTTCTAGTTTTCTCCGACCATTTCACTAAGATGGTGCATTGTGCCTCCTGCCCATCTGTACCCACAGCCAAGGAAACCGCTCAGCTGTACCTTCAGCATGTCTTCCGCCTGCATGGCCTACCTGAGCGTGTGGTGTCCGACCGGGGCATCCAGTTCACATCCCGGTTCTGGCGAGCATTGCACCAGACCCTCGGGACAGAGATCTGTCTCTCGTCAGCCTACCACCCACAGACCGATGGCTAGACGGAACGGGCGAACACGGTGCTGGAGCAGTACCTCCGGTGTTACTGCAGCTACCAGCAGGATGACTGGGTCGACCACCTAGCATTGGCAGAGTTCGCCTACAACAACGCGGTGAATGCGTCCACCCAGCAGACCCCGTTCCAGGCCAGTTACGGTTATCATCCACGGCTGTTTCCAGATGTGCTGCCGGCATCCGCGGTCCCTGCGGTGACGGAGTGGCTTCAAGAGCTCCAGTCCCAGCAACAGATTTTGATGGAGCAACTGCACCAGGCCAAGGAGGCGTACAAGGCCCAGGCCGACCGCCACCGCCAGGTGGGGCCGGAACTTCACGTCGGTGACCTGGTATGGCTCTCCACTCGCCACCTCCACCCCTCTCGACCTTCGCGGAAGTTGGATGCCCGTTTCACCGGCCCGTTTCCTATCGTGGACCAAGTCTCACCTGTGGCATTCCGTCTCCAGTTGCCCGCAACCCTGAAGGTTCACCCGGTCTTCCACAGGTCCCTTCTGAGTCCGGTGGCCCCACCCGATGAGTTCCACCCAAACCGTCCCTGACCGCAGCCAGTTTTGGTTCAGGGAGAGCCTGAGTACGAGGTGGAACGCATTCTGGACTCCCTATACCGCAGGGGAAAGCTGCAGTACCTCATTGACTGGAAGGGGTATGGACCGGAGGACCGTTCCTGGTAACCAGCGGCCAATGTCCACGCGCCTGCCTGCCTCCAAGAGTTCCATGCGGCGTACCCCGGCAAGCCGGGTCCGGACCCTCGATTGAGGGGGGCCTGGGAGGGGGGGTGGTGTGATGGCCTGGGATTCCGATTCAGAGGCTGAACCAGAGGAATCCCGGCCTGCACAGGAGTCCCCGCCTCCAGGGCCGGCTGAACTGGGGCAAGGCCTAGTTTCTGAGGAGCCTGCACCTGTGTCAGATCCTCAGGAGCAGGCACCAGGTGAAACCATTCTGGCCCCAGAGGTGCTTGAGGACTCAGTGTCTACAGGTGAGCCTCCTCCGGGGCCCAGTAACCCTTCGGCCACTCCTGAACTGCAGAGGCTTAGGGCAGAGAGGCGAAGGGAACTGGTTGCTCCCAGGAGGAGTGCTCGCCTTAAGGCCAGGGGAGGCGGGGCTCCTGGGGGCCGGGACCGCCCCTGGCCTTAGAAGAAGATAAAGGTCAGTCAGCCCAGTCCCAGGTTGCGGGAGCAACGTCGTTGTTGGCTTCAGATCTTCCAGTGTTCCTGTTCCCTGCCCGGCCTCCTGCTCATGACCTTCCAGCGTTCCTGTTCCCTGCCCGGCCTCCTGCTCATGACCTTCCAGCGTTCCTGTTCCCCGCCTGGCTCCCTGTTTCGGACCTCGCCTCTCATCTTGTGAACTCGGACTACGGTAACGGTACCTTTCCCCCGGGACCAGCACATTGGCATTCTTATTTCCTTTTTCCTTTTTCCTTTTCTCCTTCTGTGATGGAACTCCTATTTGGGGACTTCCCTGGCTTTTTTTCTGGCTTACGTAGGACCAGTCTGGATAGTTGGCCTTGGTGAAGACTTGACGTTTTCATCCCCCAAAAAGTTTTTGATTTGAGTTTCTACTGAAATGAGGCTGCATTTTAATGTTGTATTTTAATCTTGTTTTTAAGTTGTATTTCAATCAATTGTTTTTATACCTGGTGTTAGTCGTCTTGGCTGGGGAGGGTGGGGTATAAATAAAATTTGTTGTTGTTGTTGTTGTCTTTAGTGTAGGTGTTTTTTTGGGGGGGGTGCATTTCTTAAAAATTGCAGTGTTCAAGATGCTCTCACTTCCATTCTATTCCATGTCCCACCCACTTTTCTGTTTTATTCCCCAACTGTCAGTCAGCAGTCCATAGTCACTGGGCATGCTCAGTCTTCCTTTGGTTGTTTGTGGTTCTTTCCCCTTAGGGCTCCCCCCATTTTCTAAAATTTATTTATAGAAAATTACTTCTGCAAATCATGGGGCTCCCCCAAGCTTGTGAGAGTGCTACCATTTTGACTATGTAAGCAATGACATATGTTGATCATCAGCAACAGAAGAAATGGTGTTAATAGCAGCTTTGCGGGGCTTCAAGTATTTATTCAATCGGTCTTGCTGCATCAAGGAGAGAGTAGCAATACACTGGCATGACATTTTAAACACACCCTTTCTGCTGTTCGGTGGAAAACATGAGATGTTATCAATCACACGTTCTTTACATTGTGAGCGAATAATCAGAATCAGCGCCATTTCTCGTTCTTGCAGATGGAGGACTGAAGCTTTATTCTCATTCTTTACCAATCACCCTTTGCCCGAATGGCGTCTCCCCGTTCATTCCTTTGAAAGCCACTGAAGCAACGCTCCCCGTAATGAACTCATTTATGGAGCTGGTGTGGGCATCCTATTATGAAATTATATTGTAATTTGGCATGAAGCATTACTCCATTAAAATTAGAGCAAAGACAACTCTGTCCTCCTAGGCAAATAATTCTGAAGATCCACAGGGCTCAGAGACAATCTTCATCCAGACTCATTTCAACTCCTTCCGTTGACTCATAACAAAATTGGGAGGGGGTGTCGTGGCTGGCTTTTGCATGAATTGTGGGACACAGTAGGGCCAGGGGGTGGTGCCGATCATTGATGCCCAGGCTGACTGACACGAGGCATAAAAGTCCAGTGACCATTGCAGGGGGTGCACTAAATGATCGTTGAGGTCCCTTTCAACTCTATAATTCTATGATTCTATGGCCACCCCTTGTTGACCCCTTTGGATGCATATTGGGACCCCACCTGCCTCCAGTCTGTTTTCGGTCACTATCGGGCTGAATAGGATTAGTACTAGTGCCTGTGAGTTAGATTGGTTTTTTGCCTACTCCATGCAATCCCACTTCATACTGTCAGGAGCTCAGCCTACACTTGAGTAGGACCCTGGCAGAGACACATGCCCGACAGGCATGTTCTCTCCCTCCTGGCCGATTGTTTGGGAGCTTCAAAAGCTTTCTTCTGCCCGAACATCACAGCGACCCATGCCAACAGACACTGGCACACTTAGGGGTCTGCAGAGTTTGCACATCATGCAACTCAGCATTTTGGCTAATCTACTTTATTTACAGATAAACACACATGGAGAACTGCAACATGGCTCCCTCTCTCTCTAGCATCAGACAGCAAAGGGGGGGGGAGAGAACAAAGGACAAAAGTCCCACTTCACAGAACACAGTAACACAAACATCCTGTCTCTGTCACTTCCCACTTTGTGGAGTCAAAACATATACCGTCATGTGATAGACAACAATCCCATAACTGCAATAACAGAGCAGGAATTCTAACACATACTCAATAAAGTTCCTTCACACAACATACAAGGTGAGACCGAAAAGTCTGATGAATCGCCCCTGTATGCGATAATGGGAACTGCCAAATTCACAGAGATACATGGGAGGTGTTCATCTCAGCTAACATATGCACATGTGTCTCTTTGTTGACAGCCCTATGTTCATACGGTAGCAATTAGTTGCTAATACTGCAGTGTGTTGTGGTTGAAAATGGAGCAGAGAGTCAATATGAAATTCTGTTTCAAATTGGGTGAATCAGCATCAGAAACCCACAAAACGCTCACAATTGTGTACGGAGGTGAAGCTGTAACTCGAAAGACAGTGTATGAGTGGTTTAAGTGTTTCTGCGAAGGGTGGCAAACCATCGAAGATGACCCTCGGTCTGGCAAACCGTTGACGAGCGAATGGCGGCAAATGTTGACAGAGTTCGTGAGTTATTGATGTGGGATCAACGTTTGTCCGTCCAAATGATGGTGGAAGAATTGCATATTCCACATGAAATTGTTACTGAGGTTACTGAGTTGTCCAACCCTCCATATTCTCCTGATCTGGCCCCACCAGATTTCTTTCTTTTTCCAAAACTGAAATCAGCCCTGAAAGGGCACAGATTTACCAACATTTCACATGTCCAAGCTGCTGTGACTAGGGAACTGAAAGCAGTAGGAAAAGTGGACTTCTCCAGAGGTTTCCAACAATTCTATGAACATTGTCAACAGTGCATTGTATCAGAGGGGGCCTACTTTGAAGGCCTGTAAGCTTGTATGTTTGAATATTTCTCACTGTCCAATTTCTGTGACCATTCACCAAACTTTCTGGTCACACCTTGTATTTCACTCCTGATACCATGTGTTGTCTCCTATATGGAGCTCCAAATTCAATGTAGCAATTTAAAACAGCTATTGTGTTAATAAGCAAGCACACATATATCTACATCCATTGACAGAATGTAACTTATCTCATGGATAAAGCTAACAGATAGTCTTGCTCATGAGATTCTATCCCATCTAAGCGATAAAGTAACACAGATCAGGGACGCGTTTGGCGCTGTGGGTTAAACCACAGAGCCTAGGACTTGCCGATCAGAAGGTCAGCGGTTCAAATCCCCATGACGGGGTGAGCTCCCATTGCTCGGTCCCTGCTCCTGCCAACCTAGCAGTTTGAAAGCACGTCAAACTGCAAGTAGATAAATAGGTAAACGGGAAGGTAAACGGCATTTCCGTGTGCTGCTCTGGTTCACCAGAAGTGGCTTTGTCATGCTGGCCACATGACCCAGAAGCTGTCTGCAGACAAACGCTGGCTCCCTCGGCCAATAAAGCGAGATGAGCGTCACAACCCCAGAGTCGGTCACGACTGGACCTAATGGTCAGGGGTCCCTTTACCTTTACCTTTAGGCAAAAACCAAGTGGCTGGTGCCAATCTGCCAAGTGGAAAAATTCCTACCGGGCCCCTTCAACAGGCAACTAATCAACGTCCATAGCAAGGTCAAGGTGTGGAACACAAGAAGAAAGGGCAGTAGCGCGGGAAATCCATGGAAGCAGGAAGTTGAAGGAAGAGCTCCCAGCTGCGTGGCCGCTTAAATGTGGCAAACCAAACACCCAGCCAGCCGGATTCACTGGCTGTGGCCGGGATGCAGGCCAGGACTCCCCAATGGCGCAGGGGACTAGTCATGCCCTGCTAAGCGTAGGCGAGTGTGAGACCAGCCCACAACCCTGTCCTCCTGTGAAGGAGAACGGCTTTGCCATGCGAGTGTGTCCAGAATTCCTGTGTAAAGTACTGTGATCTGCTAGGGCTTTCCCCCAATTATTTCATATCAACAAATAAAGTTGCCATCCTAAACCCATTCACCCAGGAGTAAGCCCCATTGAATTCAATAGGGCTTGCTTCCGAGTAGTTAGGAATTGTGCCGTAACTTCTGATTGCGAAGAACTCTTGTCCTTATCGCTAGCTCTATTTCTTGCTTAATAAATTTGGTCCTTTAATTCCTAAGGCACCGGTCCTGTATATACACCGGTACTGATATACGGCCTATTGATCTCGCTGGGGATTGTGCACATGCCGTTTTGCGAAGGGCCTCGTCTTAAATTTGGAACATTTGCTGCTGGTGTGCAACCTTAGTTATAACCCACCACAGCTTTAGTTTCTGCCACTGCACTTTATATCCTGTCTTCTGCGGGCCTGTTCTTAGATTTGATACTTGGTACTGCTACTTGGCAATCATTCCATTAATCCTCTCCTCCTTTCTTTAACTTCTCTGATTCTGTTATCTTCTGTCTGCTGTACTCCAGCCTTATCCAGTCCTGCTTCACTGAGTTCAGCTTCAGGCCCTGCATCAGTGGCTTTCTGTGCCATTCTTCCAAGAATTTCAGTATCTTTCAGTTGTCTGTCCTGCTCAGTCAATTGTCAGTTTCTTTTATTATTCCATAGTTCTACCTTTCTGCCTTGCTTCATTTCCTGCCTCCCCCTATTATTCTGTTAACTCTCTGTTGGCCATTTCTGTCACACAAACCTCTTCCCCTCCTTTTTTTGGCCGTTCTGAAATCTGTCTCAAGGCTCCCTTCTTTCTTCCTATGTGTGCATATTCAGGTGGTGATAATCAGGAGTCGATCCCACCTTAAATCTACTGGGTTAATGCTCCCGCTCAGGGCTTCAACTGTGCCACAGAATCTGTTGTCAACAAACAAGGCTTTGTCCAGGAATGAATGGATGAATCTTTATTTGTATCGGCCATCGGCCATAGCAATAAAACAACAATACAATACAGGAATAGAAATAAAAAGTCAATTATATAAAAGACATTTTAGGGTTTTGAATCAATAGTCAAATAGTGGATCTTATTCTGATTGCCCCCGCTAGAAACCTTGCAACCTTTGCTGTCACCTGCTCATCTTGGTCTGCCAAGAGAAAGGATACTGTGGCAGTGGTTGGGCGACCCGGAACAGGCAATAAAAGAGGGGTGATAATCCTCAAGCCTTTATAAAGAGTGCAAGCCAGAAGGGCACGCACCACCGATTCGGTACTGCCATCTCTACAGGGACATAAGCGTTTTTCATGTGGAATCTGTTAGAATCGTTCCTCAGGTACAGGCATAGGCAAACTCAGCCCTCCAGATGTTTTGGGACTACAACTCCTATCATTCCTGACCACTGGTCCTGTTAGCTAGGGATGATGGGAGTTGTATCTGGAAATACACAGTTTGTTGGCACATTCACAGTGGCCTTTGCAAGCTCAGAATTAAGAAACAGGGTAGCGTGATTCCTACACTACGTATAGACGAAGGGCAGAGAATCTGCAGACCTCCAGATATTGATGGACTCAAATTTCCACCACCCACCCCAAAGATGATGGAGGTTCAGCATTATCTAGAATACATATCTTCCCATCCCCGATACAGTCCCAGAAAACCTGTAGCTGTTATAAGAAGAGCCCTGCTGGATCGGAACAAAGTGGCACATCTATTATTATCATTCTGTTCTCACAGATGTGCTTTCCTCCCAGCCTGTACACCTAAGAATGGGTGGGTCTATTTCTGTTCTACATTACTTTGGCTTTTTACCAAGCTCTCAAGGCAAAATGGCCCTGAACTCCAGGGGAAGCAGCCTTATCCAGGCTTTCCCTCTGCCTTTACAAGGGTTCAGAGGACAGCTTTTTCCCATGAGTCCACTGCACAAACAAGATACTGGGCAAAACCTTGTATTTCGCTGCAACCTATGGGTCACAGCACCACTGGGAAGAGGCGTCCTAAGCTTATTGGGCATGGAACGAGGCTTCTGTTTGCTTTTTAAAGCTTTAATGTATTTCTTACTGATCTAACTTCTTGCAAAACACAGCTTACTTGCGTTTAATACCACTGGGAATTAGGATGAGAGCAGGGGAAATTTGCTGTTTTTAACAAAGCCCGGCATTGCTACAAAGCATAGTCTGTGAAACATCAATCAAGACAAAAGACAAGAAAAGAGCACAATATAACCTTTCAGTAGGACTTAAAGAAACCTACACTCACTGTGTTAAGAAAAGCCAGCAGTCAGTGATAGGAATTCAATGCCACATCTTATCAAGCAATCAAGACAGTAAAGTTTGAGCAATCAGTTAATTGTTAGGCAAGAGTGAGCCTAAGTTAGAAACAAGAAAATGTCACTAAGCAGCAACCTTTGGGAAAAATACAAATTCTCTGGAAGAATGGAGGATACAAGAAGGAAGCATTAGCACTTTGGTTGGCATAAAGAGACAATGACATGGTTGGCACTTAACATTGAGCCAAATGCATGGACATGCATGCTCCCAGATAGAAGATCATGTCTGTTTTGCTCCCCTTCAAATCTTGTAAAAGGTAAAATATAACTGCTACTCACTCAGAATACTGGTTGAAGAGTAACTGATACAGCAGCGTTGTTCAAACAGGCTTAAAATGGTAATTCGGTTACAAAAGCATGCTTAAGTCTAGTTTAAGATGGCGTCTGAGCAATGGAGCTCAGACATGCAAATTGTTCTCAAATTTCCTGCTTGTTGATGAGATTAAGTGGCAAGAGTGAAGAGAGGAAAAAGAACAAAGAGGAAGTGCTCAGCCAGGTGATGAGATTACCGGTATATATGACTATACCCTCCCCTTGTCAGGGCGCAGTGGGAGTGTCTTTCAAAGTTCTCTCTAGCCACCTTACTGGAAAACTCTGTGAGCTTCAACTCCTATCATGTGCCTATCTAGCAAAATGCATTGTTAGTCTGACTGCATTCTAAATACAGTCGTACCTCAGCTCCTGAACGCCTTGTGAGTTGAACGTTCCAGCTCCCGAATGATCGAAAACCGGAAGTGAGTGTTCTTTTGGAAGCTAAACTTTCAAAGGAGGCCTCCGCGGCTTCCAGTTGGCTGCAGGAGCTCTTGCAGCCAATCAGAAGCCGCACTTTGGTTTCCGAACATTTCGGAAGTTGAACGGACTTCTGGAACAGATTCCGTTCGACTTCCGAGGTACCACTGTATCCCACAAGGGCCACATGACAGTGGTGGTCAGGTCTAGCAGACAAAGGTGTGTGGGGCTTATAGGAAGCTCATAAGCAGAACATGTGGCATCAGCACAACTGTGCTCTCCCTCTTCTGTACCCCAGCAATGGAAGGATACCGTATGCTCAGATACTGATGGAAATAAACAGCCATCATGAAAAATAGCCACGGACAGCCTTATCCTCAATGAATTTGTCTCATCCCTTCTAAATCCATCTAAACTGGTGGCTTTTTAGCACATCTAGCTTAATTACACATTGTGAGGAGAAATTGCTTCTTTTTCTGCTCCACATCCCACACCTTTCAGTTTCATCTACTGACCCTGGATCCTATCATTATGAGAAAGGAACACTGTGTAATTGTATATACCTTTGTCATGTCTCCCATATTTCCCGAATGTTGTGACCTTTCTTCATACAGAATTAGCACACATAATATTTATCCCGGAGATGCAGATTAAGCATAAAGTCGGAAATCTATTGAACTCCCAGTTCAGGCATACAATTCATCATGCTTCAGCCAATATCAAGACTTAAGGAGCTTCAATGGGGATATGCGATAATAATATTAATTGGATGGTATCTGATCCTGATAGCTGGAGTTTGACACATATCCTTCTTGAAGTGGTAAAGCTGAAGAGAATCCAATTATCCTAGGAAGTATAACGATAGACAAATATATATTTATTTTTTCCTATATTTAATTATTCCTATTGTTATAGGACGAATGGATGGAGACTTCAGTAGTATTAACAGAGTAAACAGGAGATTAGCTATGTCCCCCCCCCCCCCGGTAATATCATTAAATATATAAAAAGAAACTGTCACACTTCTGGTTCTTTTGTTGCCAACTGCTATGAGGTGCTTGTTTGTCATGTGAGATGGGAGATAACGTTGATATTTTATCTTCAAGATTATACTGGTTTCCCTTACCACCCGCACTCCATGACAGCCTTCTGCCATTGTGCAAAGACCTTTCCTTTCCAGCATGCCAAACTGCTTATTTTAATCTCCATGGTCCACCGCCTAGGACCCTCGTACCTACGGGACCGCCTCTCCCGGTATGCCCCACAGAGGACCTCAAGGTCCATAAATGGCAACACCCTAGAGGTCCCAGGCCCTAAGGAAGTCAGATTAGCCTCAACCAGAGCCAGGGACTTCTCAACAGTGGCTCCAGCCTGGTGGAATGCTCTGTCTCATGAGACCAGGGCCCTGCAGGATCTGATTTCTTTCCTCAGGGCCGGTAAGACAGAGTTGTTCTGCCTGGCCTTTGGCTTGGAATCAACTTGATCCCCTCCCTCTCTTTCCTTTTTTCTTTCTCCTTCTGTGATGGAACTCCTATTTGGGGACTTCCCTAGCTTTTTTCTGGCCCATGTAGGACCAGTCTGGATAGTTGGCCTTGGTGAAGATTTGACGTTTTCATCCCCCAAAAAGTTTTTGATTTGAGTTTCTACTGAAATGAGGCTGCATTTTAATGTTGTATTTTCATCTTGTTTTTAAGTTGTATTTTAATCAATTGTTTATATACCTGATGTTAGCTGCCCTTGGCTGGGGAGGGCAGGGTATAAATTATTATTATTATTATTATTATTATTATTATTATTATTATTATTATTATTATTATTATTATTATTATTATTAATTATTATTAGTGTTTTATTATTTCATCGTTTCCCTCATCCTCCCCAGTAAATGTATTGTATTGCTGTACTTCTGTTGCTGTTTTACCATTGCTTGTTTTAAACATTTGACCTTGGCCACTTTTTAGTAGGAAAGCAAGGCTATAATATTTTATGGAAATACAGTCACCTGCACACAAAGTGTGTGAAGAGCACCTGTTAAAGATAGCACCTTTTAGAACCTCAAATCTACCTCCAGAACTTTAGGAGAAACCTGGAATCTAGGAGGTCTAAGATTCAATGGCAGTCAATGAAGTTCCATTGTCAGCGCAGCCCATGGGATGTTGCATGCTTTTCAATGCAACCAAGCCAAATGTTCTCTCTCTCTCCTCCAAATCCCATGGATTTGCCAATGTATCTCCAGGCCCTATTGTGACCCCTTTTTAAATTCATGGTGTAAGCAGGCATATTGTCATTTGAATCGTTCATTTCACCAGAGCTTTGCCTCACAACAGGAAATGTGCTGGAGCATATTTTTTGAAAACAAATAAATCTTGCCCTGAAACATCCTGCCGACCGTTTGCTATAAACTTACGGTGCCTTCCTAGACTGACCAATGTTAAAGCTCACTGGATTTGCAGGCTTACATAGTTAAGTCCCTGATACCTGCACAGCTTTGAGAGACACAGGTATGCGCAAATGAGAAGTTGGTTAGAAGCAGTGTCACAGACACACTCGTTGCTACCTTTGACAGCTTTGGGACAGCGTTAGTTGATATGGTGACAGAGGCAAGTATGCGCAAATGAGAAGTTGGCTAGAAGCAATGTCACAGACACATTCGTTGCTACCTTTGACATTCCCCTGCTACACTGGCCCTTGTTACTCTCTTGTTAATCTCCTGAGGATATTCCTGTATATGAGACTTTGGAGATTCGGTCTATTTATTCAAGGTGATTAATTAATCTACCAGTTTGTGGCCTTCCAACCATTTAATTGATTGTCTTTAATAGATTTTGTGTCCTTTGGGATTTCTTGATGCTCACATAGCTAACAACCATGCTTCCTTGTTTCCACCTAAATAGTTCTTTGTAAGTTGTAAGCTCCTGTCAGTTTCTCTTCATCAACTCTCCTGTGTATTGTTTCTTAATTAAATGCATGTCCTTATTCACATGCACAGTTCCTTTTTCTCTAGTTGACTGTCTCTTACTCAAGCTTAATAGAAATTGATATTATTCTTCCTTACCGTAGCAAGGTTCATTCTTGATTCACTGATGCAAGCTATACTGGCCTGTTGTGGAATCTTGTTGTTTCCCCTTCCCTTCTTCCCTTTCCAGAGGCTGCCAAAGCAATGCTAAAATCTGAGGCTTTGTGATACTGTCATGATATAAAGAAACTTAAGACAATTTGCTGCTGTTAATTGAGTCCTCAACATGTGCTGCTTGAAATGGAATGTTTCATTCTCCCAAATGATAGAGCTGTTCTTCTGTCTCCCGCACACTACTTGCCCAGTAAATATGTATTCCATTTTTTATATCCATTCCCAGACATAGACCATGGTCCTCATCCATATACCCAACTATACATTTTTAAAGACTGCCTATCCCGCTTAATTTGCTTAAGAAATTCAAGTTGGCTAAGAAACACAACAATTAACACAACCATTTAAAACAAATAACCACCTCCTAATTAAACCCAATCACAAAGTTAAAATATGAACATAAAACTGAAAATAATCATAATCAATCATCCAAAACAACATAAATATAGAGTACCAAACTAAGCCAGTGAAAAAATGTAATCAGCCAGAGGCCTTTTTAAAAAACAGACAGCCAAACAAACAAACAAACAAACAAACAAACAAACAAACACAACTACACCTTTACCAAATGCCTTTGTCTGGAAATGGATATATAAAAAATGGAATACATATTTACTGGGCAAGTATTGTGGAGGAGACAGAAGAACAGCCCTATCATTTGAGAGGATGAAACAGCCCATTTCAGGCAAAAGTAATATAATAGGGCCTGACACAAGATTAAGTTCAGCTTGTTCTACCTCATCCAGTCCAATTAAACTGTTCCGTCAACTGCATCCCTGGGATAGATGAACACAAGAGATAGTTTCTTCAGTATACAGTGGTACCTCTGGTTACGAACTTAATTCATTTCGGAGTTCTGTTCTTAACCTGAAACCGTTCTTAACCTGAGGTACCACTTTAGCTAATAGGGCCTCCCACTGCCACCGTGCTGCCAGCGCACGATTTCTGTTCTCATCCTGAGGTAAAGTTCTTAATACGAGGTACTACTTCTGGGTTAGCAGAGTCTGTAACATGAAGTGTTTGTAACCCAAGGTGTTTGTAACCCGAGGTACCACTGTAGTGATGGATCTACAACCCAGCTCCCTGGATGACCTTCCCTAGAAGATCCATGTAGATATTAAATAGCATGGGGAACAAAAATCCTATGGACCAATAGCCACGAGGAAGAGCAACTGTGCCCCAGCACCGTCTTCTGGATCCTTTCTCTCAAGAACGAATGGAGCCACTTCAATACAGTGAACCCAGTGTCAATTACCTCAAGATGACCCAGAATGATAAAATGGTTAATGGTATCAAAGGCCACCAGGAGGGGTGGCACTTCCTCTGTCCATTTTATGGCACAGATAATCCACTAGGGCAGATTATGTTCCAGGCAGAAATCCAAACACACGTTGCCCACAAAAGGAAGGTCTGACACTGTGTGGTTGTTCAAATCAAAGTGATCCAGGGATGATATTTTTCACACTAGGCCACATCTTCACTCTTTTGTGTGTGTCAAAGGCAGAAACCTCCTCTCTAATGGAAGTCTTCATTACCTCCCCCTTCCCTGTGTGAAAAACCTGATCCTACTGGTTTCACCAGCCACAATGGGCAAGGATCAACAGCGCAAGTCATCAACCATTCCTCTCCAAGGATTTCCCACCACTTTTTCAATGCCAATAAGCTGAAAGGTAACCAATCGATCATGACAAAATGCAACTCCTCCGAGGCTGCTGGCAAACCAGAATTCAAGACGGAATGCATCGGAGTTTATCTGCAAAGAGCCTTGCTAACAAGTCACAGTGGGATAATGTGACTTCCTCTACCTCATTCCAAGGGCTAAGGTGTGAGAGCTCCTTCAAAACAGAACTTCACTGTATAGCAGAGAGCAGATGCATTAGCAATAGAAATGTATCACTTCTTTGTCACCGCTTTTACCACAGAATAGAAGAGAGAACAGAAGAATTGGTCAGACTTGCTATGAGCAATTGTCTCGAGCCATTATGTTTCTCATTGCGTTGTCCACACTCCGTCAATGAGATGAGCCCTACAAGAGGGAAGAGGAAACTTAGGAGCAATCATATTCTCGTGTTATTCCCATATATCACAGACTCATCGGAACACAAGCAGAACTACTAGCCATATCAGTCAGAACCACCACACTCTGAGCTGTCAGAAATCCTCCTTGATTCACCAGCCTCAAAGTAGCAGACCATCCAAAGTGGTACCTTACCCCTATGGTCGAGCAGTCTAAACCCATGGCTGGGAAACCCGTAAGATGTTGCAGGATCACAACTCTCATTGATTCTTCCTATCAACCATGCTGGAAGGGAGTTGGGAGTCCAATAACATCTCTAGGGCTACAGATTCACCTCCTGAACCTAACCAGACAAAGATCTGTCCATGGCAGGAGAAATGTATTCTTACACGCTATCCTAATTTCCGCCGAGCAGCTGCATGAGATTTCAGAAGTAGCAGGCATGCCTACCCAGGGTTAGTGTTTCCTTTGGGAATGAGGCTCAATGGAGGTTGTAGTGTATTTATGATACATCGGGTCCTCCCTTAAAGAGGACATGTGTTGCGGTGACGCCTGGCAACCAAACCCTGTGTTGTGGGTGGGTAAGATTGGTTAGCCACAACAACCAATTGGTAGGTCCCTTGATCAGGCCAATGGGACCCAAGCTAAAAAGATCAAGGGACCTATATATACCCATGCACGTGACCCAGAGCTTCCTCTTTTGGTGTGTGCATTTGGAACACCTGCCCACCTCTCCCTATTTTTAGGGCTTTGTGCTTGACCTTGCTATGCTATTGTGTGTCATCTGTTGTTGGAACAGGGGCATGGCAGGAATTTCCCCCACAGGGGTTGATTGGCTGGTGCCATTTATGTTTCACCTGCCGTGTAGCAAATCACCTCAACTTGTAAGATTGCGGATAGACTCTAGTTCAGGTGATAGGGATGGGATAAGGCTCTCACCATCCCTATGTGAAGAGTATTAGGTTAAAGGCATCCAGGGACTCGATGGTTTGGTCAACCCCTGTGAGGGGGTTGTGCCCGTACCTGAGTCCAGGGGGGCATTTGGGTGGTGGAGATAGCCTGTTCCCAGCTTTCTGCTTATCCAGGTGTTCACCCTAGGCTGACCTATGCTGGAACCCTGGGTCAGTGCTACCTGCAATGGTGCAGGGAGCTAGTCGAACCAGAGCCTATGCAACCATTCACTTGCTGTAATCAATAAAGTTGTGGCCTAAATTCTGCCAAAAACCAAACCAAAATTTGAGTCTTGTCTTGAGTTTATTTAAGGGGGAGGTTTAAAGGTCTGAACACGCAAATGGCTTATTTACGTATATATACAGCCTGGAGTTTGCACCAGCACTCTAAAACATGCCAACTTATTCCATAGCAGCAGCAATAAGCCCAGCACCATTCTTTCTCTGCAGCCTATCTTGCACTGCAAGGCACAGCCCTGGATATGGCAAAGCCCTTTCCGTGCCTGCAGAGGAGAGGGTGTTGCGGGCAGGACCCTCCCACATTCGCGGGGGCATCCCTCGCCCCCGCGAGAACTGGGGAATCCCTGGGCGTGCCTGCTACCCAGCCCGCCAATCGGCGGGCGAGGGGAGGCGCGGCCTGGGCTACTTAAGGCCAGGCACGCCCAGGGACCGTCCTCTTTTCCCCTCACCCCAGCAGCTGAGCGGTTTTCCCATCCCACCCACCCTTAGGTTTAGCTAGAATTGGCCTTGCTATGGACTTCGGTTGGTCGCCGCAAGGGGCCTGGTAGGAATTTTTCCAAATTGGCGCACTTCCTGCCTTTTGGTTTTTTCGCCTACCTCGTAGCAATCGTCACAACTTTCACGGTATTGGCGGTTAGGCATTGGCATGGGGCAAATTATAGGAAAAAGGAGGGGGGAAGGGAGTGCCATCACCTTCCCCCAATGAGAAGGGGTAGTCCGGTAGAGGACTCCCAGGGGGGGCGTGGCCTTGTCCGAAGCCTGGAGAGGTAGGGCCTCCGGCATGCCCCCGAGCGGTGACACCCGTGGGATCCTAGTTGGCGTACTTCAACAGGACTCCCACGGTTTGTGTTCAACCCTTCCCGGTCACCATACCGGGTAGTCGATAGAAGCCAATGCCTAAGGCCAATACCTTCAATTCCGTAATCAATAAAGTTGTGGCCTTTCACGCCCATTAACCTTAAAACAATGTGTCTGTGTCTTCATTTCATTTGGGGGAGGAAACTTGCCACGCAAAGAGATATGGCATGGAAGACAATGAAAACTCTACCTCTCTGTCCACCTCTCTGTTGTATGTTCTCTCTGTGTGTGTGTGCCAACTTAACGTGCAGCCAAAGGTGTTGTGAAAGCTTTCACTGCAACTGATCGCCCAGCTGACAGCTTAAAACAGGCAAATCGGATTGCCCATTCGGCGAGATGATTGGCTGCAGTGAACTTTCGAAATTCCTTGAGCAGAGGACATGTCTTCACCACCATCACACGTGCACAAATATGGCTAACCATTCTTTACACTATTACAGACCCTCCAAGTGTCCCTATTTTCCAGGGACAGTCCCAGATTTACAAAAGCCCTCGTGGTTTCTTTTTTTATACCGGAATGTCTCGCTTTTCCTTAGGACGTCCCTATTTTCACCGGAGAAATGTTGGAGGGTATAGAGTTATGCAACTCCTGAGCCTAGGAGATTAGTATTAGGAGATTATACAATCGTTAGAAGACTTCTGAAGGGAGCCCTGTATAGAGAAGTTTTTTAAATTATTTTTTATATGTTGGAGTGGCTGCCCTAATCATATGGGGCAGGGAAGAAGAAGAAGAAGAAGAAGAAGAAGAAGAAGAAGAAGAAGAAGAAGAAGAAGAAGAAGAAATAGAAGAAGAAGAAATCCCTGTTTTCCTTGGGGAAATGTTGGAGAGTATGTCATTATTGCAGTTTGGTCACTTAAATGCTTTTGTGGCTATTAGAACAGCCTAACCATGTAAAATCATAGAATCATAGAGTTGGAAGAGACCACAAGGGCCATCGAGTCCAACCCCCTGCCAAACAGGAAACACCATCAGAGCACTCCTGACATATGGTTGTCAAGCCTCTGCTTAAAGACCTCCAAAGAAGGAGACTCCACCACACTCCTTGGCAGCAAATTCCACTGTCGAACAGCTCTTACTGTCAGGAAGTTCTTCCTAATGTTTAGGTGCAATCTTCTTTCTTGTAGTTTGGATCCATTGCTCCGTGTCCGCTTCTCTGGAGCAGCAGAAAACAACCTTTCTCCCTCCTCTATGTGACATCCTCTCAAAAATAATAATCTTCTCAAAAATATGTCCCAATGAGTTCCATGGGATTTACTCCAAGATAGCACTGGTGCATAAGGCATCCTATACACTGTTTCTGAAGAGTAAGTGGCTTACCTCTGAGTAGACACGCATAGGCCTGCACTGTAAATGTTTTTCATTAGACTCTGTTTTATACCATTGATACCTAGGAATTGAACGTCGCTTCAAAGATTAATGACCTACAAGCTGTGCACATGTGGACCAAACCAGACTTGCAACTCAAAATCTATCGCCACCTTGAGCAGAAATTGGATTTCTGTTTCTCTCTCTCTTTTTTCTGACTTCCACCTGCTACACTGAGCACACAGTTGCAGGCTGGCAGAGTATAAACATCTTTATCTGTCTCTCACTTCGCTCCTTTCTTTGTGCTGTGACTTTACCCTGTCACACTCACGTAGCCACAGACTTCTCTTGCTTGTATTTCAGTTAATAGACTTTTTTTCCTGGTTCATGCCCCCTTTGGGGTTTTTATAAGGCAAGGCAATGTTGGGTGTTATTTAAAACAAGGCAAGCGTTTTATTTATTTATTTGTTCTAATAAATACAGAATGGAAATGTTCTCTTCCAGAAGATTGGAACGCTTTGACTGATTAGAATTGGGGTGGGGGGTGAGGGTAAAACTAAACAAACAAATAAAAAAGGTTAGGATGATTAAATTTGCCCACGGCACTTTCTGTACAATTGAAATTGTGCCTCTTTTCCTAGAGAGTATTGCAAAGGACAGAATTTCTGCCTCCGTCGCAGTCTGTATTTCTCTTGGCTTATATCCTCCTGCATGCCAGAGTGTTGATTTGGATACCCATCAACCTGTATGTTCGCTAGGCACATTTGAGGAGAGTATTGGATGTGGTAAGCACATCACTATAAGGAGGCATGTTTCAGGCAAGGCGGATAATAAACTGATGTTGGCGTGCCATTGCAAAGTATTGCTAAGACGGCCTGTAACTGAGTGATTAGTCCATACATAAAATGTACTGTGTTTTAAAGCACAAAATTGGTTTGTTTATAGCTGAGATAATAGCTTAGAAATGGGATCTAGCCAGCCCACCCCCATCCTGTTTCATTCACACATTGCTAGCATTGCTTAGGACTGAGGTGGCATTAATAAAGAAAGAACGGATCTTTCCTTACTGTTTCTTCCTATTTACAAGGATTCTTCAGATTCTAAGCCTACACGGTTGGAAGCCAGTTTCACAACTGCGTTGTGCAGAAGCAATGGAGGGAGGGAGATGAGAGAAGGTCCAGCTCCGAGGGCCTTCTGGTGGTTCCCTCACTGTGAGAAGTGAGGTTACAGGGAACCAGGCAGAGGGCCTTCTCGGTAGTGGCGCCCACCCTGTGGAACACACTCCCATCAGATGTCAAGGGGATAAAGAAGTATCTGACTTTTAGAAGACATCTGAAGGCAACCCTGTATTGAGAAAATTTTAATGTCTAATGTTTTATAATTTTTTATGTGTTTTAAGCTGCCCAGAGTGGCTGGGGAAACCCAACCAGATGGGCAGCGTATAAATAATAAAATTATTATTATTATTATTATTATTATTATTATTATTATTATTAGGTTTGGAGGTTTAGTGGGAAGCTACACATGTACTTTCCCCTTACTATCTGTTAGTCTCAATCCTACCTTCTTCTGACTGTAGGCATGCAACAAAAAGTGCTCTCAGGAGATCACACACACATATCACACCTTTCTTTAAGGACCTCAAGGTAGCATACATGGTTGTCCCTCCAGCACTAGACTAGGCTGAAAGATAGTGACTAGTCCAGACTTTCCCATGCTGGTCACCTCCAGATGTTTAGGACTACTGGCTAGGATGGACAAGAGATGCAGTCCAAAACATCTGGAAGGTACCAAGTTGGTTGGGGAATAATAATAATAATAATAATAATAATAATAATAATAATAATTTATACCCCGCTCTCCCTTGCCAAAACCGGGCTCAGAGCAGCTAACATCAAATATGTAACATATTACCATAAAATCAAGCAATCAATTAAAATGCATCCTAAAATCAAATCAGAATCTAATCTAATCAGATGGCAACCTGCAAATTAGGAATGGGGACCTTAAATGCTCACCAGGCCTGTTTATACTGATCTTATATGAGCCTGTGAGAAAAGTGGGGGGGGGGGCACTTTCATGAAAGTTCTTATAAGGAGAGAGGGGTAGTCAGACTGGACCCCAGCCAAAGGCCTAGCGGAACAGCTCCGTCTTGCAGGCCCTGCGAAAGATGTCAGATCCCGCAGGGCCCTGGTCTCTTGTGACAGAGCATTCCACCAGGCAAGGCCAGTCTAATCTCCTTGAGGCCCGGGACCTCCAAGATGTTATTATTTACGGACCGTAAGGTCCTCCGTGGGACATACCAGGAGAGGCGGTCCCGTAGGTACGAGGGTCCTAGGCCATATAGTTCACAGTCATCCAGTGAGCTTTGCAGTTGAGTGAGCGTGTGATCTTGGGCATCCCCAGTCTTAAACTGACACTCCAACTACTCTACCAAACTTTGCAGTGGTGGTGCAAGATGGAGTATAAAAATGAAGGCAGATGCTCATGTCTTACCTGGGCTGTGAACTCGCTGTGTGGCGCCTCTCAGTTTTAGCTCCCTCTCTGCAATACAACGGTAAGCATGCTGGATTCTGCCCCAACACAAATGTGGGCTGGATCTGCCCATTTCGATGGATCAATACAAGGCAGCCAGATGTTGAGCACCTGCACCACTGGGTTTCAAAGTGGAGATTTAGCGCCATGGGGGTTAAACCACAGAGCCAAGGACTTGCCGATCAGAAGGTCGGCAGTTTGAATCCCCATGACAGGGTGAGCTCCCGTTGCTCAGTCCCTGCTTCTGTCAAAGTGCAAGTAGATAAATAGCTACCACTCCAGTGGGAAAGTAAACGGCATTTCCGTGCGCTGCTCTGCTTCGCCAGAAGCGGCTTAGTCATGCTGGCCACATGACCCGGAAGCTGTACGCCGGCTCCCTCGGCCAATAAAGCGAGATGAGCGCCGCAACCCCAGAGTCGGTCACGACTGGACCTAATGGTCAGGGGTCCCTTTACCTTTTACAATTAACACGGAGAAAAGAAGAGAAAAGAGGTGAGGCATCCTTCGTCCGTGCAACAGCTTCTTCTGTGCAACTATATGCATAGTCAGTTAGAATTGTCTTTTTTTTTACAAAGAAAGAAAGATTAATAGGAGACAATTTACCGGTTGAAAGAATCTCTTTCCATTTCAAGGGACTGGAGCAGGAGGAGTGCTTGGTAGATTACTATCTTGTTGTACACTTTGATCATAAAAGCGCTGATTGAAAAGTTGGTCAGCTCTATTCAATCTGTGTGGGTATCCTGCAGTTTTGCCGAAGAGTTCTCGAGTCTACGGTGATTCACTATCTTTTCAAGTCAGGATAATTCTTTACTCGGTAAATATATACTTCACAAACTGCTGAAGGGCGGGGGGGGGGGTGTAGCTGCCATCTTCGATGCATCTACAGAAATTTAGGTCAACAGCAGGCTGTACATGTTACATTTTTTCACAGCTGTGGCAAATTGGATACAGTGCTGCCATTTAATCCACTTTCTCCTTCAACCCTCTTGCGGAGAGGCTCCTCACCATTGCAAAAACCATCCTTTCAAAAAGCACAAAACTGTATTTTGGGAAGCAGATGCAAATATCATTGCAGCACATCCTTGCCGAGTACTGAATACCCATCTGGAGAGAAGGGAACAGAGGGCCAACTGAATCATCCAGCCTCGTCTTAGTGTTGCATGCAGCCAAGTTGAAGGTTTCATCCATGATTAAATCACAGACAGAAATAACTATCGCCACTATTCACCATTGACCATGCATAGAACAGAACCAGCCAAATGGTAGGCGCTCCTGCCAGCTGGAAGCCTCGCACTCCAAGATGGGCAGCTATTTTTAAATGCTCGGATTTCTCTCTCTCTCCCCTGCCTGTGTAGCATAGCTGCATTAATTTCAAATGCTCCCACTTCCTTCATATGCTTCAGCTTCCAAGCACATTGAAGGGGAAATCTTGCCAATGGGGTGAACAGCCAACTTGAGGATCGCCGGATGATTCTGAACATGTAAAAGAGAAGGAAGCTGTAAGCGCAAATAAGCTTGAAAAATTGGAGAGACGCTTGAGATCAGACTGGTTCTACTTTTCAAACTAATGACTTAATACCAGCATTCTCAGCCTACTGCCCTCCCATTGTGGTTCGGTTCAGATGTGATGCACAGCTGAGCTAGATGATGCAGTCTGGTGATGCAGTGCCCAAGAATTTCACCAGGGTTGCTGGAATCTCTGACTACCAAGATAGCTAGCCAGAGCAGGGTGGAACAGTACTTTGGGAGGGAAAATAAAGGGATCAGTTTTCTGAGAATGTTAAGATAGTACAGTGGTACCTTGGGTTACAGACGCTTCAGGTTACAGACTCCACTAACCCAGAAATAGTACCTTTGCTTTAAGAACTTTGCTTCAGAATGAGAAGAGAAATCGTGCGGCGGTGGCAGTGGGAGGCCCCATTAGCTAAAGTGGTACCTCAGGTTAAGAACGGTTTCAGGTTAAGAATGGACCTCCAGAATGAATAAAGTTCTTAACCCGAGGTACCACTGTACTGAGATGGTTCAAGAGACAGCAGAGGGTGTGTTGGTTCTCTTTGTGTAACATCCAGTCTGAGGAAAATACCTACAGCTAGAGAAAGGAGTCTCTGAGCTTAGATTGGAAGACCGTGTTGAGTAGAAGACCTGGGAGAGAATTCAGACAGGAGTTTACTGGAGGGCTGAGTTTGAGCCAGGAGAAGTAGAAGCTGTGAAGATACACAGCTAGTCTACATGGGTCTCTTTTCAGTCAGGAGGGGAGAGGTCTTCTAGAAAGAAAAGAATCCTAAACCAGTTAAGATGGGTGTGGTGATCTGCTGGGTCTGTTATACTGCTACAACTACCTCAGCAGTGTGAGTGTGAGAAGGTTGGGAAACTTACAGAAAGTACCACCTTGTTTTAGAACCAAAGTATTAAGCTGTAACACCTACGCAACAACCAATTTAAGGAACTGAAGTAAAATAACTGGAAATAAGCTGAACATTTACCATCTAGTGTAGAAACCTGTAACATCTAACTGAAGAGTAATTAAGTTAAACTAAGCAACTGAATTTTAAAAGATGCTGTGCGTTTACTATCTTGGAAGCCTGTAACATCCACTGGATTTAGTATAATTATCAATAAACTTAACCGTTTCCTGAAAGAACATTATGTCCTATACAGTGGTACCTCGGGTTAAGAACTTAATTCACTCCGGAGGTCCGTTCTTAACCTGAAACTGTTCTTAACCTGAAGCACCACTTTAGCTAATGGGGCCTCCCGCTACTGCTACACGATTTCTGTTCTCATCCTGAAGCAAAGTTCTTAACCCGAGGTGCTATTTCTGGGTTAGCGGAGTCTGTAAGCTGTAGTGTCTGTAACCCGAGGTACCACTGTATATTGACTTTTGCTCTATCCCTGACTGAAGTCCTGAAGTAGGGCTTGCCATTGTGTCAATTTTTCAGACAAGCACCTATAAACAAATAACCCCATATTTTGATTAAGTGGTTATCCAGTATACTTTCCAACTCTCCAGACTCCAGGTTTAACTGCTTACCTATCTGTGAAATGTTTCCATCTTGTTGTCCCTTGACAGCCATATTTAGCCTTCAGTGAAGGATTAGCAAGAGCTTTTGGGATGGTCAAATCTACATTGTTTCCCGGATCACCTCTATATACATACTTGTTGAACCTTCCCAAATTACTCCAAATGGCCAAGGCAATACTTCCCTTTGCAAAAGTCATGCCAATTCTTCCTCAGCAAGGCTTCAATTATGTTTCATCATTCTAATTTGTTAAATAATGCTTTCCACCAATTTACCCACTACAGGTGTGGGGCTTTTATTTCCCAGGTCCCCCTCCAACCCAATCCCATTTTTAAAAATTGGCATTGTTTTGGCTACCTTCCCACTTTCCATTAAGGAGACTAATTTTCACGACAAATTGCATGTTTCTGTTAGAGGATTAGCGATTTCACAATCGAGTTCTTTAAGAACTCTAAGGTTTATGCCATCTGGAGCCAGCGACTTGCTAATTTTCAATTTGTGAATGAGCCCTCGAACCTCAGCTTTTGTTAGCTCTGGTTGTCTTAGTCCTTCAGACCCCTCACCCCAAGTAGTTCAAACTTCCATTTTCATAATAATAATAATAAAACATTTCTTGACCTTTCTGTTTAATTCCTTCTGACCATATGAATGGTGGTTTCTCAAGCACTGAGACTACCTTTGCTGCCTGAGGCTTAGCTTCCAAAAATTGAATCTAAGACCTTTCACAATCCTAACCATCTCTCCTCTGAAATATGCCCTATTGAATTCAGTGGAGTTTACTCCCAGGTAAGAAGAATTAATTTAACTGCATTTACATCACCTCTCCAAACATGAGCTCCCAGAGTATCTCCCAAAGAAAAGGAAAGGAAAGGAAAAGACAATTAATATGACATTTAAAATGTTCTTAAAAGTATACTTCAGGTATGCTTTCGCAAGAATATGCTCCTTATCGTATGGACAGTGCAAGTGTATATATATTGTGGGTCCGAGAAATTTAGTGTGCAAGCCCTTTAGTTTTGAGAACTGCAGAAACCACCTACAAATACTGGGAGATCTTCTAGGAAATAGCCAAAATGTAACCACCCAAACCCCCTTCATGGATCACTGTCTTGCCGTGGCGAAGGAGCTTGAATAACTCAGAGAAGCTATGAACTATGCCAAGCAGGGCACCCAAGATGGACAGGTCATAGTGGAGAGTTTTGACCAAATGTGATCCACCTGGAGGAGTGGCTTTTGAATTAAGGTGCTGGAGGAGACTCTTGAGAGTCCCATGGACAGCAAGAAGATCAAACATGTCCATTCTTAAGGAAATCAGCCCTGAGTGATCACTGGAAGGACAGATCCTGAAGCTGAGACTCCAATACTTTGGCCACCTCATGAGAAGAGACGACTCCCTGGAAAAGACCCTGATGTTGGGAAAGAGAAGGGGACGACAGAGGACGAGATGGTTGAATAGAGTTCTCGAAACTACCAGCATGAGTTTGACTAAACTGTGGGAGGCAATGGAAGACAGAAGTGCCTGGCGTGCTATGGTCCGTGGGGTCACGAAGAGTCGAACACGACTAAATGACTAAACAACAACAACAACAATCACCCAAACAGGCACCGTTGAGCTTTGGAAAATGCGAACACAGTGGTACCTCGGGTTAAGAACTTAATTCGTTCTTGAGGTCCGTTCTTAACCTGAAAATGTTCTTAACCTGAAGTACCACTTTACTAATGGGGCCTCCCGCTGCTGCTGCGCCACTGCCAACCAATGTCTGTTCTCATCCTGAAGCAAAGTTCTTAACCCGAGGTACTATTTCTGAGTTAGCGGAGTCTGTAACCTGAAGCGTCTGTAACCCGAGGTACCACTGTACTTAATAGGCTTCCAGGATCCTAGTTACACAGCAAGAAAGAGGAAAGCTCTTTTAAAACAGAAATCAAAACTCCCCAAGTGCAATATGGGACAACATGGAAAGAATTTGAAGTGTGCCTTTAAGCTTTAGCTGTGATGTTTGTGAAGGCCCTCTCATGCAGCTGGTCACTCATGAACTTCATGCTGCAGTGATAATGCCAGCAGGACCTGCCCTGCAGATATGAATACCCAGGCAAGTTCATATAGGAGGTCTATGTGCTTTGTTGCAAAGAAAGTTAGCTGGAGGCAGGATTGCAATGAAAGCGCCAGTATCGCTGCCAGATTTCCAAGTGTAGATAGACCACAGCAGTGGATTCATTATCCCGAAGAAGGTATGCATGCTGTTTTAGAGTTCAGCATTTCATTAGAAGTGGGGAAACCTGGGGAAACAAGTTAATGACAACTTGAAATCTGTAGCATTACATTGCAGAGCGAGAGCGCTTGTCATGTCTGCCAGGGAGGTCTTGGCACCTTTCTACTTTCTACCTATAAAGTTGATCTTATAATAACTTCCGGGTTGGCGCCATCGCCGAATGGCAGACTCCCTCCGAGCTCCGGAGGGAGCCTGCTCGGCAGGGGCTGGGTCCCGCCGCGCCGGCGACGCGGGGACCCTCAAAAACCATGGGCGCAGATGCCCATGGACCTGGTGACTTGGCGGGCACCGTTTGCACCCCCGACCCACGAAGGAGCCTTTTTAAAGGCTACGGAGCGGGGGATGGGGGGTGGTGTGGTGCTATGAGACCTCCGCTTCCCCTGCCGAGCGAAGCCGCATGCCATTTGGCGGAGAGCGCTGACTTCTTCCATTGAAATTTGGACTAAAAAAAACAACCCGTGAGTAATTGGGAATCCGGACTTAAAAGAATTTTTTTTAAAAAAAAATTGGAACAAGCGGGTGAGGTGCAAAAAGGAAGTCCGTCTCCCCCCTGCTGTAGAGGATTTAAAGCAAGGATCCGACAACTAAGATCAAGAGAAGGGTCTTTTTTTATTGATAAAAGTGATTAATTTCACGATGGAAAATTACAAGATAGTGCTGGAGGAGAAAAGTGGATTGTGTGAGCTAAAGTGCAACCCTCCCCTCCCCGGGAACCGGGAGTGATCCGTGAGAGAGCCTGGTGAGGAGATATAAAGATTTTGACAGCTGTCAAAGTAGCTGTCAAAGTTGGAGAATAAAAAGAGAACTTTGTTACGAGGACTTTGCCGCTTAGATTCGTTACAATTTGGATATAAATTGTTGAAAACAAGGAATAACAACTTAGTTTGACTTTTGGGTGTGATCTGGAAGGAAACAAAGTTACCATAATCCCTCTAGAGGGGGCTTTGGGACACTACAAGAATCGCTGCAAGTGGGAAAATACTCATGGATTTGATCAGGACTTTTTATCTCCTGGGAAAGCTGCAAAAATGAAGCACTATTTTGTCTACAGAGGCCTCTACACTAAAGGAGACAATAGATATATCTATTGAAGAACGGAAGGGACTTGACGCAAGTTTTTGTTCCTGAACAAATAAAGCCTCTGTAGTGGAACTAAAGGTTTTGGAAATTAGAACGTTTTTGCAGCGGAACAGGAAAAGAAACCTGAGGAAAGTGAGGAAAGAGAACAACAAGAATTGGATAAAGCTGGAAGTGGGAACATTTGGGACATTCAGATTTAAAAAGGATTAAGAAACAAAATATGAGTTCTACTCTTAAATATAGAGATCTGGATGAAAGAAAAAATGGACCTTCTTGAGATAGAACTTTTCCAAGACTGGGTGTTCAAAACTAAAGACTACTAAAAAGACGGCAAAGTGAAGCTGAGCAAGATTCGGACATGGAAGTGGGGTCTCCAGGCTGACAACAGATAGATTGATGGACATTGGGGATCGAAACCGGGAAAGGGGGGGAGGGAAATTCGGAATCCAAAGGGTGTAAAATTATATTTTGTTCTTTACTTTGTTATTTTATTCTGTTTTGTGCATTAAAGAGGGGAATTCGTGGAAGGGAACAGGGGTCGATCTTAGGGGAAAAAAATATTTTTAAGTGAAAGGACGGTGGAATATAAAGGGAAAGTGGTTGTATAAGATGAATTAAATTGAACATTGGGTCAGTGATAATAATGATAATAAGCTTAAAATTTGGGGCAATAACTTGTGGAACTAATTTAATGGAAATGGAATACAAAAGGGGGTGGGGTGGGGAAGTCCTGGAAAGATGTTAATGAAAGTAAGGCCTAAATGTAAATGTTCTTTTTTTCTTTTTTTCTTTTTTCTTTTATATTTTGGATTTTTCTGGAAATTTCAATAAATATTATTTTTTAAAAAATATAATAACATAACTTTATAAAAAGGGGGGAGAGAATAACACTGCCAGAAATTACTGAGAAATGTGGAATATATTTTTTCCTGGGTTGTTGTGGTTGTGGTGGTGATGTTTCCCCAAAACAAAAATATTGTAGGATAGAAGACTTGAGAGACCATGTAAACAAGCAACAATAATAATTTTATTATTTGTACCTTGCCCATATGACTGGGTTGTTAAATTTATTAAATATAGCAAACGTGAGGATATGCAAAGCAACCTAATTTACTAGATTAAGCAAATCAGAGTTATCCAGCCAGGTGAATTGTCATAAATGGGGGCAGGAGTCAGTGTGGTGTTCATGCAACTATTTCTCAAATCCTCTCACCTGCCCAGACCAAATGCCAATTAAGCCAAATTAAAGAATTCCTCTTCAGTCACACAGCCAACCCCCAACAATGTGAAGTATGTGAAAAAGTGGAGTCTGAAGAGCCGATCAGGGGCTCCCCCCAAAATTCCACCTCAGCCCTGAAAGAACGACTAGCAAAGCCTACATTGCATGTCAAGGCCCCAAGCCCTCCCCATTTCTTGGATAATACAACACACGGACACCAGTATTTTGGGTTAAAAACAGCAACGCAATACACACACCCCCACACAAAAAAACACATTTTAAAAGGGCATAGAAGGACTAAATAAACTCTTGTCTTCTGCCAGAAAAGGAGGGTGTGGCATACACACACACACACACACACACACACACACACACACACGAGGAATGGTATTCTTCTGTTAGACTGCTGCTCTATGACTACTAAGTAATGGCAAGTGGGACCTGCAATATTGCAGGCTTGGGTGCTCCTATTCTGAGTTCCAATCAGGCAGCTATGCCTTCTTTCAATATGTTCTATTGGGGTGTTTGGGGTTTTCCCACCACCCTTAAGGATCCCCCCCTTAAGAGTTTTGTGCTTTTGCAAATCTTGGAGCATCTCCTGCGGCTACTGCTGTCTTGTGTGTAGATGGCACCATTTTGGCTATCCAAAGATCCACACTTGAGGAATGAACTCCCTGTCGTAAGAGAGCTAACAGACACCCAGCTGGGATTAAACAGTTGAAAATTATATGAATGGGCTGCCCCCACACTAACGTCCAACTGCACTTTCTACAGAGTTCATGCCATACATGGCATGAGCTTCATGCAAAACAGGAAGGAAGGAAGGAAGGAAGGAAGGAAGGAAGGAAGGAAAGAAAGAAAGAAAGAAAGAAAGAAAGAAAGAAAGAAAGAAAGAAAGAAAGAAAGAAAGCAAAAAGTACAATTTTATAATCATTATATCTTGTTTATGTGTTCCAGAGACTATTCTTTGAATCAAGACTCTTCCAATATGTGCCAATGAATGAAAGCTGGACAAAACTCAGATGGCAGAAGCTCAGTGCATAGTGGATCAGTAATAATATTAATAATAATAATAATAATAATAATAATAATAATAATAATAATAATATATTTATACCCCACCCATCTTGCTGAGTTTCCCGAGCCACTCTGGGTGGCTCCCAATCGAGTGTTAAAAACAATACAGCATGAAATATTAAAAACTTCCCTAAGGTCAGATTGCTTGACAAATCAGGCACTTGGAGTTGAAAGCATCAGGGTGGCCATGGGCATGATAAGAGTGCCTCAATATTTCCTGATAGAAGGGACCCACCCTCTCATCTACTCATGTTCTGAAATAAATTATTTTTTACAAATTATAAATTACTTTTATAATCTCTGCCTCAAGGAAATGTTCCCACCGGTAATAATAAGGTCTAAATTGGATGGAATGACAAATAGCTATTGATTGATTTCTGAGGATGTGAAATTGCGCATGACACAAAGCAAATGCAAATTTTATTCACATTTGTGCCCTCTTTTGAGTGGGTCAGATGACCCAATCTGGGCCCAGAGAATCCTGTTGGCATCCTTGAGTTGGACACATCTGTGCTAGCTGTTCCATCCATGATCTTTTGCTGCCTGCTGCGGGCTGCATCTCATAGATAAAACATCTGATGTGCACCAGATTCATTGAGTAAACATGGCTCAATTCACCATTCGTCATCTGTGCCAGTTGAATACAGTGTTTGGACCCCAAATACACTGTACCTTGGAGTTTCCTTTTCTTTCTTTCTTTTTCAAATTGAGGCAACATGTTCCACCAGCAGATGGGAAATAGCAGGTTTGTTGGCACAAAGGAAGCTGCATTAGTTACTTAGCATCCTTGATACAGGATCAACTCTCTATCTAAAACCTTTGCCTCTTTTCTCCCAGCTTGCTGCCTTTAAGCCAGGCATAGGGAACTCAGCCCTCCAGATGTTTTGGGACTACAACTCCCATCCAGTGACAGAGCTTCATATTCCGGCACCAGGGGGTGGAGAGTAGGCAGGGGCAGGGGGGTTCTGCCTGCAGGCGGGGGGGGGGGGGCAGCCGTGATGGCACCCTACTGGGACCACGCTGCACATTCTTCTTCCTCCCCCACACTCCTCTTCCTCCGCCAGTGCTCCTATCATCCCTGACCTCCTATGAAGCTAGGGTTGCCATATTTTGAAGAGCAAAGAAGAGGACACATTTGTCAACTTCTACTTTTAATTATAGGGACGCGGGTGGCGCTGTGGGTTAAACCACAGAGCCTAGGACTTGCCAATCAGAAGGTCAGCAGTTCGAATCCCCGTGATGGGGTGAGCTCCCGTTGCTCGGTCCCAGCTCCTGCCAACCTAGCAGTTCGAAAGCACGTCAAAGTGCAAGTAGATAAATAGGTACCGCTCCGGCGGGAAGGTAAACGGCGTTTCTGCGCGCTGCTCTGGTTCACCAGAAGCGGCTTAGTCATGCTGGCCACATGACCCGGAAGTTGTATGCTGGCTCCCTCGGCCGATAAAGCGAGATGATCGCCGCAACCCCAGAGTCGGTCATGACTGGACCTAATAGTCAGGGGTCCCTTTACCTTTACTTTTAATTATGGACCGGTTGTGGAAGGCAGTCAGCGAGTGGCAGGCTAACATTGGTGAGACAGTGTTCCATTGGCCCTATGAACAAAGCTTCATTAGTGACAAAGGTGTATTTCTGTCTTGGCTGGTTGAGTCTAAAACACACACACATTGGGTTAAAAATATGGTACAGTAGTAGCTTGGGTTAAGAACTTAATTCATTCTGGAGGTCTGTTCTTAACCTGAAACTGTTCTTAACCTGAGGTACCACTTTAGCTACTGGGGCCTCCCTCTGCCTCCGTGCGATTTCGGTTCAGAGAGTGGCATTCTCCATCAGCTTCTGTCTCCTTAGTCTCTGTGTTGCCCTTCTGGAAGTCAGGAGGAAGGAGCCTGGGGACAAAGCTAAAGTTTGTTGGCCCTGCCTGTCCTAGGCTCTGGCTGCACCTACTGTTGAGCATCCTAGCTTCTGTATCAAGGCTCTATCAAGGCTGCAGGGAATTATGATACCTTCTCCGATGGCAGTCAAAAGACAGATAACCAAAAGCGTTCTTACCACATAATTTATTCAGTATTCACAGAGAGAGACAAAGGAACACTGTCGCTATAATGATGGCATTGCTCCAAGTAAAGTCCTGCCCTTTCAGTCCCCCCTAATCACGCTCACGTCATCTGGTCAGTGCTTTCTGCCACTGAGATTTCTGCTCTGCTAGTCACACAGCCCATCTGGTTTTGAGAGAGGGAGGATCAGGAATGCTTTCAAGAGACACTGAGTCTGTTAACTGGCTCTCTCCCGATGCTTCTCCTTCCTGCTGCTCCCCCAATACATCCCAGCTTTTTCCCTCACCAGCCTCTGAACTATGCCCTTCGGCAAACCACTGTTCTAAATCTACACTGTCCTCCTCTTCCCAGGAAGGTGTAGAGAGAGGAGGGTGGGGCTTCCACCATTTCTTCTCAGTCCTGTCCCTGGCATTTTGCCCTACCAGTCACATGGGGCACCAGCTAACCATGGCTTTGAATTATTAGCTCTTAATTCTTAATTTATTTACTATACTTATTATTGTGCTCACCTTCTGTGTTTATAGGCTGTATTTCAGGGTTGCCCATCTCAAGGCGGCCCCCAACATTTTAACACAATTTGAAGACCTCCCAATGCCAGTGTGGTGTAGTGGTTAAAAGCAGTGGACTCGTAATCTGGTGAACCGGGTTCGCTTCCCCACTCCTCCACATGCAGCTGCTGGGTGACCTTGGGCTAGTCACACTTCTTTGAAGTCTCTCAGCCCCACTCACCTCACAGAGTGTTTGTTGTGGGGGAGGAAGGGAAAGGAGAATATTAGCCTCTTTGAGACTCCTTTGGGTAGTGATAAAGCGGGATATCAAATCCAAACTACTCTTCTTCTTCTTCTTCTTCTTCTTCTTCTTCTTCTTCTTCTTCTTCTTCTTCTTCTTCCATGTTTTCCTTTCTTGTATCTATACTTCCCTGGTTTAGCTGAATCTTGCACTTACTGAATTAATCTTAATTTTTGAATATAACTGAATCACACCTGTTTTCTTAATTAATTGAGCAGGGGCTCGAGGGCTGGAGTTTAATAGTAGCATTTTTGCTGCTATGGCTTCAGAAGTGATCAGGGGAGCCTTGCAGTCTTATTGCTTGCTGTGTAAGCGATGTCCCCAGACAAACAGCAAGAAGAAAAAGAGAGAAGGACTGCATATCCAATGAAAAGAACTGAAAATATTGAAATGCACCGTGGATCTTTTTATTATGTATGCCAGCACACTGCGATGAGTTTCAGCTTCCTGATCTGACGATGTGAAGACTTTGAAAGGATGGTGATTTGGATTGAAGCTGTCTGCTGGGCCACTGATCAGCCTCACCAAGGGACCTCTAACAAAAAGTTGCATCTTAGGTGGTTAGTGCAGCAACAAATTTAGACTTCAGGTACAACAGTCCTTGCAGTCCTTGTCCAAGTTCTCACTGAGGTTGTAAAATTGTGTCTGGATTGTATCACTACAGACTGCAGATGACTGACTGAATGCTTTTCCCGTACATAAAATTCCCAGCACAGAGAAAACGAGATGCTTGAGTGAAAGGACTTTTCCTCTTGACTTTCTGGGAATACTGAATCAGGTGAAACCCAGGGCTACTTTTCTTCCGAAGCTTACAGGAGCTCAGCTCCAGAACCAATCAGCTGGGTGCCATTGCCATTCTAAGAGAACAAGGGAGAAGTTCATGGTGAGTCCTGGTGCCTCTTTTTCTAGAAAATAGCCATGGTGAACTCCCACCTTCAGTCTGAAACACTGCAACACAGGCACAGAGTTTCCACCTCAGTGGGAACCAGGTCCCAACCTGGCAGTATGTCTCCAGGGATAGAGTACTCAAAGATATCTGACAGATTCCCCATCAGACTGTTTCAGGAGTATTTGGTACCAGCAGAATGTATGCAGCAGGTTATTTTGGCTCATTTACTGTAGGAGGAGCCTAAGGCCTCAGAGCACTACAGCTCAGGTGGGGAATCTGTGGTCTTCCAACTGTTTCTGGTCTACAACTCCCATGGTCTTTGTATCTGGAACTGTATCTGGAGTGCTACAAGTCCATCCCCCCATCTGTACTGCAGACCATGGCAGGACAATGAAAACGAATGCAACAGTTTCTATGGCATTCACTACTCCCAAGATTTAACAGTGATTATCAACTTGGAGAGGGACGCGGGTGGCGCTGTGGGTTAAACCACTGAGCCTAGGGCCTGCTGATCGGAAGGTTGGCAGTTTGAATCCCTGCAACGGGGTGAGCTCCTGTTGCTCGGTCCCAGCTCCTGCCAACCTAGCAATTCGAAAGCACGTCAAAGTGCAAGTAGATAAATAGGTACCGCTCTGGTTGGAAGGTAAACGGTGTTTCCATGAGCTGCTCTGGTTCACCAGAAGCGGCTTAGTCATGCTGGCCACATAACCCGGAAACTGTACACCGGCTCCCTCAGCCAATAAAGCGAGATGAGCGCCGCAACCCCAGAGTCAGCCACGACTGGACCTAATGGTCAGGGGTCCCTTTGTTGGTTTGCAAGCCCCCCTCCACAGAGGCTGGCCCCTCTCACTGTCCTCGGAGCTTGCATACCGGTAACCTCCTCTGGCTGATATCCAGACAGACCAGGGAGATTTTGATAGGCGACATTTTCCCAAGAGTGGGTAAAATGCACAACCCCTCCCTCCTGCTTCCGCAGGGGAAAGAAAATAAGTCAGAAATCTATTTACATGATGTTTATTTCTGATATTACAGCACTAGAGAAAAACATGTCCTTTCAGTTCAGTTCTTCCAGCAAGTCTGACAAACTTCCTGAACATGCGCACACAGAAGGTTTCAAGTTACACTCTTCACAAAGACTTATCCAGCCTGTGAACGTCCTGGGAAATTCTTCTTTCCCACAGATAAGCGCATCATGTGGTGTCAACAATCTGGCTGTCTGCAGCGGTGATGTTTCCATACAGCGGCGTAGCGTGGGTTGTCAGCACCCGGGGCAAGGCAAGTAATTTGTGCCCCCTAACCTGGGGCAAGGCAGGTAATTTGCGCCCCTAACCCCTAACCTGCCGTCGCTGCCATCTTCTTCTTGCTGCTGCCTGGGCTGGTCGGGTGTGGTTCTCTCCCGTGCTCAGCACTGCGCTGGGCGGCCGCTGCACTGTCCCTCCCCCAGATAGTCCCTCCCTCGCTCTCTCTCCACTCTGCACCGCAATGCATGCCTGGCACCCTCCCCCTCCACAGTGGGCGGTGACCCGGCAGCTCGGATCAGATTCACACAGCCAGCACTGCAGTGAGAGAGAGTGAGTGAGCCAGGTAGGGGCAGAGAGCTGCAAGTGTGAGCGCGCCCCCCCCCAATGTTGCGCCCAGTGCGGCTGGGCCCCCCCTGCACCCCCCACGCTACGCCACTGTTTCCATATACTGACACCCTTTACATTTACCAACTTGGATGGATTGCATAGAGGATTGGACAAGTTCATTATAGATAAAGCTATCAGTGGCTACTAGCTATGAGGACTATGTTCTACCTCCACTGTCACAGGCAGTGAAAATAGGGATACCAATGAATATCAGTTGTTGGGAACCACAAGGTGGAAGAGTGATATTGCACTCAGTTTTTGCTTGCAGGCTTCCCATAGGCACCTGGTTGACCATTGTGAGAACATATTTTTGAACTAGATGGACCTTTAGCGGAGCTTTTGCGTGGACATGCAGAGTCCCCAAACCCTGGACAGCCCCTGTGTGGAATAACGACTCAAGACAACGTGCTAAGAGATTAAAATTGGACACAACTTTATTATGTTTCAGATGGGGGTAGACCTTGGCTCAGGCATTGGGCGTTTATCCCTCCTAGTCCCCCGCCAGGGATCTGGGGAACATCAGGGTTATCCAGAGTGTGGGGGGATGGGCTGGCTCTGGAGAACATATGTTCAAGCAGAGAGAGCCCGCCCCCGTTACACCACCGTCAGGGGAGCGCAATGACAATCTCTAGGCGTACGGCCAAAGCCTCCCCTCAAAACAACCCCTTTAACGGGGAACCCTGATATCGCCAACACAAAGAGAAGGGGGGCATGGGTCACCGCTGCATGTCTCCCAATCCCCCATTTAGGGAACATAGACTAAAGGATTCTTTTTTTTAAAAAAAAAATATTTATTAATTTTCCAACAATTTAAACACTACAAAAAAGAAAAACAATACAATACAAAAACACTACATAACACTAACACATTAAACTAACAAAACAAAACAAACACAATTTAAAACACATAAAATAATTTCAGTATCTTATCTTTCATTTACTTATTTCCGCGACCTCCTCACACCTCCCTTTTTGTATTCCACTTTTCAGCAATTCCTTTCCATCTTCCTCTGTTTTCAATCCTATAATTATCTTAACACATTCTAACCTTATTTTTCCTTTAATACTCTATTAATCTATTTATACTTAATTCCTTATAACATTTCTACTAAAGCCATATAACTTCATTCCATAGACAAAAGGATTCTGCCCAGGGCCTGATACCGCCAATGTTGTGACATTTTGCTATGGGAAAGGCAAACTTGCCAATGCAGGGAAATTCCTTTCCGGCCCTTCAACAGCGACCTTGACATAGCAGCGCCCGTGTACCTGTAGAGAATAGGTTAACCTGCAAAAGAAGTCTTAACTGAGGATGGGTAGGGTGGGAGAAGCTCTGGAGCCAACTGATGATTCTCAGGTAAGATCCTCCCTCTATTGTGTGGACAGGTAATCCCTCCCCCTACCTGGCCTGATCACCTTGGCAATGCCTCCCCAGCCGGGATTGAGCAACTGAGCTGAGGTAGGTGGAGACCTCCAGGTATCCCACCTGGGGAAGGCGAAGCCAAGCCTGTGCTAATGGTGCCGTATAGGGTCCCGGAGGGTGTGTGACCATGCAAAGGGCGGCCCCCATTTAATGTGGGGAGCAGTTATTCTTATGTTCTTACAATACCATCTCTAAATCTCTGAATAGCATTCAGAGTTATTCTCTCATCTTGCAGATCTCCTCGAATATATATTTCCTCCCCTTTCTTTTTTTTGTAGAGTTAATGTGATGTTCTTGCTGGATGTGTTTTCAATTGCTAAGTAGCTTCCCTTCCTAATCAATTATCTTCCTAAACTGTGTTTTCTACCCTTTTGCATAGTTGAACCATCCTTGGAATGCACCGCTCTAATTATCTCATATATGCATAATGTAAGGCATAGCATAACTTGAAGAGGAAAAAAAGCTCAACAACAAAGAGAATCTCTAGGGCTACATCACATCCAGAAATGTTGATGTATTCTTAGACTCTAATGGGGCATACAACAAAAACAACTATTTATACCCTGGATGTGGTCTTATTATTCGTTACCGTTTCTTTAAAGAAAATATTTTCCTTAGGCTATGATTGTAATTCTAGTCTGTAGCCACCTTTGCAAAAAAAAGGATCAAGGCTGCAGAAGAAACGCACTGTCCCTTCCACCGTTCTTCAAAGTTGTCAGGCAAAAGAGAAGATCATAGCAGGGCTATCAAAACCGAGTTTCAAGACCTGTCAACTTGATTTGTTTGGATTTGGAAGGGTCTTTTTTCCTTCATGCTTTGTTGAAATACCTTTCTGATTTCTCTGCATGTTTCTGGCAAAGTGGCTCAAGGCATCAGAGCATAGCCTAAGGGGATTTCTTCCTTGGGACCTCTTAGGAGGTTGCAGATCTATAGGTACCAACCTTTCCCTGTTTGTTGCTACTGGCATTAGGAGCACACGTTATCTAGTGCCAGGTAACATACTTTGGAAGGCAACAGGGTTGCTAATAATCCTACAAAATGAGACCTGAATATCAGTGAGTTTTTTGTAATATCTGGATGCTAGGAAACGTTTGGCTTTGATTCTGGTGGAAAAAACAGGAGAGGATTAAGAGCTTCTGAGAATATGCTTGTTATATATCTGCATCAGGTTCACAGTTAAGGTCAGAGAATGAGCTAATCTAGAAAAAAAAAGGTCTTTTATTAAAGTGTTTGTGTTTGTTGTGGTGCAAGAATTGTGCTATGGAATCCTCTCCCTTTGGTTTTACAGGAAAAAAAATATATACTTAAAGAACACTTTTCATAGGGCGTACTGTTAATTTATGTGACTTGTAGCCATGAAACTTATATTTCTTTATTGTCTGCTGAAACATTATTGTGAGTTGTTTGAAGGAAATGTAAAATACAAAGGTGAGAGGCAAGATAATAACAACCTTGACACCTAAACTCTGCCCATCAAATTATACCTATCTATCCAACCAACTTTGAAGATCGCTGCAGCTTACAGAAAAAGGACAAGTGATCCTGTTGGAAGTCATGAGAAGGATTAAATCATTTTTACTGTTCCCTGATCTGTAAGTCAAATATAATCTTGCAAATGCTCCAGATGGCAGGCTAACATCTTGCTTCTTTGCTTGTAGACTCGAGAACGATGACAGCGCTTAACTTGGCAAGCTTATTGGCACTTTTCCTCCTGACATTGTACTGTCTTGCCAATAGACTATTTCTTTCCAGGTAAGGAGTGTGACCTAATTATACTAGCAAACTGGCAGTCCGGTGTCCATAAATTCCACTTGAGGGCTGGCTTATGTGTTATGCCAGTCACATGGAAGCCACCAGGAAATGGTTGTCTAGATAGTAACAATACCCATGGAATTCTGGGCAGATTAAGTTGATGGACTACGCCAAAATGGCAAAAATGACCGGCAAGATCATTTAATAAGGAATGGGGGAAATTCATAACTTACCTCGGAGACCATTGTAAACAGTTAAAATCGATAGCAGGATTGCAATAACACTCCTTGCAAGAGCCAAACTACTACTACTACTATTACTCTTCTTCTTCTTCTTCTTCTTCTTCTTCTTCTTCTTCTTCTTCTTCTTCTTCTTCTTCTTCTTGTAATGTAACGAGAACTATGGACACAATGGAAATATCAAAATTTGGATGGTTGTCAAAGATGCAGAAGAAGGGTTTGACAATGGGACCCAAAGAGGGGGAGGTGGGAAGTCTAGAGAGATTCGTGGGAATCTTGTACTGTTGGAATGTGTTGTAGTATGACTGTAAACTTTAACATGTAAAACCAAATAAGCAAATTGATGGGTTGGGGGGAATACCCATGGAATTCTGACCCCCAAAAATTACCTGTTGTCATGCATTCTTTGTCACACATTCTGTCCTTTCATGCCCATATAAAGTGGTTGATTGCAGGCTTCTGTAGCATGAGCTGAATGCAGATGGTTGTACGCCCATCACTTAGTAAATAGCTAACTCAATTGCGTTAGTGTCTGACCACAGAAGGTCATCACTTTGCAGAAGCTAAGCAGCTCTGCGTCTAGTTCGTGTCGTGATGGCAGAATCCTGGTGGGAACCATGTGCAGGCCACTTTGGGTTCCGTGATGACATGAAAATGTACGAAAGTAAAATAAGGATAATTTTGACACACATCTGCACCCAATACAACTGAATGAAGCAAGGGGATAGTAAATATAGTTTAGTACAGGGGTCAGCAAACTTTTTCAGCAAGGAGCAGGTCCACTGTCCCTCAGACCTTGTGGGGGGCAGGACTATATTTTGGAGGGGGGAGAATGAACAAATTCCTATGCCCCAAAATAACCTAGAGATGCATTTTAAATAAAAGGACACATTCTACTCATGTAAAAACACGCTGATTCCTGGACGGACTGAGAAGGTGATTAGGCCGGACTGGCCCCCAGGCCTTAGTTTGCCTACCAATGGTTTAGTAGATGCACAGACTCTTTAGGCAGCTAACTCTAATGTGAGTATATGCTAATACTATACTTTCCTGTCTATTAGACACCCCCGGGGTATAAGGACCCCCTCCCTGTTTTGGGGGACTCAATTTTAAGAAAATGAGGAGAGATGGCCCAAAGTTGTTGAGCCTCTTCCCCCCACGCAGCTGCGGACAGGAAACACACCCTAGATCATTTCCTGCATGCAGGTAGGGAGTGTTTCCCTCATGCAGCATCATCAAGGGAAGTTGCACTCCAGCCAGCTGGCCGATTGGCCAGAGGACACCTTCCCCCATGCCGCTGCATGTGGGAAACACTCCAGGGAGTGCTTTCCCATGTGCAGCGGCATCGGGGAAGCTGTGCGCCGCCAGCCAGTGCCCCCAAATTGCTCCCCATGCACAGTGGCATTTCCCTCCATGCCACTATCCGTGTATTGGACGAGCCCAGTTTTTTGACATAATTTTTGTGTCAAAAAACCTCATCCAATACACTGAAAAATACGTGGTGATGATGATGATGATGATGATGATGATGATGATGATGATAATAATAATAATAATTGATACCCTGCCCATCTCTGGGTGGCTCCCAACACAATATTAAAAACACAATAAAACATCAAACATTAAAAAATTCCATAAACAGGGCTACCTTCAGATGTCTTCTAAACGTCAGATAGTTGCTTATTTCCTTGACATCTGATGGGAGGGCGTTCCACAGGGCAGGCGCCACTACCAAGAAACCAAGAAGGCCCTCTGCCTGGTTCCCTGAAACCTCACTTCTCGCAGTGAGGGAACCGCCAGAAGGCCCTCGGAGCTGGACCTCAGTGTCCGGGCTGAACTATGGGGGTGGAGATGCTCCTTCAGGTATACCGGGCCGAGGCCGCTTTTTTCTACCTTATCAACAGCCAATTCTAGTAATCCTATGATAACTCTTCGGGTGGCTCCATTCCAAAGTATCACTGGTCATTTAGCTAAGCTGATCAAATAACCAAATCACAGATCAGACAACATGAGTATAAGCTTTGCCCTTGGTTGTCCAGCACATTAAAAGTATCGTCCAATGCATCTCTATTCAGAAGCTGGCTCCCTTGAATTCAATAGGGTACGAGATTATAGCCTTAGGAATGATATCACATTTTTAATAATAAATATATGCTGTTCCTCCCCCTCCTTCTCCTTCTTCTCCTCTGTCTTCTTTATAACAAGATAGGTGGGGAGTGACAGGTAGATATATAATTTAATTTCTCTAGCAAGCCCTATTATCTTATTTAGTTTAAATGTGCTGATTAAGGGTACACACAGTGCTGGATTTACACATAAGCTAAACAAGCTATAGCTTAGGGCCCCACTTTCTTGGGGGCCCCAAAACAAATTTAAAGGAAAAAAACTGGATGCATATTTCCAGAATATAAGATAAAAAACAAATAAAATAAAACCTACATACAGCAACAGTGTTTTGTGTTGTGTAGGCTCCTATGATGTAAGTAATGGGCCCCGCCTGCTAGCCTGCTCCCTAAAATATCGCTGCTTTGCTCATTTCTATATATAGGGTGCCTGCATTCTGCATGTGCAAATGGCTTTAGATACCTATTAGGTCCGTAAATTACCATATAGCATACATTCAAGACAAAAAACTGTGACAATTTATTGTTGACAAAGGACAGCTGGACGTATAAAGGGCCCCATTACCTTCAATAGCTTAGGGCCTCATCAGACCTAAATCCGGCCCTGAGTACACACATAGATTTATTTCTTCCTCATATGTGATTGCCAGGATAAATATAAAATTAATGTTCAATGGAAGACAGGCAAAATATTATGCAAAATATATCATGACTTGAACATTTTAATGTATTTATTCCCTCTCCTTCCCCACTTGTGTGAGTAGATGTACAAAAAATAATAATTTAAAACTAACTGTTAAAGCATGATGAGTTTTAAATGATTGACCTGTTCACATGTATCCAACCCATCTCACAGCCAAAACTAAACTGAAGTACAAGGATTTAAGATTATCTGTTTCCATTTACGTCAATGTGAGCCTAAGCATGTTTATTCAGAAGGAAGTCCTTCTTCTGAGTTCACTGCGATTTACTCCATAATATGTGTGCATAAGATTGCAGCCTAAATCCATATGAAGTTAACATACTAATTTAACCAAGCTCTAGAGAATTAATGCTTAAACTGGCTTTCGAATAATGGGTATTGCCGTGATTGCTAGATGCAGGACATCCCAAAAAGAAATCCCACATTTAAAAGACGGAAAATCAAGATGAACCAATTGTTGAGCTGAAAGAATATGGCAATAATGTACAGAAAGAGTGATGAACTGTTTTACGTCCCCATAGTTCACAGTTTCTGCCTTGAGAAAATGGTAAAAGCAATCCGCTTCTGAGCACACACAAAGGTGTTGGTGATTTATGCTTGGTCACACTGAATGCCCATGTAGACAAACAGTAAATGAACTTGTAATCAGTTTTGGTTTGAATTCCAATAATTTTACAGTTCACTAGAGAGAAAGACCCAGGGTTGGTACACCTCCAGTCATTTTAGAACCTTTGACCAACTTTGAGTTTTGGCAGCAACATTACAAAACATTTTCACAGCAGGTGTGGTTGGCAAGAAAGATAGAACTCTTTTGTTACACCTTTTTGTTTTACCCATAGCTCTCATTCTGTGATATTTTCATCCTCTTATTTCCTTGAATCTCCCTCTTCTCTTTTTCAAACATCTTAGCTCATGGCTGGTGTCCACCTTGTACCATTTAGGTAAAACCTACATGGAAGGATAGATAATTATCCCTCCTCTTTAATCCAATTCGTCTGATTTTTCCTCAGATTGCAACTATTTTCATTCTTCCAACTTTCTCATCCAAGTTCTCCCACAGCTGGGCCACCAAGTCACCCCACAACCCTCCTTCTTCCCCCAGATTCTCTCCCATCTGAGAATTGTGATTTTAGTATTGAGAATTACAACTGTATTTGCCGTGAAAGCTCTTTTCTTTGTTACCCTCTAAGTACCATACAAGGACACTTCTCTATGCAAGGTAAAGGTAAAGTAAAGGGACCCCTGACCATTAGGTCCAGTCGTGACCGACTCTGGGGTTGCGGCGCTCATCTCGCTTTATTGGCCGAGGGAGCCGGCGTACAGCTCCCGGGTCATGTGGCCAGCATGACTAAGCCACTTCTGGCGAACCAGAGCAGTGCACGGAAACACCGTTTACCTTCCCGCTGGAGCGGTACCTATTTATCTACTTGTATTTTGAAGTGCTTTCGAACTGCTAGGTTGGCAGGAGCTGGGACCGAGCAACGGGAGCTCACCCCATCGCGGGGATTCGAACCGCCGACCTTCTGATCGGCAAGTCCTAGGCTCTTTGGTTTAACCCACAGCGCCACCCATGTCCCTTGCGTGTCTCTATGCAAACTGAGTGCTAATTATGCTTGCTTCCTTTTTATATTGGCTAGAATGCTGGAAGAACTAAGCTCCACCTGTCTTCAGACTGCCTTCTTATAGAACAGGTCCAGGGTCATAATGGGAAGAAATTTCCCTTGAACACCATTTGAACTAAATTATCCCAAGCATTCATGTTCCAGAAGGGATTATTCCCTGAACATCTTAGGTTTGGAATGAAAATGTTTAGAACAATTTAAAATAAGCATTCTTTATTTCATTTCTTTAAGGTGTTTCATGGTTAAGAATTCACTCTGCTACACCGCGCTACCTGATGCCCAGCTCTAAATCCTTCTTATTTTTTTTTAAAAAATTGGCTGGTTACCTTCTTCTTGATCTATTTCTGTAAATGATCTACCAGCTGTTGTTATTAAAATCTGCTATACGCATCTTGACACTGTTGTTGCTTTAATTTATTTATTTTCTCTACTTGAAATTGTGCTAGCACAAATGTGAAGGTGTTATAGGAATATTTTAATTGAGTTTAAAATAGTTGTCCATAAAATAGTATTAAAGGCAGTTCGCGTTTATAGCTGAGTACTTTATTATTTGGCTGAAACCAAATGTAGATTCAAATTATGGGGAGGAAAGGTATCAGAATAAATGAAGGAGCAATTGGAAAGCAAGTTATTTAGGTTCATTCTTTCCTTTTAGGTGCTCTGTGTAATTGAGATAAAATTACCAGTTTACACTCACCCAGTTTCATTGTAGTCAGTCTAGTCTAAGCAATTATTGACTTGGTGCTACATTATAACCAGCTCATTTGACAACTCTCATGTATAAATGAATTCTTTAAGCTCTTCAGGACTCATTGTAATTAGAACGAAATAACTGTTTTAGGGTCTCTATAGAAGATAATTTGCATGTCACATAAACTACAGCCAACCAGTGCCCAGATCTATATTTTCTGAGAACAGCAAAACCTGCCTTGTTTTCTGCTATACACTGAACCCACAAAATCCTAACCCCCACATATGATGAACTGACTAATCACCTAAGGCAGTGACCTGGTGGAAAATGGTAAGCAAGGCAAGCCCTGCTAAACTGAGTTAGCTTATAGCAATGATGGTCAAACCTGGCCCTCCAGCTGTTTTCGGACTACAACTCCCATCAGCCCTAGCTAACAGGACCAGTGGTCAGGGATGATGTGAATTGTAGTCCCAAAGCAGCTGGAGGGCCAAGTTTGGCCATTACTAGTTTATAGGGTTGGAGCCTGAGCAGCATCAAAAGGATTTCCTGTAAAGAGTCCAATGTGTTAAGCAACACATATAGTGAAGCTGTGGCTTGGACAGAGTTTAACACATTAGACCGTATCCAACTTCTGCTTCCTTTATCCAGTAATGTGGCCTTATGGCAGAAGACATGAAGCCCAACCTTGGGTTGCATCCAAGGGTTCAGCATCCACCACTAGGTGGGAACTCCAGAGGAAGGAGAGTGTAATACTCAATGTCTTCTATATAGGGTCAGCACTGGCACAGATGTAAATAAGTAGGACATTGTTTCCTATTTCAGGTGCCTATGATCAAGAAGTGAGAGCTGGACCATAAAGAAGGATCGCCGAAGAATTGATGCTTTTGAATTACGATGCTGGAGGAGACTCTTGAGAGTCCCATGGACTGCAAGAAGATCAAACCTATCCATTCTGAAGGAAATCAGCCCTGAGTGATCACTGGAAAGACAGATCGTGAAGCTGAGGCTCCAATACTTTGGCCACCTCATGAGAAGAGAAGACTCCCTGGAAAAGACCCTGATGTTGGGAAAGATGGAGGGCACAAGGAGAAGGGGACGACAGAGGACGAGATGGTTGGACAGTGTTCTCAAAGCTACTAGAATGAGTTTGACCAAACTGCAGGAGGCAGTGGAAGACAGGAGTGCCTGGCATGCTCTGGTCCATGGGATCACGAAGAGTCGGACATGACTAAACGACTAAACAACATGATCAAGTGTCCAACCCCATTAAAGGATATAGCACGAGAAGGATATAGCTTTCTGGTTTGAACAAGACAAAAGCAATGAAGTGTTCTTCATATGTGACTTCTTCTTTAGTTTGCTATTTTGAAAACCTCCTGTCCTCCCCTCCATTTCCTTCTTTCCTATGTCTGTTCTTCTCCACCACCTCCCTAGGCCTGCTCTCTTTACCGGCAATGACCCTGCTGCCAGGAAACTAACATTGCAATTCCATTACACTGGCCAAGCTGCAGAGCCGTGAGGTCAGTGGACAAAGGGGACTAGGCCAGGCTTCCTCAACCTTGGCACTCCAGATGTTTTGAGACTACAATTCCCATCATCCCTGACCACTGATCCTGCTAGCTAGGGATCATGGGAGTTGTAGGCCAAAAAATATCTGGAGGGCTGAGATTAAGTCTAGTCCTCTTAATGTTCTCCTCTCACCTACTTCCAGAAGCCCAGGAAGCTTCTGCCCGGTTTAGGGAGGGAGGTGCAATGCTCATAATAATAAATTTATTATTTATACCCCGCCCATCTTGCTGGGTTTCCCCAGCCACTCTGGGTGGCTTCCAACAAAATATTAAAATACAGTGGTCTGTTAAACATTAAAAGCTTCCCTAAACAGGGCTGTCTTCAGATGTCTTCTAAAAGTCTGGTGGTTGTTCTTCTCTTTGACATCTGGTGGGAGGGCGTTCCACAGGGCGGGTGCCACTACCGAGAAGGCCCTCTGCCTGGTTCCCTGTAACTTGGCTTCTCGCAGTGAGGGAACTGCCAGAAGGCCCTCGGCACTGGACCTCAGTGTCTGGGCAGAACAATGGGCATACACATGACATCACACATGCAATGTAATCAGCACCCTCGCATGCTGACCCCTCTGGCCCTAACAGTTCCCCTATGAAAATTTTCACTGCAAGCCACTGGTAAACTACTTATGCACCTAGTTCAGTTGGGAGTCATCTGCATGCTGTTCAGAGCTCCAAGCCTTTAAGACAGGCTGGAACAGCAGAACCAATTCTGAGAGTCCATCTCTGCACCAGTTTCTGTTGTATTTGTGTGTCTTTGCCATTTAATACTGATGGTCATGCCTGCAAAGATGCTTATCATTCAGGACTGCCCTCAAGGCATTTGGCTGAATAATAAACTCTTATGCAAGTGACTTATATTTCTTTTAATAAGAGCTTTTAGGATCCAATTAGGGATCAAGATAAGTGGTATCATTTATTACTATTCCGACTCCTGACCCAAAAACCTTTCTGTAAGAGTAGAATGCTGATCTAGTGCTCATTAAATTAGTCAGTGGGGCTCAGGACCAAAAAAGGAGGAGTCCACCTATATTGTGACCCTGTTCCCTTTTGGAGATCTCATAAAGCACAAAGGAGAGATGTTGGAAAGCATATTAGCTAATGGCCCGGTTTCAAGTTCTTTCCGCTACTAAAGAGTCTCACGGAAGTTAACAGAGTTTTGTCCTCGGTAATAAAGCATCAGCCGTTAAGCTTTAATTCAGTAATAAAACATTGCAACACTTGCCATATCTGATTAATACCTTCTTGAATCCCAATCTGTTTATTTGATGTTGCATTATTTGAGGCTGACCTGATGAAATCCTCTTCTGTTGTACCTAATATGTTGTCTCAGGCTCTTTTCCTGTTGGTTCTTAAGATATCATTATTTTAAAGCTACACTTATTTCTGTAATCCCTTTACATGGTAATTAATTTGCAGGAAGATAGAGCCAACTGGAACAGTGCAGATATTCTTCCCAAACTGACTACCCTCCAGAAGTTTTTGGACTACAACTTCCATTAGTCCCAGCCAGCATGGCAATGGCTGGGATTGATGGGATTTGTAGTCCAAAACATTTTATAGGATACCAGGTTGGGTATAGCTGCTTTACTCAAAATACATTTTGCGGGTGGGTGAGTGGCCTTAATAATAGTAATTTTATTATTTGTACCCAGCCCATCTGACTGGGCTGCCCCAGCCACTCTGGGCTGCTTCCAGCATATACAGAAACATAATAAAACACCAAACGTTAAAAACGTCCCTATACAAGGCTGCCTTCAAATGTCTTCTAAAAGCCAGATAGTCGTTTATTCCCTTGACATCTGATGGGAGGGCGTTCCACAGGGCAGGCGCCACCACCGAGAAGGCCCTCTGCCTGGTTCCCTGTAACCTCACTTCACGCAATGAGGGAAGCGCCAGAAGGCCCTCAGAGCTGGATCTCAGTGTCCGGGCAGAACAATGGGGGGTGGAAAAACTCCTTCAGGTATACAGGACTGAGACTGTTTAGTGTTTTAAAGGTCAGCACCAACCAAAATAAGAATATGTGACATATCCATCATTACATATTTTGCATTATAACTCATAATGTATAGCACTGTTTGTGTGACTTTCTTGAAAAAAACACATTCCAATTCTCCACAGGTCTCCTCAGAAGCAAAGCCCCACTGAGTTCAACAGGACATACACCCAGTTAACTGTATATATGATACAACTGTGATTTAAGTAGATTGTGTGAATTTACATTGTTTTAATGGTAAGGACATGGTGCTTTTATTATATCCAAAGATGGCTACAATCTTCAAGGTTTGGGGGAATAAGGCTCTTGTCTCATTTCTTAGGTAAGGCCTTCACAAAAGCAGAAGAGATAGAGGTTCATAGCAACACAGCACACACCCCCAACCCCCCCCCCCCATAAATGCCAAAGAGCATTATCAACAGCAACAATATTGAAATCAACTGAGTACAGTCACCTGCACCGAAAATAGACCCCTTAGACAATAAAGCAATATTTGACAGATAACTGTATTGAGTGCAGCTGAAAGGTCTATGAAGTCTAAAAAGGAGGTTGTCAATCATCACCAAGTGCAGATAATCCACTGGAGGCTACCTGGACTGTTTTGTTCCAAAAATAAAGTTGAAAGCCAGCCTTGAAAGGATAGAAGACATTAGAAAGTTCTTCATGTTTCAAGCTATGTGCCTTTTTAATTTCTCACCAAATGTAGCCAGCATATATGCCATAGTATTTTAACATAGTATATTCGCAAATGGAGAAAAAGCACCACAATTACAATTACGATAAAAAATAGTGTCCCCTGTATGAAAGTAGAGATTGCTTGTATTACACGCTCCTGTGAGATCGATTTTTTATTGCAAAATGTGAAAATCTATTGATTTTTTTAAAAAATTGATAAAGTAATATTTAACCAATGGATGGATTGATTAATCTGTGGAATTTAGTAAATAGACATTGAAATAAGTGCCTTTTGGAGACACTAAAGAAACTTTAAAATAGCTTATAATTTGATATATGGAAGCTGCTGCTCATTGGTTGAGTAAGGGAGTAACCCTAAACCATAGTTCCGTACAGGCATGGGAAAGGTTTTTCTGCCCTAGGGTCACAATTCCTTCTGGGTAATCTTCCAAGGGCCGCATGCCATTGCTGGGCAGAAAAAGCTCTCTATCCTCAACCCAGGCAAGTATTATTAGAGTTTAAGGACACATTCCAGTCAGGCAAAAATACTCAAGGAGGATGAAAATCAGGGACAGTGGTGGGTAGGGAAGAGGTGTGTCTTGGAAAGAGTTCTAAGCATCAGGTAGAGATGCTTGGCTCCGGTGGGACGTGAGGAGCATGCTCTCCTCTCTTTCTAGGAAAAAGAGGCACCATCCCAGCCTCAAAGGCCCAGGTCCAGCTTGGCTTGCCTCCATGGAGGATGCCTGTCCTGGGGGCACCTGGTTGTGGCATTAAAGGTCAGCGGCAGTGTTGTGTCAAATGAGATGTCTGCACTGAAGGGGAAAGGGTTGGCGGTGGGTGGTTGAATTGGTCAGGCACAGTGTGGGGCCCATTCCAGCCCCAAAGACCCAGTCCTGGCTTGGCTTGCCTCCTCACAGGGTGCCTTTTGTGGGGGCATCTGGTTGCGCCCTCTCAAGCCCTCAGAAGCATTTGCCCAGGGATGCCAGCCCCACAACCTCGTTCACGCTACACCAGTGGATTGCCATGAAGCGTTCTTCTTTCAGAAGGCTGCTAGAGGACTTCCAGAAACAGTCTAGGAACACACTTCCTTTTCTCTGTTTACCAGTCAATATGTGCAAATATTGAGACATGGGTGGCACTGTGGGTTAAACCACAGAGCCTAGGATTTGCTGATCAGAAGGTCGGCAGTTCGAATCCCCGCGACAGGGTGAGCTCCCATTGCTCGATCCCTGCTCCTGCCAACCTAGCAGTTCAAAAGCATGTCAAAGTGCAAGTAGATAAATAGGTACTGCTCCAGCGGGAAGGTAAACGGCGTTTCCGTGCGCTGCTCTGGTTAGCCAGAAGCAGCTTAGTCATGCTGGCCACATGACCCGGAAGCTGTACGCCGGCTCCCTCGGCCAATAAAGCAAGATGAGCGCCGCAACCCGAGTTGACCACGACTGGATCTAATGGTCATGGGTCCCCTTTACCTTTATGTGCAAATTCTTCCCAGGTCTGTGCAGCACCATACCGGTAAAATTATATATTTTTTTAAAAACGGCACTCTGTTGTTGAGTATGTGAATTTCTGACGGCTATGAACTGTAGCAAATATTACGAATGTGAGAACTGTTAATAATGCAACTGGGATATTTGGAGAATGTAACAGAGTCCATACTGGATGGGTCTAGCTGCAAGGACTTCACGAGGAGCCCAAAATAATGGTCTTTTAAAGAGATTGGGCATTCTAAGCAAATTCTGCTTCATTGCAAATCATTCTCCTGGTGTTATATTGATATCGTGCTACAGCACTGTCTTACCCATTGCAGCTATAAGAATAAGGAAAGCCACAGTGAGAACTTTGAGATGTCATTTTACTGCACTATAATACCAAAATACTGCATTAGTATGGGCTCCGTGTTTTCTGTAATCTACCATTTGTATTCAGACCTGAGCCTCTGCTTAACTTTCTTACTTTTCTGTTGACCCTGGCCTTGCTATATTTGTATTATATCTGGGACCTCTGGGTAGAAAATGCATTTTGTACATTGGTGAGCAAATGAGTGAAGCTTAGCAAATAAAAAAATGCATTTTAAGTGCATATGAAGGGCAACACCTATTGTTATTGGCTTCTGCAGTACACAAAATTGAAGGATCAAAACATTAGGTGGGATCACATTTTTACAAAATATCAACTACAGACTTGGTGTCAGATAATTCCTGTGTTGTCCATCAGATTTCAAGCTATGTGACATTCAAACTAAAATCCATTGAAATAATATATATATATTAAGATCTACTAATGGTAGATTTTTAAATTTCCCAAATATGCTTATATACATAATGCTTGCATATGTGGCTTGTTGTATATACCTATGAGCCAATCTGAATTTCTGCACACACTTTTGGTCCTATGCAATAAAAGTTTGACCTGACCAAAGAATCAAATTGGTAGCAATCACTCTTTCAGTAAAATGGGAATTAGACTGCTAAAAAAATGGACTTGCCCCAAAGGCCAGTGGCGTAGCATGGGGGGTGCAGGGGGGGCCGGCTGCACCGGGTGCAACATCTGGGGGGGGTGCTCACACTCGCAGCTCTCTGCCCCTACCTGGCTCACTCACTCTCTCTCACTGCAGTGCTGGCTGTGCGAATCCGATCTGAGCCGCCGGGTCACTGCACACTGTGGAGGGGGTGGGTGCCAGGCGTGCGGTGCGGAGAGAGAGCAAGGGATTATCTGGGGGAGGGACAGTGCAGCGGCCGCCCAGCGCAGCGCTGAGCGCAGGAGAGAACCACACCAGACCAACCCAGGCAGCAGCAAGAAGAAGCTGGCAGGTTAGGGGGCGCAAATTACTTGCCTTGCCCCGGGTGCTGACAACCCACGCTACGCCACTGCCAAAGGCATTTTGAGAAGTGAAGGAAATTTGTGGGCTATATGCTAACGTCGCCTCCGTGCTGTAGACTGGACGACTATGGAGAAGCTCATTCAGGCGCTGATTCAAGTGTGGTACAGGGACCCAAAAAGGGACGCAGGTGGCGCTGTGGGTTAAAGCCTCAGCGCCTAGGACTTGCCGATCGAAAGGTCAGCGGTTCGAATCCCTGCGGCGGGGTGTGCTCCCGCTGCTCGGTCCCAGCGCCTGCCAACCTAGCAGTTCGAAAGCACCTCCAGGTGCAAGTAGATAAATAGGGACCGCTTACCAGCGGGAAGGTAAACGGCGTTTCCGTGTGCGGCTCTGGCTTGTGACCCGGAAGTGTCTCTGGACAGCGCTGGCCCCTGGCCTCTTGAGTGAGATGGGCGCACAACCCCAGAATCTGTCAAGACTGGCCCGTACGGGCAGGGGTACCTTTACCTTTACCTTTTTACAGGGACCCAAAAATCAACAGTGACTGTTTGAAACTAGTAGACTCCATGCCAAACCATGTTCAAATGCTGCTTAAAAATAGCGGAGGTGATATCCGTTACTAATGTACATATATGTGAGTTTTGTACATGTATATGTGAGTTTTGTACAATAAACTACATTGCTTGTTTCAATTAATTTGCACAAGGGTGTAACTCCTTGAAATAGAGAACATTTAGCCACCCTATTACATAAAGGGCCTGCACTTTGTAAATGAACTGTTTACCAGTCAACTTCTAGAGATGTCTACTAGTTTCGAGCAGTCACTGTTGATTTTCGGATCCCTGTACCACACTTGAATCAGTGCCTGAATGAGCGTTTCCATAGTCGTCCAGTCTACAGCACGGAGGCGATGTTTGCATATAGCCCACAAATACTCAATGCATCCTGCCCTGGCTTGCCCAGCCCCATAGGCAGGGCATGAGCACCACCCTAGATGCCTGATTGGCTTGCTCTACCGCTGCGTCCAGGGCACTTCGAATTCTGAGACACCCAGGAATTGCAAGCTTTGGCAATATCACGTCATACGACTGCATCTGCTCCATGCTCTTACCATAAGGAGTACCAGTGGTGGGAGGGGAAGGGACCCAAAATGGATTGGTCGAGGAAGGTCAGTTGGGCAGGAGTGAAAAATGCCCCTATTTTCATCTGAGCAATGTTGAAGGACAGCGGAGGAGCAAGCCGATTGGGTGCCTGAGGATGAAAATAGGGGCATTTTTCACTCCCTTCCCCCAACATTATTATTGATTTAATAATAAATCAAGACTCCTTGAGCTCCGCTCTACTCCCCCTTTCTTCCCACTGTCCTCTGCCTGCCTCTCAGAGCCAGCATTGCGTTGGGCCTCAGAAGCAGCATCCTCTTGTCCTCCTCCTCACCCACTCCACGCCAGTGTGGTGTAGTGGTTAAGAGCGGTAGTCTCGTAATCTGGGGAACCGGGTTCGCTTCCCCGCTCCTCCACATGCAGCTGCTGGGTGACCTTGAGCCAGTCACACTTCTATGAAGTCTCTCAGCCCCACTCACCTCACAGAGTGTTTGTTGTGGGGGAGGAAGGGAAAGGAGAATGTTAGCCGCTTTGAGACTCCTGAAGGGGAGTGAAAGGCGGGATATTAAATCCAAACTCTTCTTCTTCTTCTCCAGCAACCACTACAAACAGCCCAAGGGAGGAGGCCTGCAGTGGCAGCCATGGAGAGGCCATTGAAAGCTCCTTCACAGCCTCCACTGTTGCTCAGGTCCAGTGCCAGCTCATCCTTTCCCTTGAGCTCGGAAGGGGAAATACGGACATTCCAGGATCAAATCAGAAGCCGGGATGGCTTTTGTAATTCCGGGACTGTCCCTGGAAAACCGTGATACTTGGAGGGTATGGAAGTATAGATTAAATCATGAGTACTGTACAGGGGGTGGTGGGTGGCACTGTGGTCTAAACCACTGAGCCTATTGGGCTTGCCGATCAGAAGGTCGGGGGTTTGAATCCCCGCAACGGGGTGAGCTCCCATTGCTCTGTCCCTGCTCCTGCCAACCTAGCAGTTTGAAAGAACACCCAAAAGTGCAAGTAAATAAATAGGTACCGCTTCGGCGGGAAGGTAAACGGCGTTTCCATGCGCTGCTGTGGTTTCGGTGTTCCGTTGCACCAGAAGTGGTTTAGTCATGCTGGCCACATGACCCAGAAAAACTGTCTCCAGGCAAACGCCGGCTCCCTCAGCCTGTAAAGTGAGATGAGTGCCGCAACCCCGGAGTCGTCTGTGACTGGACTTAATTGTCAGGGATCCTTTACCTTTACCTTACTGTACAGAGGCAGTGTTTTTATTGGTGAGATGCCCCATTTAGGCTGAGCCCGTTGAGACATCTGATCTCTCCTTTTTTGTTGTCTAAAAATCTGCTACGCCCATCCAGTCCTGTGATTTTTATCGCTGCCAGTTTTGAGTCCACAGAAGAGGGGGGCTGCAAAAGTTGTGCAAGCCAGCATCTTCTCTTAAGCAGACCTCCTAGCACTTTCAGTTTGTTGGAAGGATAGGCCTTTGCATAACTAAAGAGCTGACCAAGTATTTGTTCGATCTGTTGCCAAAGTTGCTAATGGCCAGAGGTGTATTTTCAAAGTAAGAACAGTAGCCCAACACCCGCTATTTCTTCGTTTTATGGATAAAAGGTTCATTTTTTTTTGCAGTGCTAGAAAGAAACCACTGAGTGATTAACATAAAAATTGACAAGAGCATATGAAATGAAGCATTAGTTCTGGGGCAGACTTTGAGAGCCATATGACCCCTGAATATATAGCAATTTCGGAAAAAATTTCTGATATCTTTACCCAGGGGTCAGCAAACCTTTTCAAAAGGGGACCAGTCTACTGTCCCTCAGACCTTGGGGGGGGGGGGCGGACTATATTTTGAAAATAAAAATAAATATGAATGAATACCTGTGCCCCACAAATAACCCAGAGATGCATTTTAAATAAAAGGACACATTCTACTCATGTAAAAGCACGCTGATTCCTGGACCATGTGCAGGCCGGATTTCGAAGGCGATTGGGCCGGATCCGGCCCCCGGGCCTTAGTTTGCCTACCCATCTCTTTACCTTTCCACACACAAACCCTTCCACCTTCCTGCTGAGGGAACAATGAAGGAAAAAACATACCATGGTGTAAATCAATGAGAGTGCAAGGAGGACATCAGACTTGAAGCGAAACCAGAGACAGGCATCTCCTTTTGAAAGACATAATGATTCTGAATACTGATACAAGATTCGGAAACTGCTGGATTGTTAAGTGCTTCTCAGTATTTCACCATCTTTGGAAGTATGATGCAGGAAAACTGCAGCTATTTGTGTACTTTAGTAAGGGTAGATCACCCACCCACCGCAGGCATATTCCAATAATGATTATTTCATGGACAGAAAAGCTTATTTTCCCAAGAATGTAGTTTTCTTTTGTCTGTGCATTTACTTTAATCCTGTCAATAACCTAGCATGCGGCTGCATTCTGTTCATAGATTTTGGGGAACTGGGTAATGGAAAAGGGTAATTAGAATGTCTGCTTTTCATCAAGGTTTGAATTTGCTAATTAGCAAAAAAAAAAAATCATTTACGGGGTGGAGGTTTGGGATACCAGGTAAAGGAAAAATGGAACCCAAAATGAAACCCTACATACAGAAATAGCATTAACTGCATTAACATTCATTACAGACTAATTAGTGCTCTTATAGCTAGAAAGAAGAGGGAAACTGTCATCCTTTTAAAAAGTGCCTTTTTCCTTTCCTAAAGTCTTAGCAGCAACAAGACTTGTGATTCAAATTGGCTGTAGCCCAGAATCGGAGTCGGAGGCACTATGCTAAAACAATTTGTTGCAAGTTTGGGAAGGGGGAAATCAACCTTTATCTCATTTGTGCTGCTTTCACATGTGTCCACTCATAATTCCAATCCAGCCCACTTTATCATTATTCTGGAGGAGTATATATAAAGGTAAAAGGTAAAGGGGCTCCTGACCATTAGGTCCAGTCGTGACCAACTCTGGGGTTGCGGCGCTCATCTTGCTTTATTGGCCAAGGGAGCCGGCGTACAGCTTCTGGGTCGTGTGGCCAGCATGACTAAGCTGCTTCTGGCGAACCAGAACAGTGCACGGAAACGCCATTTACCTTCCTGCCAGAGTGGTACCTATTTATCTACTTGCACTTTGATGTGCTTTCAAACTGCTAGGTTGGCAGGAGCAGGGACTGAGCAATGGGAGCTCACCCCATTGTAGGGATTCGAACTGCCGACCTTCTGATCGGCCAGCCCTCGGCTCTGTGGTTTAACCCACAGCACCACCCACATCCCTGGAGTATATATATTTCCATTTAAAATGCATTTAAATTTATATTCTCTCAGAATACACATTTTAAATGCATTTTTTTCCTCACAAAGATGCATTTTAACTGTATTTTCATATGCTCTTTGTGTTGAGACCACCCTCAGAACATCTGAGAAAACCAAAATGAGGTGCGTAACCAAGCTCCAATCCACAGATTAATAATCCAGGAGGTGCGCATCAAAATACATTTCAGACCCCATTTTTTTTATATAAACCTTATTGCTATGGAATCTGTAATGAATGAACCAACATCAAAGCAGAGGAAGAGGTATCACCAAAGGGAAAAGAGAGAGAGAGAGAGAGAGAGAGAGAGAGAGAGAGAGAGAGAGAGAAACAGATTTACATAACACCTGCATATGCTAATTTATATTTATGGATTCAAATTTAGAAATAATTACTATAGTTTAAATAGAAATTCAATACAGTACACCTTAACAAGGTGAGGAAGAATCTCTCCAGGTAACCTGTGTGCCTGCTCAATGCATTGCCCAGGTGTTAACTGTTGATGAGTTGATGCTTTTAATTCGCATGACTTTATCTTTGAACCAGAGTTGGCCCAGACAGTCGGTTTAACTGTTTAACGGTCTAACGGTTTATTTCTTTAAAAAAATGTTTGGGGGCACTCTTATTTTCCTACACATACTGAAATACTGCCCCTCAATGAGGCCAAACTTAGAGTCACAAAATATTTTGGGGTATGCGTACCCCTGCGTCCTGCCAGAAAAAAAGCACTGGGTTTAACTAAGTACACTCCTGTGTGAATTAATTCAAACAAAGCATGTTTTCTATCTTACTCATAATCCTGTACTCGAAACAAACACGAAAAGTCAGTTGATCATTATGGTGTCGGAAGCCTGCAGCCAATGGAAGGAATGATGCACTCACCAGAAAATATTGAGGTTCTGCGAAAGAGAGTTACAGTGGTGCCTCGCAAGACGAAAAGAATCCGTTCCGCGAGTCTCTTCGTCTAGCGGTTTTTTCGCCTTGCAAAGCAAGCCCGTTAGCGCCTTAGCGGATTAGCGCTATTAGCGGCTTAGCGGCTTAGCAGATCAGCTGATAAGCGGCTTAGCAGCTTAGCGGATCAGCTGATAAGCGGCTTAGTGGCTTAGCGGATCAGCTGATAAGCGGCTTAGCGGCTTAGAAAAAGGGGGGAAAGGGGAAAAACGCAGGAACTCGCAAGACATTTTCGTCTTGCGAAGCAAGCCCATAGGAAATTCGTTTTGCGAAGCACCTCCAAAACGGAAAACTCTTTCGTCTAGCGAGTTTTCCGTCTTGCGAGGCATTCGTCTTGCGGGGCACCACTGTATTCCAGAGCTGGAAAAGAGGTTTCCTGATGGTACTGGGATATTGCAGTCACACATCGAAAGTGGTGAAGAAATTCATGACAGAGCAGCAAATACAGGTACTTGATTGGGCAGGGAATTTTGGCAGGCCGTTTGGGGCAATGTGGAGCCCGGGATGCCCAAGCCACCATGTCACTCCCAGGAGAGACGCATGACTCAGGCACGCTGCAGGCCCCACAGAGAGGGCCACCCGGCATTTTGGCATCCTCTCAGTGATGGCACCTGGAGTGGTATGCCCATCCCCACCCCCTTCCTCTGCCCCTCTTGACGGGTGTGCACTTGTGGCTGCATCAAAAACAAAAGAGCACATATAATCAAACTGAAACAATGTGGAGAAGATTAGCATGGCCCCTGCGCAAGGATAACGTGCAAACTCATGAAACGTTCCATATTTTTTGTAAGAGAGGATTTGGGGAAGTGTCTATGCTGTGTAAATAAAAGGATCCCTCCAAAAAACCAAGTCTCAACAGGGCATGAATATGGGTGTTTATTGAATGAGTGATTGGTTAATAGGAGATAGTGGCTTCATGAAATGGATGGCTGAATGGTTTTATGAATGACACGTGCTATGTTGATTGAAATTTTACATTACACTGCATCGTAATACTCTCTGCTTAGAGAGACAGGGAGTTAATGAACATGGATACATGATGTGCATGGATACAGTTTATATCTTTCTTTATATAAATATAATATCCCAGAGCTATTCCACCTGACTTTCAATTTGAACTTAGCCTGATCTTTTATTCCCCTTCCTTCCCTCCCCCTCCCCTTTTTATGAAGATTACCCGCTCTGGGATCCCACAGCTAATTCTCCCCTGATCTCCTCGCTGGCCCAAATAGGACTAATTTAGCCAACTAGCCCGGTGATCATCTAATGTTTATTGGATGGATTTTCCCCGTAAACTGATTCTGAATTTATTGTTATTCACATTTTATACTGTATCTTATGCTGTTTTTTATTGCATCAATTAAGTGTTTTAAATTTTTGTTAGCTGCCCTGACCTGAGCCCGGTTTTCTGAACCAGGAAGGGAATTATTATTATTTATTTATTATTATTTTGTAAAACAGTTGATATGGATTGCCTTGTATTTAATTGCTTTTGTATTTGTTTATATGTTAGTAACAAATATAAAAATGGGCATAAATAAAATAGAGATTAAACAGCTCACTTTTGTGTCTGAAGCAAACTACGTAGCATATGTATTCTGAAACCAAAGTTCGTTTTTAAAAAAGCATTTCAGAAAAAGCCTGTGCAATCTCTGGAGGAACAGCATCAAAGCCCATTATATTTCAGATCTACCACAGATACCACTGAAAGAGCGTACCATCCAGTGTTGACTTGGATGAATGAGCCACCCTTTGACATCATGGAGAGAGCAATAGTTTCGTGTTACCTGCCATCACCTCAAACGTAATACTTTTCCAGGGAGACATTTCACACATTCAGTGGTGAGTCACTGAGTGCTGCATGACTGAGTGCTAAGACATTAAGTGATGTACTTGAATGTGTGAATCATTTCTTTAGTGTAAATCCTTTAGGTGATAACATAGTCTGGCTCAGAGAGTCTTTAAATATACATGCAGTTTATCACAAAAAATGCATTGCTCTTTTTGTCTTCTGTTTTTTCCAAAGGAAGTGATTTTTACCCTCATCAGCTTTCCTTCTTTCTTTCTTTCTTTCTTTCTTTCTTTCTTTCTTTCTTTCTTTGCAAGTTTCATCACAGGCAAGACCCTTCATTTATGCTGCCGGAATGAAATCCTCCAAGGAACTATATTTTAGTTGGCACAGGTTCTAATTCAAGCTGTTGCCATACTGGAAGTAGCCTCTTATGATACTGTTTGTTGTGAGCTACTAGTTTGCTTGTACAGTGTGTTCATTTGGAAAATTCCCAACGTGTCAACCATCTCGATGGCAATTCAGATTTGTGATTGGAAAACATTCAGCAGACTGCAGATACAGGCTATTTTCTCTGCCAGAAATGCCAGCTCTAGCTGATGCCTTAACAACTGTGCTGTGTCATAAAGGAGGCTTGGAAATATTAGAAGATTGACTATACATCTAAGTCCCAGTGAGTGGCAGGTTGTAGATAAATATACTTTCCCGATTCTGACCATGTAGGTCATTACTGCTGGGAAAGTGTATTGAAGAAACTGAACTTAGCTATATTGTGCTGGTGTCTGTTTTCATTGATATTACTGAACTGAGCACAAAATGGCCCATGTTTATGGGTATACTCAAACGCTTTAGATTGAATTTTTTTGTGTATGATTTGCTGTGCAAAATGAAAGAGGTTTTGCTCTGATGATACCTCATCTGGTCCATACAAACAGAGGGCAGTAAGATCACACTCCCCTACCACAAACATACAGCACAACTGCTCAGCTTCTATTGTCCCAGAACTTATCCAAAAGGAAGAATTCAATGTCACTCTAAGACAGTTTAAGGGCGGACACGATTTCTCATAATTATCGGCTTAACTTAACTGAATTAATTTCATTTGGGTGGAGAACTCTGACTGGTTTCTAGTTCAAAGTTAATTCTCTTCCATTTTTTTTAAATAAAAAACCTACCGTATTTTCCAACGTATAAGACGACTGGGCATTTAAGACGACCTCCAACTTTTCCAGTTAAAATATAGTGTGGGATATACTCGCCATATAAGACTACCCCTCTTCCAGTGCACACCAAATGATTTTTTTTAAAAAAACCAGTCTCCAGTCCGGCTTGGAAATGCACTTCCCAGTGGTGTGCTTAATGCTGTTGTTGGTTCCCTGCCTTTGTTGTGAACCTTTCCTTTTCTTTTACTGCGGGGGCTGCTTGGGCTGAGGCAGCGGCCACATGTCTAGTTGCTGGGGCAATGTGAGGCCGCCATTTTGGACCACGTGGTCTACTACCGGGAGCGGTTAGGGTCATTCTGTTGCTGGTGATTGGGGGGGGGGCTTCTGGGGCCAATTTTCAAGCGTATTTCTGCTTCATCTTGAGAGCTTGGTGTCCTCTGATTTAATTTGCTGTTGTTTTGTCCTTTGGTGGGGAGTTGCTGCAGGAGCTGCTGCTGTAGCCAGCATATAAGACGACCCCCGACTTTTGAGAAGATTTTCCTGGGTTAAAAAGTAGTCTTATATGCCAGAAAATACAGTATTTAGACTCCTTGGCCCTTTAAGCTTACAGATCATAATTGTTGGAGAAAATAGATTTCAAATACCGCTATGTATGTGCTTCTCAGCATACTTAGTATTTTATATAGATAGGTAGCCGTGTTGGTCTGCCATAGTCAAAACAAAAAAAATTCCTTCCAGTAGCACCTTAAAGACCAACTAAGTCAGTTCTTGGTATGAGCTTTCGTGTGCATCTGAAGAAGTGTGCATGCACATGAAAGCTCATACCAAGAACTGACTTAGTTGGTCTTTAAGGTGCTACTGGAAGGAATTTTTTTTGTTTTTAGTATTTTATAGTTCAGCACATCCGCTGGGTAATATTCTAAATACTGATTATTACTATACCTGAAGGAGCGTCTCCACCCCCATCATTCTGCCCAGACACTGAGGTACATTGCCGAGGGCCTTCTGGTGGTTCCCTCATTGCAAGAAGCCAAGTTAGAGGGAACCAGGCAGAGGGCCTTCTCGGTAGTGGCACCCACCATGTGCAACACCCTCCTGCCAGATGTCAAAGAGAAAAACAACTACCAGACTTTTAGAAGACATCTGAAGGCAGTCCTTTTTAGGGAAGCTTTTAATGTTTAATAGACTATTGTATTTTAATATTCTGTTGAAAGCTGCGCATAGTGGCTGGGGAAACCCAGCCAGATGGGCAGGATATAAATAAATAAATAATAATAATAATAATAATAATAATAATAATAATAATAATAATAATAGTACTACTACTACTACTACAGAGGATCAGATTTAAATGAACATGAATTGAAGCTTAACTGAACATGAACCAACCTAGCTTGTTTTGTGAAAGGAAGAATGTGAACTGAAATTAGTTCCTTTTGGGACATGTTTAACTGGAACTATAACTTGTTCTTTTTTAAATAAACTTTCCAAGCTCTGTTAGGCACCATGTGTGGGCTTGATACACACAGAGGTATTTTATGCGTGGGAAAAACCATGGAATGTGACGCTTATCCTGATTATTCAAACTTTCTAAATGGTCCCCAGGTTCTGGCAATAAACAAGCTGTACACCCACATGCTGCTATTAATAATCCATAATGAATACATAAGCAATTAAAGCCAATTGTAAGTATTCCATGGAACCAATGCTGGATATCATATCTGCTTCCTATGGTAAGCAAAGAGTAAATAGTGGCGGTGTCACAGATGTCTGTATGGATCACTGTTTGGCTGAGGCAGTTAAGGAAAAAATCACAATAGAATCTGACACATGATTGCCTAACAACTCCCTCTCCCCAATTACAACCAGCATTCTTCTTTACAGATTAAAGAGGCTATTGATTGATAGGGCATAGAGTCAGAATTCCCCTCCTCCCCCCCCCCCCCCGATCTTCCGAAACAGCATCAAGTCTCATTGGCAAAACTGCAGGGAAGCTTCTGTGCTTGTCATTCCTCATGTGTATAAACACAAATTCTCAGTCTCCGGGGCTGTCAATCAGGTGTTTTTCAGGAGGACATTATCTCAAAACTTTAAAAAGAAGCATAGGGCATCTTTGCAATGCAACGGTGGAAAATAACATCCTGTTGATGTAGATGCGGAGGAAGGAACGAAGGCGCAGGACGGAGCTCAGCACTTTGTTGTTCCTTTTAAAGTAAGGATGGTAAGAAGCAGCCCACCCCCTTTCTCTATCATGGAAAAGAACAGCTGACATGACTACAGACTGTGCATGCTGAGACCAGCATGATTTTTACATTCCATTGAGCTAGAACAAACACACACACACACAAACACAGAGAGGAAAGAAGAAAGTGAAGGCAGAATGCAAAAATTGCACTCAAATTCCCTTGCCTTACTCATTCCATCGCATCGGACTAGTTCTTTCAGCAGAGCTAACAGGTTAACAACCAGAATTTTGTTTGAGAGATCTGGTAACAAATGCCACTTATTGTGTGGGCAATGTAAAATATTTTGTTTGTTTGTTTGTCTTTGAAGCTAGCCTTCTTTTCCTTTTTTTTTTGAATTTGCATTTTATTTATTTGTTAACATTCTTATATTACATTGGTAAACATCATATTACATTACAGGACTTACTATAATATAATTTCCAACATGTATACAAAAATTATATAGAAATTTTGTATACCTAGAAGGAAAAGGAAACAAAAAAAGAAAAAACAAAGAGAAAAAACAAAAACACCCCCCCAAAATCATATGTATATACCAACACACTAGACTTCCTGTCTTTCCCATTGTATATTCCTTTTTTACAAATAAATGTACTCTATTTCTTTACATATTATCTAATACATTCCTATATCAATATGTGCTCTTAGTCTTATTTCTCAACTCAGTCTCACTCCAATATCAATCAAATGCTAGCATAGATAGCGAACCTTTACTGTATTTTTGAAAATATGTTTTATATCACTTTTCCATAAATTTTTGTTTTGAATTGCCTCTCAGGGTATTTGTTAACTGTGCCATTTCAGCAAATTCTTGTAGCTAAGCTACCCTTCTTTTCCACCATTGCTTTTTTTAATTTTATTTTTAATTTTCATTTTACAAAAAACAAAAAACAACTATTAAAAATCAAGTTATTACATATAATAGATTTTGCTTCCCTTCCCCCTCTTTCTGCAATTCCTTATGTTTATAATATTGTTACTGAATTTCCAAATTAAACCTATTTATTATTTATCACATATAGTCAATATTTGTTTAATAAATATCACTGCATGTTTTTACATTAATCCTGCTAATGTTGGCAATATATTTGTAAATATTCAATAAACAGTTTCCACTCTACATTTAACTTGGTCATCTTGATTTCTTATTTTTCCAGTAAGCTTCGCCATTTCTGCATAGTCCAGTAGTTTCTGTGGCCATTCTTCTTTTCTTCCTTCCATCCTTGGATAAATGAGATTCGAATGACCGTGGTCGCATACATAAATAGATCTTTATATTGTTTACGTATCTCTAGTCCCACAATTCCCCAGAAAAGCCTCTGGTTTGTTAATAAAAGTTATCTTAAACATTTTCCCCTCAATTCATTATGTATCATTTCCCACTAGGCTTTTACCTTTTTCCACCACTGTTTTGCCAAGTCCAACCCACTCATATGCTGCTTTTTATTCACAGAATTATTTGTAGTTGTTTGCTCACCCATCATTTTTTATCACTTGCCCTCCAAATAGTTTTGAGATTATTATAATGGGCCTCCAAATATCATTGGACTGCAGTTCCCTTCATCATCTTTGACCATTGGCCAATGGTTGAGCGAATGAGGAGTCCACATGTCCACATGTTCCCTCATCCCTGATACAGTGGGGCCTGTTCAAACTAAGTATCAAGTCTGAAGAGGGATTTAAATTGAACTCTCCCATGTCCATATTCATTATTTCCACACACCTTTGAAATATATATTGTACACCTCTATATGAGCCTTGACATCATGGAGGGAGTATGAGAAGCTCTTTGTGTTGTTGTTGTTGTTTAGTCGTTTAGTTGTGCCCGACTCTTCGTGACCCCATGGACCAGAGCACACCAGGCACTCCTGTCTTCCACTGCCTCCCGCAGTTTGGTCAAACTCATGTTGGTGGCTTCGAGAACACTATCCAACCATCTCGTCCTCTGTCGTTCCCTTCTCCTTGTGCCCTCCATCTTTCCCAACATCAGGGTCTTTTCCAGGGCCTAGTCTTCTCTTCTCATGAGGTGGCCAAAGTATTGGAGCCTCAGCTTCAGGATCTGTCCTTCCAGGGCTGATTTCCTTAAGAACGGTTAGGTTTGTTCTTCTTGCAGTCCATGGGACTCTCAAGAGTCTCCTCCAGCACCATAATTCAAAAGCATCAATTCTTCGGCAATCAGCCTTCTTTATGGTCCAATGAGAAGCTCTTTGTACAACTGCTGAATTTCATGGTTACCACCAGATAGACATAAGATACTATAGGCATAAGCTACAGAAAGGCAGACACAGAAATATTTTATTTAAATTAATAAGAATTAAGCACACAGCGGAGCATCCAAGTCCATTTAATGGCAATATAATAATAATAATAATAATAATAATAATAATAATAATAATAATAATTTATTTATACCCCGCCCATCTGGCTGGGCCTCCCCAGCCACTCTGGGCGGCTTCCATAAAAACCAAAAATACAGTAAAATCACACGTTAAAAACTTCCCTGAACAGGGCTGCCTTAAGATGTCTTCTGAATGTCAGGTAGTTGTTTATTGCTTTGACATCTGCTGGAAGGGCGTTCCACAGGGTGGGCGCCACTACCGAGAAGGCCCTCTGCCTGGTTCCCTGTAGCTTTGCTTCTCGCAATGAGGGAACCGCCAGAAGGCCCTCGGCGCTGGACCTCAGCGTCCGGGCAGAATGATGGGGGTGGAGACGCTCCTTCAGGTATACTGGACCGAGGCCGTTTAGGGCTTTAAAGGTCAGCACCAACACTTTGAATTGTGCTCGGAAACATACTGGGAGCCAATGTAGGTCTTTCAAGACCGGTGTTATATGGTCTTGGCGGCCGCTCCCAGTCACCAGTCTAGCTGCCGCATTCTGGATTAGTTGTAGTTTCCGAGTCACCTTCAAAGGTAGCCCCACGTAGAGTGCATTGCAGTAGTCCAAGCGGGAGATAACCAGAGCATGCACCACTCTGGCGAGACAGTCCGCAGGCAGATAGGGTCTCAGCCTACGTACCAGATGGAGCTGGTAAACAGCTGCCCTGGACACAGATTTGACCTGTGCCTCCATGGACAGCTGTGAGTCCAAAATGACTCCCAGGCTGCGCACCTGGTCCTTCAGGGGCACAGTTACCCCATTCAGGACCAGGGAATCCTCCACACCTGCCCGCCTCCTGTCCCCCAGAAACAGTACTTCTGTCTTGTCAGGATTCAACCTCAATCTGTTAGCCGCCATCCATCCTCCAACCGCCTCCAGACACTCACACAGGACCTTCACTGCCCTCACTGGTTCTGATTTAAAAGAGAGGTAGAACTGGGTATCATCTGCATACTGATGAACACACAGCCCAAACCTCCTGATGATCTCTCCCAGCGGCTGCATGTAGATGTTGAAAAGCATGGGGGAGAGGACAGAACCCTGAGGCACCCCACAAGTGAGAGCCCAGGGGTCTGAACACTCATCCCCCACCACCACTTTCTGAACACGGCCCAGGAGGAAGGAGCGGAACCACTGTAGGACAGTGCCCCCAGCTCCCAGCCCCTCAAGATGGTCCAGAAGGATGTTATGGTCGATGGTATCAAATGCCGCTGAGAGATCCAGCAGAACTAGGAAACAGCTCTCACCTTTGTCCCTAGCCCGCCGGAGATCATCAACCAGTGCGACCAAGGCAGTTTCAGTCCCATGATGAGGCCTGAATCCCGACTGGAAGGGATCCAAATGGTCCGCTTCTTCCAGGCGTGCCTGGAGTTGTTCGGCAACCGCTCGCTCTATCACCTTGCCCAAGAATGGAAGATTTGAGACTGGGCGATAGTTGGCCATTGTGGCCGCATCTAAAGATGGTTTTTTTAAGAAGCGGTTTAATAACCGCCCCTTTCAGTGGGTCTGGGAAGGCTCCCTCACGGAAGGAAGCATTCACCACCCCACGAAGCCCATCACCCAGTCCTTCCCGGCTAGCTTTTATAAGCCAGGATGGGCAAGGATCCAGGAGACAGGTGGTTGGTTTCACTCGTCCAAGCAGCCTGTCCACATCCTCGGAGGTAACAGATTGGAATTGATCCCACTCAACTTGACTAGATAGAACTCTAGCACTCTCCCGCCCTGGCCCTGCTCCCACGGTGGAGTCTACTTCTTCCCGAATCTGAGCAATTTTATCTGCAAAAAACTTTGCAAAATCATTGCAGGAGAATATGTGGCCCATAATATGTGGCCCATATTATAGGCTATATTCTGAACATTTTGTTACTCTCCCCAAAAACTTTCATGCAACAAATGTGTTCCAAGTTTCCTCTTTCACTGCTGCTTTGAAGTGAGACAACTTCAGTCCTGTTGTCAATGTATTTTATTCATAGGATTTATATTGGGGGAGCATTGTATTACTGGATCTTATCATGTCTCGGAGAACCATGAGGACAAGGATAGAAAATTAAAGAAAATCTTGGCTAAGCCAGATGGCTTATTATACAAAACTGGAGGGGGAGGAGAGCAGTCAAAGGAAATTAGTTTGATTTTGTTTCTATAAAGGATACTCCTATCAAAATAGATTAGTTTTGTTGCGATTGCTAGCTCCAGCAAAGAATCCCAAGGGAAAAGGCAAAAAAGGAGAGAGAATAAAACCAGAAACATTGCTGAAAAGTCTCCAAGTGTGTAACCTACAGCCTCTTTTGTGAATTACGCCAAGATACATCTTTTGTTGGCTCCGGGGATTTGTTTGGGGTAGCCTAATTCCAGCTGACCGAGCTCATACTCCAGCCCATGAGCAAAGAAAAGTCACAGAAACATGGCAGTTCAATAGCATGATAGTCTCTGTTGGGTCTCTCAAATGACCCCTGAGGTTTCTAGCTGATAGTTAGATTATTATATTTTGTGCTTTCCTTGCTGATGAATCACAGAAAAGGGGGAAAGAGGAAGCAAAGATGTAGTTCTGTAGTGGAAATGCGGAAGATGGTTGAGAAGGCATAGGTGGCCTTCCACAATTAACCCTTCATTTAAGGTCACCTTAAGTCCAAAAAAACAGCTCAACAATTTTGGGGTCTTCCTTAAAAAAGCTCAATTTTCGGGGTGACGTGGTTTTTTCTTTTTGAAATTGCAACCGTACAAAGGTCTGTGTAGTTAAAGCTATGGTTTTCCCAGTAGTGATGTATGGAAGTGAGAGCTGGACCATAAAGAAGGCTGATCGCCGAAGAATTGATGATTTTGAATTATGGTGCTGGAGGAGACTCTTGAGAGTCCCATGGACTGCAAGAAGATCAAACCTCTCCATTCTGAAGGAAATCAGCCCTGAGTGCTCACTGGAAGGACAGATCGTGAAGCTGAGACTCCAATACTTTGGCCACCTCATGAGAAGAGAAGATTCCCTGGAAAAGACCCTGATGTTGGGAAAGATGGAAGGCACAAGGAGAAGGGGACGACAGAGGACGAGATGATTGGATAGTGTTCTCGAAGCCACCAACATGAGTTTGACCAAACTGCGGGAGGCAGTGGAAGACAGGAGTGCCTGGCGTGCTCTGGTCCATGGGGTCACAAAGTCGGACACGACTAAACGACTAAACAACAACAACAACACTCCTGCTGCTCCTCCTTCGGCTCCCTGCAGATAGGAAAATAGATTGGGGTTAGAGGTCTGATACTGTATGTTGGTTGTTTGGGTAAATGTGTTGTGGGGAATTGTCTATTTGTGTGTCTATGCTTGGGGGGACATTGATTGTCACTCTCTGGGGAGGTTTTGCACTGTTGTATGCGAGTATAGAGGCCCATTTTGTTCAATAAAGTTCAGCCTTTCCCCCTCACTAAGTGATTTGTTGTTGATCAAAGATCCATTTGGAAAAGAACCTGTTTGCATTTGGCAAAACAAGTTTCCTGGCTGTTCCTCTCTTATAACTACAAATGAAACCTTCAGAGTTTATATCAGGCATAGGCAAACTCTGGCCCTCCAGATGTTTTGGAACTACAACTCTCATCATCCCTAGCTAACAGGACCAGTGGTCAGGGATGATGGGAATTGTAGTCTCAAAACATCTGGAGGGCCGGAGTTTGCCTATGCCTGGTTTATATAGTCCACAACACCTGAAGGGCACCTACTCTACAACCTTACTTATTCCCTTGCTTCTTCCGTATCTGTCATTTTCCATGAAGATTGCTGGTACATTTTTTCTAACTTCTTTCAATGAAATCACTATATTTTGATGGTGAATAAGTCTTATGAGCGCTCCATCATTTCCAAGACAGTTCACCCCCAAATTTCAGTTTAGGTTCCATCACTGTGAATTCCCTAGAAATGTCTACATAGCTTTAAGGAAACAAGAGTGTTTGCTTGTGTTATAAAAAGCTTTATCTTCCACTGAAATACCAGCTGCTAAGGATAAATATGGCAGCACTTCAGCTGCATATCCGTTGCCAGATGTGTCTAGTATATTATGCAGTACTTTAGCCATAAAATGATGTTCTATTTTTCAAACATCCATCTCATTTAATTGCATCTTGACCAAAAACTATAATTTCCATGGCATTTCTAGAGCATTTCTTGAGAGGGGGAAAGCCATATTTCTGAAAGTTAACATTTACACACCACAAATATACAACTTACCTCTATGTGATCCACTAAGATTGCTTAGTCTGGCTATGGCAAGATCAGTGCTGGATTTAGGGTGGTGAACTAATGCTAGTGTACTGGAAGAAGCAAAGATCACCAGTGTTGAAGCAATGCTTCTTCAATATCAACTTCGTTGGACTGGTCATGTTGTGTGGATGCCTGATTATCGTCTTCCAAAGCAACTACTCTATTCCAAACTTAAAAATGGAAAGCGTAATGCTGGTGGTCAACAAAAGAGGTTTAAAGACTCTCTCAAGACAAATCTAATTTTTTTTTAGTATAAACACCGACAACTGGGAAACACTAGCCTGCAAGCGCTCCAATTGAAGAACAGCCTTTACCAAAGGTGTCATGGGCTTTGAAGATACTCGAACTCAGGACGCAAGGGAGAAACATGATAAGAGGAAGGCATGCTTCACAAACGCTCACCGTGATCAACTCCCACCCGGGAACCAATGTCCCCACTGTGGAAGGACGTGTGGATCCAGAATTTTCCTCCACAGTCATTTATGGACTCATTGTTAAAGCAGTGTTTATGAAAGGCAATCTTACTCAGCTACGAGTGACCACCAAAGAAGAAGAAGCTGTGGGAGGTTCCCCCACACAAGACATCAAGTCAGGGTATGCATTAATGATAATAATAATAATAATAATAATAATAATAATAATAATGTATTTAATATATTTATATGCATACCTACTGAGAAGATACATTTAAAAAACAACTGCACCAAAATGAATTATTGTGAAAATAAATATTGAGGGGAAATATTTTGTATTCACTCAGGGATGTTTTGTGATGCACCCAACTGTTTCTTAGATCTCTGTGGTTGTTTAGTCGTTTAGTCGTGCCCGACTCTTGGTGACCCCATGGACCAGAGCACGCCAGGCACTCCTGTCTTCCACTGCCTCCCGCAGTTTGGTCAGACTCATGTTTGTAGCTTCGAGAACACTGTCCAACCATCTCGCCCTCTGTCGTCCCCCTCTCCTTGTGCCCTCCATCTTTCCCAACATCAGGGTCTTTTCCAGGGAATCTTCTCTTCTCATGAGGTGGCCAAAGTATTGGAGCCTCAGCTTCACGATCTGTCCTTCCAGTGAGCACTCAGGGCTGATTTCCTTCAGAATGGATAGGTTTGATCTTCTTGCAGTCCATGGGACTCTCAAGAGTCTCCTCCAGCACCATAATTCAAAAGCATCCATTCTTCGGCGATCAGCCTTCTTTATGGTCCAGCTCTCACTTCCATACATCACTACAGGGAAAACCATGGCTTTAACTTAGATCTCTAAATGTGTCCTAAGATAATAAAGCTGGCAACAACAAATAATGACACCTTTTTTGGGACAGGACAAATGGCCACGCTGTCCTTAGACATAATCCAGTAAAGGTTGGTCAACTATAAATCTCATTGAAATCTACAGAACAAACATTTAAGTGTGGATCTTAGTTCCATTGACTGCTGTGAGGCATTGGCGCCATTAACTTCCACCACATTATGTCCCGTGTCTCTACAGGGAAATAAACAAGTAAGTACATTACATGCATCATTTCCTGAAGTTGTATATAAATATGGATACTTGACTACTATCGAGGTATTGAGTCAGCTAATTTTGCTTGTCAAGATAATTCAAGGAGAAGTTGTTCAGGCCTAGCTTCAAAATTTATTCTCATTCTCATTCCTCCATATGGGGGAATTTATGGCTGATGGCACCGATGCTGGTCGAGGCCCCAAGACAATTTTATCGCCCCTCGTGAGGCAACAAAATTGGAGTCAAGGTACAATAAAATGTTTAGCCTACATTTCAAGTGAAGAATGTTTTCAATGAATAACAGAGATTCGGGACTCCAAAGTTATGTCTGTCTCATTGATTTTGGGTATAATATTTCTCTTATGTATAAATATTTGTATTGCAAATATTGGAATATATTTATATTGAATATAATTATATTTATCACATTAATGCACACAATTGTCCAAAAATGTATATTTCTAACTTTCAGAAGAACTTAAAAATACTCCTGTTTATCCAGGCATTTAGGGGCTAAGGCAGTAGTATCCCTTAGCCCAGGAATCCCCAACCTTCGGCCCTCCAGATGTTTTGGATTACAATTCCCATCATCCCTGACCACTGGTCCTGTTAGCTAGGAATCATGGGAGTTGTAGTCCCAAAACATCTGGAGGGCCGCAGTTTGGGGATTCCTGGGCTAAGAGATACTACTTCTGGCAACCTTGAAATTATCAGCTATGATGGAAAGTGACTGTTTTAAATATCTTTACATGTTCTTGGTGTTTTTTGATACTTTAATTATACTTTTTGATACTTTAAATTCTATTATAATTATTTTATTTGTTACCTGCACTTCACCATAACAGTTACTTACAGCATTCAAACCATATTAAAAACAATTTAAAGTAACTTATTTTATTTGCATAAAGCTCAAATATTTTCCCCCTAAGATTATGACTCACTAGTATTTGACACCAGCTAGGCAGAACAAAATATAAACAGTAGCAAACAAGTGCTACTGTTGATATAAAATGCCAAACACAAACATTTTTCATTTAATTTGGGAATGCCCAATCATCAAAGCATACTGGGAATCCATATTAATAGAAATAAAACATATTTTTCACCAGGACCTCCCTAGAGAGCCATTTGTAACAATATTTGGATATCTTAAAGGCATAGCACCAGATGGAGACCAAAAAGTGACAGCATATTTAGTAACAGCAGCACAAATGTAAATTTGCAAAACTGGAAAAACCCTCTTTCACCATCAATAAATTCCTGGCTCACAGAAGTCTGGGAGATGGTGTATATGATTGAACTCACAAACCTGATAAGAGCAAGAGAGGACAAATAAGATACATATTTTTTGAAAAGTGGAGCTTGTTTGTATCATGTCGGTATAATAAAGTACAAAAATAAACCCATACCAGATATTAAGAGATATAAAGAAGTATCAGGAAATTCCATAACAATAGATAGCAAGCTAGGAGTGTCATTGTTTTACTTTAAGTAGGATGGAAGAAGTCATATGTGTCTGTCTTTTGATGAACAGAGTGGAAGATCGAGACATCTCCTTTTTTTCTTCCACCCTTCTTTCATCCCTCTCAGTTCGCTTACCTTAATACCATCTCCTTTAAAGTAGTCTCCACTCGCTTCCTACTTAATTTTCATCCCATTGTAGCGAATCAAAAGAAGCAATATAGGATGTCAACAGAAGATTGGTTGGGAATTCTATATCTGAGTATGATAGCATGATGAATGCATGCAAAACTTAAAATGGAAAAAGTCTAAATAATTCTTTAACGAAAAGAAGATTATGAATTGTGGTGTGGAGAGAATGTGTGTGTGAATTCAACAGTGCTTTGTTTTTGGTTGCTAGTTTTTTAATGTTAATATTGTTTTGTGGGTTATGAGTGTTGTAGTGCTTTGTGAAAAAGGGACGCGGGTGGCGCTGTGGGTTAAAGCACAGAGCCTAGGACTTGCCAATCAGAAGGTCGGCGGTTTGAATCCCCGCGACGGGGTGAGCTCCCATTGTTCGGTCCCAGCTCCTTTTGGAGGGGCAAGAGAGTGGGGCCCTAAGCTATAGCTTGTTTAGCTTATACGTAATTCTGACACTAGGGATGTGGGTGGCACTGTGGGTTAAACCACAGAGCCTAGGGCTTGCTGATCAGAAGGTCAGAGGTTCGAATCCCCGTAACGGGGTGAGCTCTCATTGTTCGGTCCCAGCTCCTGCCCACCTAGCAGTTCGAAAGCACACCAGTGCAAGTAGATAAATAGGTACCACTCCAGGGGGAAGGTAAACTGCATTTCTGTGTGCTGCTCTGGTTTGCCAGAAGTGGCTTAGTCATGCTGGCCGCAGGACCAGGAAGCTTTATACCGGCTCCCTGGCCAATGAAGCGAGATGAGCACCGCAACCCCAGAGTCGGTCACAACTGGACCTAATGGTCAGGGGTCCCTTTACCTTTACCTTTAGTGCTTTGTGAATCTTATAGTATGACTTTTGTTGTGGTTGTGCTGTTTAGCTTATTTTTTTAGTTGTTTTGTTAACAGTGTTTTACAGAATGTGGTTGCTGTACAGATTATTTGTGAATTAATCTATTTGATTCATGTTGTATTTGTGATGTTCTATTATGTTCAGTGCTTTTTTTCTAAAAAAATAAAAAAATAGGTGCCAGTACTCACCATGAAGTTGTTACTGTAAGTGCCACACTTTTTAACAACAACAAAAAGAGGTGCTGGTATTGCGTATTGTTGAGTATCTCTTGAAAAAAAAGCACTGGTATTGTTATTTATTCTTGCCAGCTGCTTTGTGATTCATGTGAGTGTAAAGCAGCATAGAAATATATATATATTTAGAGAGAGAGAGAATTATATTCAATTCAGCAATATAAATAATAGATATATAGATCTATATCATTTATATTATTATCAATATTAGCTACTGAGCTAACTTCAAGTCATCTTATATCATTTTATATCATATTATCATATGATATCATATTATCATATGACATCTTATATCAAGATATCATATTACCAGGAGATCCATCCCATACCCTCCAACATTTATCTGATGAAAATAGGGATGCCCTACTCCATTATAATAACAATAATAATTTTAATATTTATACCCTGTCTATCTGAGTGGATTGCTCCAGGCACTCTGGGCGGCTTCCAACATATATAAAAACATAATAAAACATTGAACGTTAAAAAACTTCCTTTACATGGTTGCCTTCAGATGTCTTCTAAAGGTTAGGTAGTTAAATATCTCCTTGGCTCAGGGGGTCGCATAACTCTATACTTTCGAACATTTCTCCGATGAAAATAGGGACATCCTAAGGAAAAGCAGGACATTCTGGGATCAAATCAAAAAACCTCTACAGCTTCTGTAAATCCTGGACTGTCCCCAGAGAATAGGGGCACTCAGAGGGTCTGCCATTCTACCTGGTATCAAGATGAGGCCTTTAGTGTGAGGGCATCTTCCCTTTGGAACCCCTTCCTGCTATATATCAGCCAAGCACCATGTCTACTGTCTTTTCAGTTGTTGCTTTTTGAAGATTTCCCTCAAGACCAGGGGTCAGCAAACATTTTCAGGAGGGGCCAGTCCACTGTCCCTCAGACCTGGTGGGGGGGGGGGCGGACTATATTTTTTGGGGGGGAATGAATGAATTCCTATGCCCTGCAAATAACCCAGAGACGCATTTTAAATAAAAGCACACATTCTACTCATATAGAAACACCAGGCAGGCCCCACAAACAAACCAGAGATGCATTTCAAATAAAAGGACACATTCTACTCATGTAAAAACACGCTGATTCCCAGACTGTCCACTGACCGGATTTAGAAGGTGATTGGGCCAGATCCGGCCCCCGGGCCTTAGTTTGCCTACCCATCTCTTTACTTTCCCACACACAAACCCTTCCGCCTTCCTGCTGAGGGAACAATGAAGGAAGAAACATACTATGGTCTAAATCAATGAGTGTGCAAGAAGGACATCAGACTTGAAGTGAAACCAGAGACAGGCATCACCTTTTGAAAGACATAACGATTCTGAATAGTGATGCAAGATTCGGAAACTGTAGTTTGCCTACCCATGCTCAAGACTTTGAATGTCACACTTAACTGTCAATCAGTGACATCAGATGCAGGAAAAACTGCAAAGGAAGTGAATTCCTTTGAAATGGGGTGCTGTCTGAATTTGAGCCCCTCTGCATTGTTCCCTGTAATCTCACTTCTCGCAGTGAGGGAACCGCCAGAAGGCCCTCAAAGCTGGACCTCAGTATCTGGGCTGAACGATGGAGGTGTAGACTCTTCTAGGTGATTTATAGCTTCTTCGTAAATACTATTCAATATCCAGATTCTTCCTATTGCAAAGAAACTTTATTTTCATAAACATATAACTGAGAAAAATATATTTACGTTCTCCCCTGCAAAATAAAAAATAAAAACTTAAGGTTAATGTCAAAGAACTAAGCAGACTATTTCACACAACCATCTCTCTCCCCGCCCCCGTTCTGTTCCACTTGATTCCATCTCACTCCATCTGACATTTAGACAAAATAATTTGGCTTTGAAACGATCCAATTCTTCATCTACGTAATAAGTAAACCACCAGGTACAGATTTGAGCTATTTAGTGCCATTTGTATTGCATTTCCATAGCAGAGACACTGCTATAAAGCAGACTGTTGATGATTTGGGCACTGGGCATCATTAGTCCCTTGCTTGCACTAGGTTCTAGATGGAAGGTGGTATTGCTGTTAATATCAAGCAAACATATAACGGTCTTGTAGATCTTTTGGCAGGCATTGGTCCTGTGGGGTGATACACAACAGTGATCATTGGATTTTAGATTACCTTGCTGTGTAGCTAGCTGAAGGGGTAAGCGGACAGCACTAGCATGCCATTCCGAGATAAACGGAAGGTACAGATTCAGGTGCTAAATTGTTCACATATAAATGATGTCCCATGCATGTCCCTTGGGGCTGCCTGTTTAGCTGCAGCTGTGAGCAAAAGATTGTGGCGATGGCATCAGTGGATGTTGCGATGAATTCTATTGCATGTCAAGGCTCCGAGCCCTCCCCTATTTGTTGAATAATAAGACACACGGACACCAGTATTTCAGGTTAAAGGGATAATGAAGGCCACAACTTTATTGATTATAGAATGTGAGTGGTATTTGTTAAGTTGTGGGTGAACATATCAGACGACACAGCGATTCTTCAAACAGCTCTTGTTTATTCAGAGGCCAGAACAGAACTGAACTGAAGAGCTCAGTCAGCCTGTTTATATAGAGCTCCAGAACAACATAACTGTAGCAACTTTCTAAAACTAGCCAATCACTGAACGTCACTTTCGATCCTTCATTTGCATAACTATCTACAGTATCCCCCTGCTGGCCCAGGGTGAGAACTTCAGTACATAACAGTATTGACTTAGATATTGGAATTGAACTGACTATATCTGACTCTTGCCCACCATGCAGGTAGTCTAGTAAGGGTCAACCACCAGTAGGGGGAGCCCTGTTGATGTACATCAACTGAGAGCTCCCCCAGGGTCGCTGATGGGGTTGTGGCATGGCCCTTGCCCTTACCCAGGCTTTGGACAAGATCCACACCCCCTTTAACAGAATACCCTTAAAGCAGAGGGGCAGGTGATGGCCACAACCTCCCCTCCCATAAACCAGGTTTTACCAATGCCTAACCGCCAATCCCTACAAAGTTGTGATGATTGCTATGAGGCAGGTGAATACCCCATGGCTGGTGCCAATTTGCCAAGTGGGGAAATTCGTAGCTGGCCCCCTCAACAGGCGACCAACCGTTGTCCATAGCAAGGCCAAGATGAAACATGAAAACAGGGCAGGAGGGTGGGAGATGTGCAAAGCTGCTTAAATTATTCAAGCCACATCCCCGGCCGACTGAATTGGTCGGCTGGGGGGCGTGACGCTGCCAGGACTCCCTGTGACGGTGGCATCGCCACGCCCCCCGCTGTACATGGGAAGAGTGTGTGGCCTGCCTGCAACACTGCCCCCTGGGAGGGGAAGAGACTTTGTAAAATAATAATCCAGATGAGTTCAGACCCCATAGTACAACATGCATTCTTAGAGATGACAAGCCAGTGTCTCCATATATACAATTAGACATTTCTGAGGCTTAGCCCATTTCACTTTTGGCATTTTTTCTTTATGGAATACACTCCTTCATGGCCTAGGACCCTCGTACCTACGGGACCGCCTCTCCCAGTATGCCTCATGGAGAGCCTCAAGGTCCATAAATAGCAACACCCTAGTGGTCCCGGGCCCTAAGGAAGTTAGATTAGCTTCAACCAGAGCCAGGGCCTTCTCAACACTGGCTCCGGCCTGGTGGAACGCTCTGCCTCATGAGACCAGGGCCCTGCAGGATCTGATTTCTTTCCGCAGGGCCTCTAAGGCAGAGTTGTTCCGTCTGGCCTTTGGCTTGGAGCCAACTTGATTCCCTCCCCCTCTTTCTTTTTTCTTTTCCTTTCTCCTCCTGCAATGAGGCTACATTTTCATATTTTATTGTTTCAATATTTTAATTGTTGTATTTTAATCTTGTTTTTAAGTTGTATTCATTCAACTTGTTCTTATTATTGCTTGTTAGCCACCCTGAGCCCGGCCTTGGCTGGGGAGGGCGGGGTATAAATAAAAAATATTGTTGTTGTTGTTGTTGTTAATTCTATGCCCCAACTGGGCTTCACCCACAACTGATTTGATATCACAGTATTTCCCGGATCATTACAATTCCCTTATTCAATCCACTCACCACCTCTTCTTTTCATCTCCCTCCACTGTACAGCGGTTAAACTCACATATTTTCCATTCAAGGAAGGAAAGAGAAAGGAAAGATGACTGATACCTTATGTATCAGGTGGTCTGTTTCAAACATTAAGAGTTCTATTGCTGTTTATTCCTCCAGCTGCCATTTATGAACGTTCTGCTTCCACGTCAGTCATGTGTGTGATCAGTGTCACTCAAGGTCATATTGTTATAAAATGGCTGCCACTTCATTTATCATCTTGAGGATTGTCCTTGTCTGGTTACAATGCAAGTACGATAAAGGCGGGGGGGGGGGGATGGAGAAAAATATCCATCTTGGACATAAAGAGGTAATAAATGTGTTCCATATGCTTTCACACCAGTGCATCAATTGATTAAATGAAGTTTATCTTTCATCCATTTAGCTATTAGTTTAATTGTATACAAGGACCTTCACTTAAACAGGAAAAAAAAAAACAAGGGTGGAAGAAGAGGTGAAGGCCTTTAAAGGGTGATAGAAATCAATACATGGATGAACAGAGTCTTTTTTAATGGTTGCTGTGAAGTATTGTAAGTAGACTTATAAATTCAAGTTTTGCCATTAAAAAAAGTAGAGAGACCAAATTACTAGCACACTAATACATGGAGTGGAATGTAATTATCTTTGGATTTTACACTCCTCCACACAGTCGTACCTCAGAAGTCGAACGGAATCCATGGAAGTTCATTCGACTTCCAAAACGTTCAGAAACCAAAGTGCAGCTTCCGATTGGCGTCAGATGTTTGGGTTCTAAAGAACGTTCGCAAACCGGAACACTCATTTCTGGGTTCAAGTCGCAAGGCATTTGACCTTCGAGGTGTGACTGTACTTCGAGATACAGTTCTTGGCAAAAGAATAATAATAGTATTCCAACGTGCATTATATTGTATATCTTATATTGGGACACAATAAGTTTACAAAGGTGTACATTGAGATCAGTTTTCCCCCCAATAAGTATATCTACTTGTACAGTGGTACCTCGGGTTACAGACAATTCAGGTTACAGACACTTCTGGTTACAGACTCCGCTAACCCAGAAATAATACCTCAGGTTAAGAACTTTGCTTCAGGGTGAGAACAGAAATTGTGCTCCGGCAGCATGGCGGCAGCAGGAGGCCCCATTAAGCTAAAGTGGTACCTCAGATTAAGAACAGTTTCAGGTTAAGAACGGACCTCCAGAACGGATTAAGTTCTTAACCCGAGGTACCACTGTATTATCTAAATATGAAACATATTTTCATATGAAGCTTAATTTATCATCATTATTATTATTTATTTTGCAAGTTAACGTGAAAAGAGAACAGATTTACGAATGAACACAAGCAAGGTTGATGTGGGAGTAGAACTAAGAGTGATCCATGCATCCTTAATCCCATTGTATCAGTACTGTATTTTTAAGAAATGTGCAGAATTCCCTGCTGAAATTCCACTAGGTCAATTTTGGATGCAACTGGGGACCTCTCAGGGCAGTCTTTTCCAGCCTCGGATCCCCAGATGTTGAACTTCAGTTCCCATCATCCTTGACCACTGGCTAGGAATGATGGGAGTTGTAGTCCAAAAATGTAGGGGGACGCAAGGTTGGAATTGGCTTTTCTTGGGAAGATTGTGAATGGTTTCTTTATAAGTCAACACCAAGAATGGGTGTTTTGCACTCCACTTGAACATATTGTGTGAGGGCACTTACCTTGTTCTCCTGAATCTCTAATATTTCTTTATCTTGGAATATTTTCATTTGTAAATCCTGTTACCCACAATAAAGCTGCACTGTCCTTTAAAGGACTTTGTATGCTTTAAACTGAATCTCAAAATTTAGAGGTGTACTGGGTACGAACACAAAGCCTACTGTTAAGTGGAATAGGAAGATCACACCTATTATTAAATCATACAAAAATGAGATATAAGAAAGAAGCAAATAGACCAAGAGCTAATATGGATTGAATTTGTTTGCTCGGTAGATTCTTTGGGATTTATCAGGATAAAATGTCCCACATGCCTGCTGTAAATTAGAAAGATTGCCTTGGTTAAATGAACCTGAAGATAGGAAAGATTTAACTCTACCTTTCATTCGTTTGAAAGCTGTATTTTGTTTTGTCTCAGATACTTATTTTGGATATATTATCAAGACAGTATGTACTTCAATGTAATCCATCATACACCTCCATTTTTCTTTCCATTGTAAATTCCTTTCTTATCAAATGTTACTTTTGCAACCACTTTTAAGTTTAGACTGATAACCATATTTTATTTTATTTTTAAGAATAGCAAACCAATCTGCCTGAAACAAAAGTTGATTATCTGAGAACTTTCCTTTCTAGTAAACTTCCTATGCAACAGATAGAATCCAACAAACAACAGAGAATTTAATTGCTTTTGTTTATTTAACAGGATTTATATACCATTTAGTCATAAACTCTAGGTGGCTTCCATAGAGTATAAAATATTTATTGAAATAAATTCTGTTAAATATTTAGTAATAAATGCAAGTTAAGCTGCAATGTATCAAAATAAAAGTGAAACCAACGTTAAAAATATATGTCATAAAATAAATTGCATGTCAAAAATGATATCCCTAGGTAGGTTTGCCTAACCAAAACAATACACTGAAGGCTCTTGCTTGATATCAATGAGCAGAAGCAAGATGCCTGTTATTTTGACAGGCAAACATTGTGTAGAGAGAGTACCAGATTATCAGTTTTCTCTTGGGAGTGTCCTGCATACCTCTATGTTCTGCCAATGTGGCTCTCTCGTAGTCTAGGCTGACTAAGCAATCCCGGTCGAGGTTGAAGGAGGAACTGGGGCGAAATATTAATTGCCTCTGGTCTATTTTTTGGGAATCCTGCAATGTGTTTAAGTTTTTACTCTGCTAACAGTACTTCAGAGTTCTGCTCTTGATCAATATGAGTAGAATTTGTGACAAACTGTAGGGAAATCAGGGGAGAAGCTGAGAGTAAAGGACAGTCAATATTGTGGAAGAAATTGGGAAGGGTTAAATGTGAAGATGGACATGGAGAGAGAGAGAAAGAGCGAGAGAGAGAAAAGTGGCATGTGGAAGGAGATGAACAGCTGAATTACAGGAAATTAAGGGTGCTACTTTATCTTAGGATAAAGGGAAAAATGTATCTACGAAATGGCAGACTGGAAAATGGCAGGCACATTCATTTTCATTCTTTGATCACCCCTCATTTATTGTGCAAGAAGATCAAACCTCTCCATTCTTAAGGAAATCAGCCTTGAGTGCTCACTGGAAGGACAGATCATGAAGCTGAGGCTCCAATACTTTGGCCACCTCATGAGAAGATAAGACTCCCTGGAAAAGATCCTGATGTTGGGAAAGATGGAGGGCACAAGGAGAAGAGGACGACAGAGGACGAGATGGCTGGATAGTGTTCTCGAAGCTACCAGCATGAGTTTGACCAAACTGCGGGAGGCAGTGGAAGACAGAAGTGCCTGGCGTGCTCTGGTCCATGGGGTCATGAAGAGTCGGACACAACTAAACAACTAAAACAACAACAACAACAACAACACACACACACACAAACATATATATGCATCTTTCCAAAGCTCATGCTGGTTCAATCGAGAATAGAATCAAGGATGCAGCTATTAAAATAAAGGAATGGAACTCAGGGCTGGATTTAGGTTTGGTTTGATGAGGCCCTAAGCTACTGAAGGTAATATGTCTTGCTGTCCATTGTCAACAACAAATTTTCGCTGTCTTTTGTGTTGAATATATGCTATATGGTAATTTATGGACCTAATAGGTATCTAAAGCCATTTGCACATAACAAAATATGTATTTTATCACAGTAATTGATAAACTGAAATACAATTAAGAAGAAGTAGATGAATAGTGAAATACAATTAAGAAGAAGTATATGGGGGGGGGGATTTGCCAATCCGGGGACTGTCCCCAGGAACTGGGGACATCTAGTAACCCTAAGCCAAAGGATATATTTTAACTATAATATAAAAGATTGCTAGGGCAATGTGAAAGGACTACAGGAAAGAGAAAATGACTTAGATTGCTGTGGACACTGCAGTGATCAAAGAGGCCTACAGCTGTTGAATTGGAGGAGAATGCTTTGTAGGGGGGGGGGGGGAATCTTTGAGCAAAATGTATATGAGCAGAAGAGATGAATTACTAGGCACAAGTATGTAATATGTAAGACTCTTGAGTTCAAGATGCCAGCTTCCCAAACATTTTGCTGCACCACTAGTCCTGACCTATTTCCCCCTATTTCTAACTCATATTTTATGCCACTGAATGCAACCAATATTTTATTTTTAGTAATGTCACTAACATGCTTTCCGACCTATTGACCAAAAAGCAAAATTGCCTTTAGTGGGGTTGAAGGGGTGAAAACAAGTCCAGGCATTTGTTTACCCGTTGCACTATTGAGAAAATGCAATTATGTCCATCCAGATAAATGTCCTTTCTGACAATATTCATATTTTAGCAGTTTTCTGAAACAGCAGATTTTTCAGGCAGTGTTTGTGGACATTAGTCAGGATACGTAACAGTTTAGTGTCGGGATTCTGGATGTTGGAGAATTCCAATGGAAACAGAAAGGGATGCGGAAATTGTAGCTGTTTGCATATTCACGTGTTATCAGAACTGAGCATGATGCTCACTTGGTGATCTTGGACCAGTCACTGACTCTCAGCCAAAATTACCTCACAGAGTAGTTGTGGGGATTAAATGAGGAGGGGGGAGACCCATGTACACCTCCTTGAGATCCTTGGAAAGTTATAAATGCAAATAAATAAATAAATAAATAAATATATAAATACATTATATACATGTAACCATAGCCAGAAATGGAACCAAAAATGTGTCCATTTTTGGCTCCATTTCTGGTTACGGTTACATGCACATAAGCATTGGGTTTCTTCTCTATTCTCATCTGTTGGATAGGAATTGGAAAAGACAGAGAATAAAAATTGATTAAATTGCTAGTGAACAGCATCTGTTATTGCATGTTTCTAGGGAAAAGCTCTAGGATAACTGAACTGCCCTACATCATCAAGGTGTCATTCCAAGAGGATGGGGTGGGGGGGAATTTAGAATTTTCTTGGTTCTTAGAATCCAGATTCTAAGGTTTTTAAAATGATCCCCAAAGCATTTACTTGTCTGGACCAAAGCAGACCAGTGAATACAAGCAGCTACACAAATGATAAATGGATAACATCCTTTCCAACCTTAATATCAAAGCATATCAGCCAACAATGTCAATAAAGGGGTAAAAACACATTTAAATCAGAGGCAGATTTCAGTCCATTTGACCTTTGCAAGGTCATTTTCAAACATGGAGATTTTAACACATGGAGATTTTAATACATAGCTTGGAGCATTGTAGAAGATACAGAGTTCTCACCCTTTATTCAATTACAGCTATTGAGCAGAACCTTTAAATAAATAAAAAAGGCACCATGAGGTAAGTTTTTGTCTGTGTGCAAGAACAAAGAGTGAAGGCAGGAGAGATGGCAAAAAAATAAAAAAATAAAAAATGAGAACTTAAAGGCTCTTTTAGCCTTGAAAATAAAGTGATGGAAAATAGTTGGGAGAATAAAAAATTCCTGAGAGGCTGTAATGGCAATTGTTAAGGTAACAAACGACAAAGGCCACATTGACATCATACATTTCAAGTACTATGACACCATTTTAAATAGTCACAGCTTCCCCCCGAAGATTCCTTGGATTTGTAGTTTGTTAAGGGTGCTGAGAGTTGTTAGGAGACCATATTCCCCTCACAGGGCTAGAATTCCCAGAGTTCCCTGTAAAGAGGAATTGAAGGCTAAACCACTCTGAAAATTGTAGCTCTGTGAGGTGAATGGGGTTCTCCTAACAACTGTCAGAACCCTTAACAAACTACAGCTCCCAGAATTCTTTGCAGAAAGCTGTGAGTGTTTCAAATGCTATCATAGTGCTTTTGAATGTATGGTATGAATGTGGCCAAGATCACACTGATATCTATTCGACCATCTCCCCCTTCCTTTTTTTTCCAACCACCAAGAGCAGATATAACACTGATGTGATAATGAATTTTGTGGAGAGGTAAAAATAATACACAACAGAAACAGAACAAGTCTAGGGAAATGGGTGTATATCATTAGACACAGAGGAATCCTCTTCAGGCAGCAAATTCAGGTGCGTAGGGAGAAGTGAGGTGATGAAGCGCATATCTATGTTTGCCATGCGGCCTGGTCTAGTCTCTCTAAGCCTTCTCTTGTGGTGAACCATGCTGTCCTGTTTACATGGAATGGAGCTGCCATCTTGTTTGCCTCAGGCAGCAAAATGAATGAAACTTTATTTGTGTCAGCCAACAGCCATAGCAACAAAAGAACATTGTGGTATACACAGAACAAAATAAAAAGTTGATTATATAAAACACAGTTTAGAGTCCTGAATCAGCCATCGAACAGTGGACCTTATTCTGA